>NC_067400.1:35302724-35617042 GCF_016432865.1 Antechinus flavipes | reverse complement strand
AGACTTACATGGCATGATGCTAAGTGAAGTGAGCAGAATTCCCTTGATTCAAGTATTCAAGGGAATACTATACACAGCAACTACAAGATTATGTGATGATCAATTCTGATAGACTCGGTTCTTTTCAACAGTGAGGTGATTCAAAGCAATTCCAATAGACTAGTGATGGAGAGAGCTATCCTCATACTGAGAGAGAACTATGGAGACTAAATGTGGATCAAAACATAGTATTTTCATTTTGTCATTGTTTGCTTGGTTGTTTTCTTTCTTTCTCATGTCCTTTTTTCTACTTTTGATCGGATTTTTCTTGCACAGCATGCCAAATGTGGAAATATGTTTGGAAGAATTACACATATTCAACATATATTGAATTGCCTGCTGTCTACAAGAGGGAGTGAAGGTGAGGGAAGAGAAAAAAATTGGAACACAAGATTTTGCAAATCTTTGCCCAAAAACTCCATGTATTTGGAAAAATAAAAAGTTATTTTAAAAAAAATTTCATCTAAATGACCTGTAAACAATGTTGTCAAACTCAAATAAAGAGAATTTTTGAAGGTGGAATATTGATTAGAAAATCATAAAATATTTTCTATCTTATATTATATTTTTATTTATTTTGTTAGACATCTCCCAATTATAGTTTAATATAATTGGCCTCAAAGCAGGACAACTCTGCACTAGGATCTACCTTACAGGATTGTTGTGAAGATTGAATGAGATTACCTATGTGAAGTACCTTGTAGGGCTTCTATCCCATAAATGCTTATATTAACAATGCCTGTTCAAGGAAATGACGCTTTGTTTGATGTAATCCTTTACCCCGATTCAGAAAAATCTTCCCCTTATGTCTGACCAATAAAATAAACATGTAAAGATGAAAGGTATCTGCCGAGTTTCTGCTTCTTTGGAAATATCTTTAATATATTCTCCAAAAGGCACCATTCAGCACTATATCATCAACTAATAGTCTAAGAACATCATTAGATGTCCAATCTCTGTATTTTCTAGATGAGAACACCTAGAGTGCCAAGAATCAAAGTGAGTGATCCAAAGTGACATAGATAATAAGAAGCTAGCAAAATAAGTGGGGTTCAAACTGAGGTCTTCCAACTACAGATCCCTGATGATTGATATGTATTAAATTAAAGAATGAACACATAAATGAATGAATGAAATGAAAAAGCATTCATTGTTTGTTACGTGGAAAGCATTATTCTAAATGCTGTAGAAAAATTAAGGCATTTTTTTGGAAGAGGCAATGTGAAAAAAAAGTTTGAGAGAGTTAAAGTTCAAGGCCAGTGGTCCCAAAGATTCAACAGATTGCCTTATGGCAAAGTCCATTACTTCCTTATAATTTGTTTTGCCAAGGCCCCATAGCCCTCTGCTACATGGCAAAAGAACCTCTCACAAGCAAGGCCAATGTGAAATTGAGAAACAATGAAGAAGAGATTACACTGTTTCTACTTACCGATAAAGACTCAGGAAAGTACAAAGCAGAGTGTTAAGTGGGTATGGGAACTGCTGCTCAACAAAGGGGTTGAAATAATGAAGATAGTCAGTTAGACTCACAGCATCTCTGTTCATGGAAATGGAGCCATAAATTGGTATGTAAGTACCTTGTTACATAGCAATTCTGGAGTCCACTTGTTGGAGGTAATGAAATGTGCTCTTGAATGTTGAGAAGAGAAAGGAGTCAACCTTCATGGGGGAAGATTCTGGAAGTTTATGAGTGAACTGCTAGAGAGAAGCAAAGTTAAAGGAGATCTTGCTCAAATGACATTCGAGTGGCTAGTAAGGGGATGGAGAAGAAAAATAATGCATGTTGAATGAAAACTTCTCATTTTAACTCAGAACTCACTGCAGAAGAGCCACAGGTGATGTATGAACCTTATAAATGTCAGTACTGTGGGTCAAAAGTCAAATCATCTTATCCTACTTATGTCTCTGAACTGAAGTATTTTGTAATCAAAACAGCAAGAGATAATCCAGTTAGACTTTCCATACTCCTTTCTCAAGCAGTGGCATATACCTGAAATGTTTCAGTAATGTTCCCTTCCAGAGATATTGCCATAATAATATCTCTCAAAGAGATGAGAACAAGTCAAAGATCATAATGGAAAAATAAAAGCATATTTAAAATTACTTCTTCATTGGTATTACAGGATTCTTCCTTGGCTTCCATGCCTTTGGCTGTCTACACCAGCCAGGTTGTATATACAACACCAACCTATATGCAGGGGCTTGTTGAATGTCAGATGTTGAAAAGACCTAAAAGATCTACTAGCTGAGTCCTCTTGTTTCGCAGGTCTGAAAATGGTTGACTTGATCACCATCTCAAAGTTAGAATAATATTTTTTTTTGACAAATGGTGAAGTTAAAGCTGAGAGAAAGTAAGTGAGTTATTCTATATTATATAACACATAAGCAAAAAAGCTGAGATTTTGCTCCCCAGGTCTTCTGATGCCCTCTCCAGTGCCTTTGAATGAGATCCCCAGACCCTGATGGAGATAGCTCAAGGCTCTGTACTCAAGAGCCTTGGAAACAGTCATGCTTCCATCCCAATGCTTTGAGTGATCATTTGGGGAATGATGTAACCTGAGGACAGTTCCTACAGACCCTATGGCCAGAATCACCAAAGAGAAAGAAATTAAAGTCCTGGGAATAGTCAAATGGTTCAACATCAAAAACTAAAATTATTTTATCAGTAGACATAGTATTAAAGAAAAAAATACTACCATGTATTTTAATGAGATTATTATTAGTCACATATATTGTGTAATAGAACTGTCAATAATATGTTTTGTCAAAAATATATGTGCATATGTATATAGATAGATAGATATGTTTTGTATGTGTGTGTATGTGTGTAAGACCAGTCAATACTGTATATTGGAATTGTCAAATGGTTCAACAATAAAAAACAAGACTATTTTATCAATAGAAATGGTATTAAAGGAAAAAAAACCTATCATCTGTTTTGATGTTATTATTGATTAAATAGTATATATTAGTCATATATTATATATTTTTGACAATACTGTATTATTTGTTACAAGTGATATATATTACTTGCTGTTCATAGTATTACAATTATTATTATTATTAAGCATTTAATAAATGTTTTATTCATTCATTCAAGTGAAAAACCCAAACCACCATGTGTTATGACATCAACTGGCCAGATGTTTCCAGATGTATGATGCTGAATAGATAAACACCCAGATGATTGATGCCTTCCTATTTCATTAGTTTCAACCTTATGTTTAGATTCCAGGCCAGAAAAAGTCTGTGTTTCTCTCTCCAGCTCTACTAGTGGCCAAGTACAATTAGTCCTTGGAAAAATATGTTAAGTCACGTAGGGATGATGAAGGCATGCAAAAACTACATCCAATGCATAGCAAGTATTTAGAGTCAGTCGACACTCTAATTCAATAATATCTGACATTTCTGTAATGTTCTAAAATTTTTAAGTCCCTTTGGGCATTTTGACTCCCTTAAGCTATGTGGCAACTTTGGGAGATAGGGACCCTAAATCAAATATCCCCATTTTACAGATGAGAAAGCTGAAGTTTAGAGAACTCACAGCTTTAATGTAGGGTCATATATTAATTTCAGAGGTAGGATTTGTATTCAGGACTTCCTTTGTGCTGCCCCCTTTCTCACAGAAACACACAGAAATTATAGATTTAAGAGCTAGAACTCTCAAGCCAGTTCCTACATTGAACAGATGAGGAATTTGAAGTCCAGAACAATGAAGTAATTTAATGTTGCACATATTAAAAATGACTGACCTAAAACTTCATGTAGAGTGCCTCGATCCACTATCATGTTGTTCCTGCCACATTGAGAGGGTAGGATGACAAATCTTAGAGTTAGAAGGCATTGTGAGGAATATAGGACTCAGTAAATATCACCTCCTAAAAGAAACCTTCCCCATCCCATCCCTAGATGCCATCCCTATTAAATGACCTCGATTTATTGTGTACATACTGTCATACATATATGTTATTTCCTCTCAGAGCTGCCCATGAACCATTTCATTTTTAAAAATTGTATTCTTTGCATGGTAACTGGAATACAGTAGAATAAGGATAGAAATAGGGACTAGACTGATTATTTCAGTTGTTTACAAAGCTCCCAGATGAAGAAAATCCTTCTACCAATGTAAGTCAGCACATTTTCTGCAACTAGGAGACTACCTCTCATGAGAAAATCTTTTATCTAACAGTGTAAGCTATTCATTAATGAAGTGCTCAACACTATTTCTATTTGATTTGCTATGCAGCAAAGTTTAGGGGGGCAGGGAGCTGGATAATTTCCTTTAAATTTATCAAGATCTCTTTTAGTGGCTATAAATACTTGGAATACTCTCTAGATATGGATTCATGAACAGGTCTGGTCTTTTGGCTTGAGAAATATAGGGCTTAGAGTGATTTTCCCAGCATTGGGAGGGTTCTCAGTCTACAATCTTGTTATAAACACTAAAATTAAGACCCTTTACTGGGTATGGAGTGTTTGTGGGCTCACACATAGATTTTCTAGTGACTGTGTCATTGAGCCTCTTCATTTTAACTTTGTGCTTCAGGGCCATTAAGACAATTGTTTGCTTATTAAATTGTAAAGTCTCCTAAAAGCAGGCAGGGGCACCTATTCTGGCTAACACAGCCATATACCCAGTTGGGCAGGGCAAGAAGAAATAAGATACCTTGACTGGGTAGAATTCTAACCAGTAGAAAAACAAGAAGGTGGAGAATAGACCATATAAAGATGTACACAGGTCATAAGTAAAAGGGACCAATAGAATCAGTTAGCGTGGTGTGGTCAATTTGGAGTCAAAGAATCTAGTTTCACTTATGCCTGGCAACTTACCCACCTGTGTATCCTTGAGCATTATATGATAAGTCAGGAGACTTATATGAACTGATACAAAGTGAACAGAACCATGATATTGTATATAGTAACAGCAATATTATAACAATGTTAACTGTGAAAGACAATGATCAAGATAATGATCCATTTAGAGAAATGCAAATTAAGACAACTCTGAAAAGTTGTGTATTGTTGTGTATGTTGTGTGTGTATTCCACTACATACCTCTCAGATTGGCTAAGGTGACCGAAAAAGAAAATGAGGACTGTTGGAGGGGATGTGGGAAAATTGGGACATTGATGCATTGTTGGTGGAGTTGTGAACGGATCCAACTGTTCTAGAGAGCAATTTAGAACTATGCTCAATGGGCTATCAAACTGTCCATACCTGTCGATCAAGCAGTGTTTCTACTGGGCTTATATCTCAAAGAGATCTTAAAGGAGGGAAAGGGACCCACATGTGCAAAAATGTTTGTGGCAGCCCTTTGTGTAGTGACAAGAAACTGGGATCTGTGTAGATGCCCATCTTTTGGAGAATGGCTGAATAAGTTATGGTATATGAATGCTATGGAATACTATTGTTCTGTAAGAAACGGCCAGCCGGATGATTTCAGAGAGGCCTGGAAAGACTTAGACGGACTGATGCTAAGTGAAGTGAGCAGAACTAGGAGATCATTGTACACGGCAACAATAAGATAATGTGATGATTAACTGTGATGGACATGGATCTTTTCAACAATGAAATGATTCAGACCAGTTCCAATAATCTTGTTGTGAAGAGAGTCATCTACACCCAGAGAGAGGACTATTGGGACTGAGTGTGGACCACAACATAGTATTTTCACTCTTTCTGTTGTTGTTTGCTTGCATTTTCTTTTCTTTTTCAGTTTTTTTTCTTTCTTGTTCCGATTTTTCTTGTGCTTCAACTGTATAAAAATGTATACATATATTGGATTTAACATATATTTTAATATATTTAACATGTATTAGACTACCTGCCATCTAGGGAAGGAGATGGGTGGAAGGAGGAGAAAATTTGAAACACAAAGTTTTACAAGGGTCAATGTTTAAAAATTACCTATGCATATGTTTTGTAAATAAAAACCTTTAATAAAGAAAAAGATAATGATCCATGACAATTCCAAAGGACTCATAATGAAAAATGTTATCCATCTCCAGAGAAAGAACTAATGAACTCTTGAGTACAGAATGAAGCATATTCCTTCTACTCACATTATTTTTTATTTGTAAGTGTGTGCTTTCTTTTGCAATATGAAATGTTTTATGTGACATCACAGGTATAATCAATGTCATATTGCTTATATTCTAATGATGTAGGAAAGGGGTAGAAGAGATTTTGGAACTCAAAAATTTTAAAAAAGAATGTTAATTTTTTTAATATAATTGGGAAATATTTAATGAGAAAAATGTGTGTGTGTTTGTACACACACACACACACAAACACACACACACATATATATATACAATTAATTAGCCCTTATCAGTCTGACAGAATAATTAGGGAATAAATCACCCTCTTAAAGATGAGAAAATAAACAAGGAATTCTTTGGAGGAGTTGGTAAAGAGCCAGTAACAGTGAAGGAGATCTGGACAGAGATATACAGGTATCAGTTCATGGGTTTATCTAATGAAATTAATTAGGTCTTGGTCCAGGTAAAGTTTTGGGTAAAAGTGTTGTCTTCTGCTATATAGAAAACAAAAAGAGGTCACTTTTTTGCCCTTTCTTCCAGGCCAGTATGTGATGCCAATAGTTCTCTGGAATGACCAAATAATTGATGTGAATGGTAAGATTTCCTAATGTAACCTGTTATTATGTATTATATTATATTGATTACATTGCATTATATTACATCGTATTGTATATTGCTATAGCCCCAATACATGTACATATATGCTTTTCTTTGATTAGATGCCTTAAGTTAATTGTTTGGCTTTATAAGTTATCATGGCCTTATTGCTCCTCAAACCATTCCATTTCAAAGCTTTATTACCTCTCCTCTATACTGGAATGATAGTTTCCTATTTAGTCTCTCTGGCATTCTCCCATCCAGCCTTCACATATTTGATATTTTCTTAATGAATAAGTGTGACCATGGCACTTGTCTGCACAAAATCCCTCTTGGCTGCCCATTTTCTGTAGGATAAAGAATAAAATTATTCTTCTCTCAATGAAAGATCTCAGTAATTTGGCTCCTACCTACTTTTCCAGTCATATTTTACTTCTGTGTGCCTCACTTCTATGCATATGTCCCTTCATTTACCACACCATCAAAAGCACTAATGAAGAACCTATTTTATGTCAAGGATGATGATAGTTTTCCTTTTTCAAAGCTCAGTTTAGTTATTGAAATTGTCCTCCTTTAAGTCCACTAAAAGTTCATTCTCAATTTTCTTAAAGTACTTTGGATGGAACACTTATTTTAAAAAGTTTTTTTTTTTTATTTTCAAAATACATGCAAAATAATAATCATTTAATAAATTTACCATGATAAATTATCATTTGTATGATAATTTATCATTAGACAATAACATGTCTAGGATAAGAAGGGAAGCAATCAACTAGGAAAAATTATTGATATAAATAGATGGTAGATGGTGAAATGCATAGAGTCCTGGACTTGAAGTCAGGACAAACATGAGAGCAAATTCTTCCCCAGACACTAACTAGTCTCCTAGCTTCAGTTTCCTCATCTGTATAATGGCTATAAAAATCAGAGAATTGTTGTGACGATTAGGTAAAATGTCTACATTCACATGTTATCTACAGTCAAGTATCTGATTTAGAATAGATAGGTAGATAAACAGACAGATAGATAGAGATAACTAAAAATAGATATATAAGACCAAAGGCCATTCACCAGTAAATAAGTGGTTGAAGTATATGGACAGGTAATTCTTGAGAGAACTGCAAAAAGTTTAAAAAACATGAAAAATGTTCCAAATCACCAATAATACTATAAATACAAATTAAAACAATTCAGATTTCATTTAACTTCCAATAAACCAACAAATGTGACAAAAATTAAGAACAGTCAATGTTGAAGGGGTTACAAGATGGGAACATTAATACATTACTGGCAGAGTTGTGAATTAAGTCAACGGTTCTGGAAAATAATCCAGAAAATATACAGGGTGACTCAAAAATCCATGCCCTTTGATCTAGATATTTCCCTGCTGGCATAATACCCCCCAAAGAGTTCAATAGCAAAAAGACACAAAAACACCAAAATACTTATAAAATGACTTCTGGTAGCAGAAAAGATCTATAATGTATGCCCATCAACTGGGGAACAGCTAAATAAATAATTATGGCACAAGAATAAAATGGAATACTATCATGCTTTAAGAAATAATTATCATAGGGAAAAACAGAATGAAATAAGAGAATTTATGTAAAGTGAAATAACCAGAACCAGAAGAAAAAATATATATACATTGACTGCGACAATGAAAAATGGAAAGAAAAGCAATACAAATGAAACTGAGCCATATGTCAATGCCTATAATCCCGTTACCAAGAAGACTGAAGCTGGTGTCTCTTTAGAGCTAGGAAATTCTGAACCACAGTGGACTTATCAGGTGTCTCAAGTAAGTTTAGCCTTAATAAACTAAGGCTTTGGGAAGCAATGGGAGCTCCAAGGATACCAAAAGACAGGCAATCCATACTAGTTTGTAAACAGAAGAGGTCAATGCTTCCTTCCATATCATTAGTTGGATACTGAGCCTCTAAGGAGCCCTTCCTCATTTAAATCCAATTCACTCACATGTCATGATATCACCTCCCTGATGTTATGGTCCTCTTGCAGAATGTAGGACAAACAATAGCCATACTTCCTGGCTAAATGAGATGAGCCAGTTCAGTCTAAAAGTAAACAAATAAAAATAAAACTGAATCCTGAAAAATTATAATGAACAATTTTGGCCCCAAAGAAGTGATATAAAGGGATCTCCCCCTGCTTCTTTTCAGAGACTAAGGACTATAAATATGGAAAACTGCATATAGCATCAGATATCTTAGTTAACTTTGTCAGATCTTTTACCCCTTTTGTTATTCTTTGTTATAAAGGACACCTCCGAAAGAGAGAATTAGAGGAAGAAAGGAAGAGAGATATATTGAAAATTGTAGATGCTACAAAAATAAAAGATACCAATAAAAAGTTATTTAAAAGAAAATAAATGCAAATTCCTAAATGCTAATAAAATACCTATTTGTCACTTAACTGTTATTAGCTCTACTTATCTGAGATTTCTTACAGGTAGGCAAGCTATTATCGCTTTTCTCCAACTTCTAGGTCTACCTCATGACCTTTTCACATCTCCTGGCCCTGCAACTTTTTCAGCCTGTTATAGTAGAAAAGGTGTTAATTATCTCCTTAACACCTCTATATTGCTCTGCCTACAATCTGTGTAGGAAACTTCCAAGCCCTGAAATTCAGTCTCTTGTGTATGTTCCTACATTTCCTTTCCAGAATGTAAGATATTCAACAGCCCAATGACTTTTTCACTCCCGGCCCAAGTCTTGGGAGCGGATATTGTTTGGAGTAGAAAAATTCCCTTGAGCCCTTCTAGTCCACACACTAACTGTTTGACTCTTGTCAAGATTTGACCTCTCTCATCATCAGTTTTCTCATCTAAATATAGATCCCCATTTCAATAATAGCACCTTTAAATTATTTTATGTGTTTACCATGTACCTTAGTATAAATAATGCTGTTTAATCATACACAATGCTGTTTGTGTATAGGCAGAAAATTTTATCCATAATCATAAATGTGTGGTGTGACTATAAACAATAGCCCACATTTAATATTCTAAGGATTACAAAGAGCTTCATAGATCTTATCTTGAAAGTGCTACAGGCTCTAATGCATTAAGCTTCAGACTGAGAATCATAGAGGGCCTAGGAAATCACCTCTTTTTCCTTGTCCCAGTTTTCTCATCTGGAAAAGGAAGAGAGTGGACTCTATGACCTCTGAGGTCCATCCTCACTCCAGATCTATTTTATCTTATTTGATCTTCACAACACCCCTTGATGGAGGTAATGGAAATTATTATCATTTTTCCATTTCATAGAGGAAGAAACTAAAGTATCATACAGCAATGTTAAGAATAAGGACTGTGACCCATAGCTCTCTTGATTCCAGGGCCAATGTTTTTCCATTATGTCACACAGCCGAAGAAGAATGAGATTTATTTTCAGATATTATTTATTAGTCTTGTTCTTTTCTAATCATAGTGGCAGATATATAGATTGAGAATGTATTTCATTTGATGTGTAAGAGACCTTTCTTTCTGCTTTTATCTTCTTGTAGTATATGCTAATACTGAAGCCTTTGGGTTTTGAGAACATGGGTATTTTATCACTTTCTTAATGAAATTCCACAAATGTGAAACATAACTTCTGGGAGATCTTCATGAGTAACCAGAGCTGAAAACTATATATTTCCTGGTGTCCAACCTTTACTGGGTAAGCCCACTTCAAACTGGGTCCTAGACAGGGGTACATGATATATAATGGCATGTTTGTTGTTGAAATCATGTCTTCCTAATTCCAGGCCCAATGTTTTATCCACCGAGCCCTTGTTCTCTGGAACTTCCAGCTCTTGACAAGAGAAATAGAGGAAGTTTATTCTAGAATATTAAATGGTTCCTCTGTGGAATTCATGGGAATTTGTGGATAAGAATTGCAGGTGATGGACAGGCACAGATAAATTGCAATATACATTGTTAGAGGAAACATCCAATCATTGAAATCATAATCTGCCAAGTGTCAAAGAAAGATTTGCCACACTCTTAGAGCTACAATCTCACCGAATGCAAAATATTTGGTTCAATGACTCCATCATGTTCAAGGACTCTATCATTTTAGAGGGCGATAGTAGCAGTCTCTACTGTTAATTCTACATGAAGAAAACATGATGTCATCTTCCATTTAGAGAGAGGGCAAGCACCCTGGACATTAGAGGGAAATAGCTCAAGAAGTATTTGTCAGGCACCCAGCCAAACAGCACTAATGTACATTCCTTGGAATCATCTCTATTAAACACACCTTTGTCCAGTTGTTCCCAATATTGAGATTGTTCTCCTTCCTTATTCTTGCCTCTCAGCACCTTCCAGACTTACCTCAGGGCTATAGCTTGTATAAAGTTTTTGTTTGTTTATTTGCTTTCATTTTTTTCTAAATAATCCTCTATTATTATTATCTTCTCAAATTACATGGTGCTTACTTACTTATAGTCTCCTTTAGCAGTCAGTAAGCACTTTGAAAACAAGGATCTTTTTGTATTATCCTCATGTTGCCTCCTCTAACATATCATGGTTAGGTAACCTAGGCAAGACTTGTCAGTGCTCTAGCCCAGTAGTGTCAGATTCACATAGAAATGGGGATTGCTAAAATGTACATAAAGATACTTGCAGGTCACAAGTTGAATTTTAAAAATACAATGATAACTCAGTATTCGTCTGCTTCAAAACTTATCAAATTTAGCATTCAAAACATTCTGATGAGAACAAAAAAAATGCTTCAGTACTGGATGCTTGCTTGATACTGGATCCATGTGTTTGTTATCTTGGTTGAGTGGTAGGGACATGAGGATGACTATTGCATAGCCCCCATCTCCCTTGCTTTTGCCCTCTGCATGGGCAGTTGCTCCCCAGAAAAAGTAGCAGGTACACAGGGCTGTCAGATTGAGCACAAGTGTGAGGTTGTACACATTGGCCAGCAGATCACAAGGCAGTTCCTGCAAGACAATGTGGCTATAGCTTATGTTCTCCTGGCTCCCAAAATAGTAGTACTGGAAGAAGTAGGGAGCAGCAGAGACAAGAGCCTGAGCAGCAGGAGACCAGGAGGAGGAGGCAGTAAATGGCAGAGGACTCAGGAAAACTGGCAGACCCAAACCCCAGTCAGAACCCTGGGCAGCAGAGAGCCTGGGCCATAGTTTTCATCTCCACATCCAGGCCTCCCTCCCCCAAGGAAGTTTAGACAGAGTGGAGTAGGGAGAAAATATAAAGGTTGTGGTTGGGTTAAAAAGGAAGGGGACTAACTAGCTGGGCTGGCTTATTTCTAGCAGCCAGAAGTCCCACATTCCCCTTTGGGGAATTGAGTAGGGAAGAAGAGTTAGGCTGCGGATTGGATATATATTCTTTATAGAAAAAATGTATTTGTTCTCATCATTTTTACCACCTTTGTGCCTTCTGGAACCAATCAATGATGAGTAACAAGATACCACTGTTTATATTTCGTTTTTAAAGTAATACATCAACACATTAAAATCAGAGAGGAATGACATTTTTAATCTAGTTTGGGCCATTGGGAACATTGTGGACTTGCAGGACCTATGTTTCATAGCCATTTTCTAGTTAAATCTTTAAGACAATAAATTTTCGTGAAGGTACTAACCTGCATTGTTAGAGAGAACCTTCTTACCTAATGAAACCATTTCACTAAAGTCTATCATTTGTATTCCCAGCATTTGGCACTAGGCCTTAGCAGGTGTTAATTTTTTTTTTATCGAAACATATTAAATATCTATAACGTGTGTAGTTCTGTGTAATATATTGGAGGAGAGATAGCAAAAAAAGATTCGTTTTTTTTCAAAATTTAGGTGATAGCATATTAGACACTGGATTTAGTCATGAAGAATTGTTTGAATCTCATCTTAGACATTTGTGAGTTACATGGAATTAATGAACCTTTAGGACTCTGTCTCAAGGCTAAGCTGCTCTGATTGGTGGATGAGCAAATAAAAACCTCCCCATCTACTCTATCTATCATCCAGTCCTGACTCCCAAACTCATTCTGCATTGCCTGCAGTAAAATAAGGTCCTGAATTGGAGTTAGGAAGAGCTGAATTCAAATTTCACCTTCCCAGTTTTGTAACCCTGAGCAAATTATATACTCTCCCTATGACTCAGTTTCCTCAATTGTTAGACTAAGGGAGGGATAAAGAAGTTGGATTTTATATCTTCTAGGGTACAATCCAAGTCGGAAATCTGTGACAATGTGATTGTCTTGTCCACTTCTTAGTTACACTGTGAACAATAACCAAATCAATGTGAAATATGTGACAATCTTTGCCCTATGGCTCAACTCACGAGACCTGTGATTACTTAGACCAAAGCTTCCTTCCCTGGTCTCCACTGTCCTATAAGTATTTCTTCCTGTCTCACTTTTGAATTTGATTCCCAACACTTAGCACAGTTTTTGGCACATAGTCGGTACTAAATAAATCCTTACTGGTTATATAATTAACTCTTGTCAAACTTCTCAAGTTTTTATTAAGGCTTCATTTTCCCCATTCTTAAAACACAAGTAACAATAGCAGGTACTTCAAATGATTCTTGTGAAGATGGAATAAGGTATGTAAAGCACTTTGCCAATCCCAAAATGGTCCACTCATCAAGTCATTTAGAAAAATGGCTTTCAACTGAATCTGCTCTAGTCTTTGAGATTTGAAATCTTTCTCCGGACGAAACATGATTTTCTGATTGTAAGAGCCAAGCCTTTTCAAATTCCTTTCAAGTGGTTTCTTGGGATAGTGAGCTAATTAAAAAATAATATTTCCTGAATTAAGTAAAATGGAATACATTTACTTTAAATGAACAGAATTAAGTGAAAGATTGCTTAGCCAGGCTTAGAAACTCCTGCACATCAACATAAAATCCTCAAACTAAACATCTGGTCAAAATGCTAGACCTTTGTTCGGTGCTATTGCTGAAAGTAGGTTGAGAATCCCAGAAAAAAACTCCCCTTTGCCTAGCCTCCAACGGCTTTTAAAAAGCATTAGTAGAGAGAGGAAAAGGAGTTTGGCGGTAAGGGAAAGAGAGAAAGAGAGAGAAAGAGAGAGAGAAAGAGAGAGAAAGAGAGAGAGAAAGAGAGAGAGAGAGCTGTAAATTATATAATTATTTTCTTTCATTTCAATCTTGCCCATCTGAAATAACAATAGCCACATTAATATAGATTAGCTGAGCTTTTTTAAGCTGAGCTGGTCCAAAGGAGGTACAAAAAGAACTCTTCTACCTTCGAGGAACAGAGCAAGACCAGCCAAAGCAGCCATCTGTCAACAGGAAATGTGTTCATTCATTGGTATCTGTTTAGGAAATCTCAAGCTGAGATTGAATGGCTCAATCAGGCTTTGTTTATTTCAACCAAAGTCATTGATTTCACTCTTTTATCCAAAAAATCCACAAATTCTATCATCCTCTTAGAAAAAAAAAAAGCGACAGTATCCCATATAAATGTCTGGATGATAAATAGATAGATCGATATAAGCATAAGGAATGGACCTCTAATTTCATTAGTATAGAAAACTCCAGGGTGAGGAAACAGGCTACAAATGCAAGCCAATCCCTTCTTCCTACATTATAGTCTCAGAGAGTTGTCTGTAACACCAAGAAGTTTGCCTAGGCTCAGACAATATGTCAGAGAGAATTTGAACTTTTTTTGGCTTTTAAACTAGCCCCCTCTCTCTCTCTCTCTCTCTCTCTCTCTCTCTCTCTCTCTCTCTCTCTCTCTCTCTCTCTCTCTCTGCCACATCATGCTGTTTCTCATATTCTGAGGATTAACAAATATCTAATACTTGTGTGATAGAGTGCTTAAAGCCCTAACACTGAGTCAAGAAGGTCCTGGTTTGAACCCAATTTTAGACATTTATCAATTAAGTGTCCCTTAATGAGTCACATTTATCTGAAGCTCAGTTTCCTCATCTGTAAAATGAGGGCATTGCACTCATTAATCTCTAAGGTCCTTTCCACTTCTATATCATCCATGATCAAAAACTAATGGATAAGTGAGAGTAAAAGGATATCAACAAGTAATTCTAAAAAGTATAATTCCAAAATATTCATAATCATCTGAAGGATGATTGCTCTAAATGATTAATAATAAGAGAACAACAAATCAAAAGGACTCTGAAATTTTACCTTACATTCAGAATATTTGCAAAATATGGGAAAAGTTAATATTAGAAGATTGTGGGCTTGAGACTGTCATAACCCCCTTTGAGGTTTTACATGTTGGCATTTTGTTTTCTTTTGAGTTGGTGATTTGATCTTCCCTATTGCCATCGAAACTTTCTGTGGTCAAGGTTCTTTTGTTGTTTTGGGGATATTTTTGCCTATTTCATGGCTTTTTAAGTTGAGCTCTGCTTCTGGGGTAAGGGGGCACTGTCCCTAGTTTCTTGTGCTGGGGGCCAGGGGCCTTATCACTTCTTGAGTGCTGAAGCCTCAGATGATGGTAGTTTGTTTCCTGCTCTGGTTTCCCAGGTTGGGTCGATTTGTCTTACTGGGGCTGAGAGCCTTACAGCCTGCCTCCTGCACCACTGGCCTATTGACTGGGGATTGAGGGGCCTTGATTGCTGTTCTATGACTAAGAGCCTCTGGCTGGCTGGCTTGCCCATTCCATGCCTTTCCTGCAGTCCTTCTAAATTATCTTCAATTGAAGGATTTTTTCTTTTTTTTTTCCTTTCCTTCAGTCCTTCTAAATTCTCTTAAATGGAAAAATTTTTTCTTTCTTTCCTTTCCTGCAGTCCTAAATGATCTTAAACTGGAAATTTTTCTTTTTTTTCCTTTCCTTCAGTCCTTCTAAATTATCTTAAACTGGAGAATTTTTTTCTTTTTTTCCTTTCCTGCAATCCTTCTAAATTATCTTAAACTAGAGAATTTTTTTTTCTTTTTTTCCTTTCCTGCAGTCCTTCTAAATTATCTTAAACTGGAGAATTTTTTTCACTCTGTCTTGTCATAGATTCTGTCACACTAGAATCCATTTAGAGGCTTGATTTAGCATTGTTTTTGAGAATCTAGGGAGAGCTCAGGCAATTTGGGGGCTTCTCTCCACCATCTTGGCTTCATCCATGAAATGTTGGGGAAAATGATTAATACATTATCAGTGTGTGCTAAGTGAAATGAGCAGAACCAGGAGATCATTATACACTTCGACAACGATATTGTATGAGGACATATTTTGATGGAAGTGGATTTCTTTGACAAAGAGACCTGAGTTTCAATGATAAATGACGGACAAAAGCAGCTACACCCAAAGAAAGAACACTGGGAAACGAATGTAAACGAATGTAAATCTGCATTTTTGTTTTTCTTGCCGGGTTATTTATACCTTCTGAATCCAATTCTCCCTACGCAACAAGAGAACTGTTCGGTTCTGCAAACATATATTGTATCTAGGATATACTGCAACATATCCAACATATAAAGGACTGCTTGCCATCTAGGGGAGGGGGTGGAGGGAGGGAGGGGAAAAAAAATCGGAACAGAAATGAGTGTCAATATAATGTAATTATTAAATAAAAAATTTAAAAAAAAATACATTATCAGTGTGAACCCATTGTGGAAAATAATTTGGAATTAAACTTAAAAAGTGATTAAATGTCTATAACCTTTTACTTGAATACCCTTTCTAGATTTAAGTAAGTCAAAGACATTAAAACAGATCCAATGTACACCAAAATATTTATTACAGTATTTTTTTTGATAAAAAAGGAGAAGGTGAAGGTGAAGATTAAGAGGAGGAGAAAAGGAAGCAGAGGAGGAAGAAGAAAAAGAGGAAAAGAAAGAAATGAAAGCAGTAGCAAACAAAGAAGAAGAAGAGGAGAAAAGAGTAATAAAATAGATGCCCATCATTTAGGGGATGACCAAACAGTTTGTTGCATGGTAATATGGTAAGGAAATTTAAGATTCAGAGAATAATGGGAAAACTTATATATACCCATGCCAAATGAAGCAAGTGCAACCAGTAAAATGATAGCCACAACAATGTACATGGGGGAGAGGGGGAGAATAAACTGATTCCTCTCCAATCTAGCTTCAGACAGAAGAGAAATAGTCCCTGAATAAGTCACAGGATGAAGAGGGTTATTTTCTACTCTGCATTGTGTGAATATGGCCTTGAGTTTTATGGACTAGATTTAAGGGAACAGATATCTGTTCATGAACAGGGTCACATATCCAAAATTCATATAATTTACTAGATTGACAGCGCTGAGCAAATCTTTCAATATTCCTGAGCCTCAGTTTCCTTATGTATAAATTTTTCTGGACTAAATTAAGTCAGGGGTTATTAATATGGCATTCATGAACATTTTAAAATAGTTTTCCCATAAAGACCTAATAACTTATAACTTCCTTGAGACTATTGGGACACCCAGTATTTTGGTAACTTTAGTTCACTGTAATCAGTTTTTTTTTTTTTGTAATTTGAGGTATTTCATTTGATGTAATTTAATACATTTTTCTGAAAAAAGGTCCAAAGGTTTTTATCAAACTGCCTGAGTCAGTCAAACACATACACATATCATCATCATTATAGTTAATATTCATAATATCATTTTAAGATTTGCAAAGCACTTTGCCAATATTTTCACATTTAATCTTCATAACACCCCTGGAAAGCAGATGCTATTATTATCACCATTTTTCAGATGGAGAAAAACAATCAGAAAAAGATAAAATTATATGCCTAGGAACAAAAATGTTCTCAGTTTAGGTTCTACTCTCTATTCACTGAGTCACCTAGCTGGACTAAATGAATTCTACAGATTTTTCAGCTATTATTCTAAAGCTATCCATTAATTATTTAAGAATTGATCAGTCTTTCTCCTACTTACCACATTGTAGCTATTACCTGACTTTTGGCTCCTTCCCCAAAGGGTATTGGCCTAGAAGAAAAAGAGAAACTCAAATCAGTCAATTTTGCTACTTGTAGATCTGGTTTTTAAAAGTGAGAATCATTGAGGCTGAAATCAATGGCTAAAAAGAGATCTGGAGGCCAGCTGTGTTTTCTGATTCTCTAAACTGTCTTTGTCAATTTGCCTTACAATTGGAAATCGACTGTTTTTAAAAAGAAAAGAGGTAGGGAAGAACATTCTGCATCCCATTAGAAAAAAAAAGTCAACAAGACTCCTCCTCAGAAAAGAGATTGCTAAAAACTTGGTCTCAATTGGAGCTTGTGAAGAGATGAAGCCCTAGAAACTCTCTTACAAGCTTGGATTCTGGATGAATGTCCTAATATTGGCCCCAGGGAAAATAAAAATTCTGTGGCCTTGTCCTAGTGACTGGGGAGTGGAAAAAAACTGTTTTTCATGGAATCTAGGATGTCTATACTCAAAATTTTGGGTTGTTTTTTTTTTTGGAATTCTTGTAAAAACTGATTCTCTACAAAACAATCCCTATTGGGGGAGGGCACTGAATGACAGACCAATAGTTTGAAACTGACTCATACTTCCAAGACAAGAATGGAAGAGTAGCATCAATTGGAGAATGGCTGGATCACTTATAGTATAAGAATGTAATGGAATATTATTAGTCTAAAGGAAATGATGAGGGTGGTTTCAGAAAAGTCTGATGCTAAGTGAAGTGAGCAGAACCAAGGGACTATTGCATATAGTAACAACAAGATTATGTGATCATAAACTGTGATGGACTTGGCTCTTTTCAACAATGAGGTAATTCAAGGCAATTTCAAACGATTTATGATGGAAAGAGCCAGCAATATCCAGAGAGAGAATTATAAAGACTAAATGTGGATCAAAGCATTGTATTTTCACCTTTTTGTTTGGTTGGTTTCTTTTTTCCTTTCTCGTGTTTTTTCCCTTTTGATATGATTTTTCTTATGTAACAAGATGAATATGGAAATATATTTAGAAGAATTGTACAACTTTAACCTATAAAAAATTATGTGTTGTCTTGGGGATGGGAAAAGGAGGGAGAGAGAGAAAAAAATCTGGAATACTAGCCTTTGCAAAGATGAATGTTGAAAATTATCTTTACATGTATTTGGAAAAATAAATACTATTAAAAACAACATTAATAAAAATCCCCCCAAAGGTAGAAAGACATAATGGAAGAACTCAAAAGAGCTGTCCATTGTTGACTAGACTAAAAGTACATGTGCTGAGAAATAAGGAAGTTTGGTGGGAAGAACTTGGATCATAGGAGCTTTTCAACAGGAGTGAATACTAGTTTCTTGAAATGAAGGAATACAATGACAGGATGTATTGTTTCCGATATCCAATACATAGGGCTGATCAAAAAAGGAGTTAATACACATTTTTGAATGAACAAGTGGCAAGTGAAAATCATCAGTTTTCCTTTTTCTTTTTTAAACAAAGAAAACAAATATGTCATATCAACCACACCCTTCCTTTATGAGAGCTCACATTCTATTTTCCCTAAGATATTTCCCACCCTACCCAACCCCCTCCTAAGGACCGACATGAATCCTTAAATTGAGATGCAGTAACAAAGTCTGGAGTCCCCTAATTCAGTTTAAGGTGAAAACTCTCAAAATATGAATTTACTCAAAATATGAATAATAAGAATTTATTAGACCTTATATGCCAAATAATGCACAGTAAGAACAAAACTAAAAGTAAAGTTCCTGCCCTCAAGATACTTGCATACTGTTAGGGAATTTTTTTTTCCTTTCAGGATTCAGAGGGCAAAGGCATTATTTCTCCATGTCCTTCCCCAAAGAGTACTGTAGGTTGAGATAGACATCACCAACTTGGAGCAGAAAAGCTGGTAACCTAGAAAAAGATGTCTCTCTAGAGGAAGCTAATGGAAATCTGGCCATAGGCCTAAAAGACAGGGGCAGAGCTAAGAAGTAGAAAAGTAACATGCTATAACATCTAAAATGCTTAAACTTTGGTTAATTGAATTTGTTTGTTTAATTCTAGGGTCAAATAACTAGAAGTAGAGAATTGGAGAGATTCAAAGGTAGGACCATGCTGTGGAAAAAACAGGACTTCTGAAGCCCAGAAAAGAGCTCAGCAAGCCCTTACTCTGGAGGAGCTCATCCTCCTGAACACCCCCACCACACACTTCCTTTATGAGAGCCCACATTCTATTTTTCCTAAGATATTTCCCAACCTACCCAACCCCCTCCTAAGGACCAACATGAATCCTTAAAGAAGAAATTCAGTTACTCATGCAGAGCATCCCATTCGCTCTCCAACTTTCCACTCCATTCCTCTACCCCGAAAGTCTCAATTAACAAGAAGAAAAAGGTGGCAGATTTTTAACAAGTTGTTCTTAGGGAATTGCTCAGAAAGGTACATTAGTCCCTCTCCAAGTAATAGGAAAAAATGATCTTGCTATGACTCTGCTCTCTTTCCCTCCTCCAGCAGAATCACAATCAATCTGGAGGACAGGGTGATTGATTTTCTAATTAAGAAGGCATTTGTATCAGCTTGCATAACCACAGTCGGCTACCCTCCCCACTGGAGCTTCCCAGAACTCTGCTATTTGTGTTCATTTGTCCTCATGCTTAGGGCACTTTGTAACACTGGCTTTGTGCTGTAAGGGAAAGCCCCCCTATCTTCATCCCCACCCTCTGAACTTCATCATAGGCTTTATCCCTGATTCTCTAGTACCCCAAGACTCATTGCTTCATCTCTCTAGGACCACCCTGTTCTTATTTGTAAAATGAGGGGGTTGGGGTACATGGTTGGCCAGGTCCACTGTACCTTTCAACCCAAAAGTCTTCAGGCAACTCCTTCTACCTGGATGACATCCCTGATACCTCTCCTCCATCCAAATGAAAGTGATCTCCTTTTATTCTCTGGATCTGATCCTTGCTCTATTCCCCCAATTCTGACCAACACTCTGTATGAGCTCTGGAACAGAATAGCCACAAGACCAGACTGACATAGTTACCATGGACTCACTTATGTACCATAATGACCAAGTAATAGGAAGATATCAGGAACAAATATCACAGCTGCTGCCATTTTATACACACAAATTCAATAGATTTTTCAATTATTAGCCATCAATAGATATTCAATAAGTACCTACAAGTGCGTGGCACTGAGATAGGTAATGGGGATACAATAATGAATAAAACAACTCTGCTCTAAAGTAACTTACATCTTGATAGAAGGAAATTGAAATTGAGCTTTTTCTGACTTATCCATTCAGCAAGTATTTATTAAATGTCTATTATGTGCCAGACAGTGGGTTTAGGTGCTAGGTGTAGAAATATAAAGAATGAGACAATGACTACTCTCAAGGAGTTTTTGTTCTAATAGCTAGAAAATATTAAGCACTTACTATGTTTCAGTCCCTTTGCTGAGTTCCATGAAAACCCCTGCCTTACATTCTGATTAGGGCATGAAGCATATATGCTGATAAATGAATTCAAAGCTTTCAAAGCAGGTTCTTGAGAATAAATAATTGGGAAAGTCTGACTAGAGACCTTACGTATGTGATGGTACCTGAGCTGAACTTAGAAGAAACTTTTGATTCCAGAAAGTAGAAGTGAAGAGAGAGAGAACAATCTAGATATGGAATACAGCACACCCAACTTGTAAAGACTTTTAAATCTGAAAGCAATTTATATACTTTACTAGAAGCAAGAGGGATTATTTAGTTTGACCTGTACTTTAGAAATATTGTTTCACTGTTGGATGGAGGATTGACTGGAAAGGAAAAAGACTGGAAGTAGAGCAATCAATAGAGAAGTTTTGTAAAGATTTAAGTGAAGATAAAGTGACCAATATAGATTTACAAAATTAAAAAACGAGAAAATAACAAATGTTGGAGGGGCTGCAGTAAAACATTAATACATTGTTGGTGGAGCTGTGAACTGGTCCAGCCATTCTGAAAAGCAATTTGGAACTGTTTCCAAAAAGCTATTAAGTTGTCATACTATTTCACCCAAGCAATATTGCTACTAGGTCTATTCCCAAAAGAGATAAAAGAAAAGGATACATATGTACAAAAATATATATAGCAGCTCTTTTTCCTGTGGTAAAAAATTGAAGACTTAAGGAATGCCCATTAAATGGGGACTAGATAAACAAGCTATGATACATGCATATAATGGTCTTCCATAATGGAATATATAATGGTATTATATATATTTAAGAAATGAAGAAGATGATAGTTTCAGAAAAATTTTGGTTGACTTTCTGAACTGATGCAAAATAAAGTGATGCTCGCTGAACCAGAAGAATGATTTATACAAAAAAAAAAATACTGTGAAGACAAACAATATTGAAAGACTTAAGAATTATGATCAATACATTGGGATCAACCACAGTTCTAGAAAACTCCTGATAAAACAAATTATCTACTTCTAGCTAAAGAGGTTATAGAGATTGAGACACTTTTTTGGATATAGTTAAATCAGGAATTTCATGTGTTTGACAATACTTATTTGTAATTAAATTTTTTCTTACTTTGTGAGTCAGAGAGGTGGGAGGGAGGGAGTTTAGAATTGGAAACAAAATATTTCTAAAAAGATGTTATGAATATGGTATCAACAAAACTTGGCAACTGGTTGAGGAAAGGGAATGAAGGACAGAGGAAGATGTCTCTAATTTTAGAAATCTTGGTAATTGAGGAGGGGGAACATTTAGGAGAAAAGAAAAAAAAGTTATAATTTGCAAATATTAATTTGGAGATGCTGGTGAGACTTCCCAGAAGAGAAGCTCAACAGTTAATTGGAGATGTGGTAATAGAGCTCAGGAAGAGATGAGAGCTGAATGTTGAGATTTAGGAGTTGTACGAATATAAATGATAGGTAAATGCATGGAAGGAGATGATATCACCAGAAAAGAGAGTATGGAACAAAAGAGCCTTACAGACAGACTTCATGGTTAAACTCAGGTCCAAACCAAGCAAAATGGAATAGGATATGGATGGTGATACCACAAAAGAGGTTGAGAAGGAGCAGTCAGTCAGATAAGTAGAAAGATGTGGTGTTCTCTTCTTTTGTATAATATGATGGTTCTCTGGGAGCAGGTTTTTTGGAGAGGTTTTCTGGAGGCAACCTTAGTTTCAGTTCAAAGTAATAATCACCTCAAATGCAGCCAGCTGATAAAAGTTCAAATCTTTTATTGTCTCTTCCAAAATAGTCCAGTTAGCTTTCTTTGGTTCTGAGAGCTCTTGTTGCTAGCTTCAGCCTCCAGCTCTCTCTGAATCTTGGTTCTGTCCTGACTGCAGATTAGCTTCTCAATCTCCTTAACTGACTTGTCACTCTGTCAATCTTTCAAACTGATTGACTCCACTCACTCAGCTCCTTTTTGTGCTCTTTTAGAGGTGTAAACTCAAAGGGTGACTCCTCCTCCAAGAGTGGGATTATGGGAGGAGAAAACTCGTGAATCTCATACTGAATACTGAAATCTCCCAACTTGTGAACTCTAATGTGTGTAAACACAAGCATTGTTTCTATCAGTTCCATTGAGTTATCACCTTGTTTCAAGTTCTGGCCCATAACAGAAAGACAATCAGAAGAAAGCATCACCATGAAAGTCATATCCAAGTGGAATGGCCAATAATATGAAGGAATATATAGAGCTGCAATAGTAGTATAATATAGTACATTATACTATATTATACATATTACATACACAATATAATAAAAAATAGTATAAAGATAGTATAGTATAATATAATATACTAGTATAAAGAACTATAGTATAAATAATATAAAGAGCTGAAAAATTTAGGGAGATATAAACTGAAAAGAACCATAGGATTTGTTGATCCTAAATCCCCTCCAAATCAAATGGGATTTGTCGATAGGGAACAAGAAGGCACCTCAGAAAAAGTAGGCTTGATAAAGCCTGTTAAGGCCCTTTAATGCCCTTGTTTGTATTTTATACTATAAGAAACAGAGAACCACCAAAGATTCTTGAGTAAAGTAGTAATAGAATCAGATCTAGACTTGCAAACCCATACTTCCATGGATAAGAAGCAATGGATAGGAAAAAAAAAAAGATATGTAACTAATTAAAATTAATTTCTGGCAAGAATTTGCCTGTTCTCCTATTTAAGATTATATAACTCAAACTGACCAATAGAACTCTCCCCCAATCAGGGAGAGTTTTCTACATTCATTGTTGGGCTGGCCACCAAAGATGATCAGAAGTGCCAAATTTTAACACATCTAGGAGTTCTATGTCAAACTGAACTTGCCAAATAAAGTCTAGAAGATTTTTGTATTGAGGATTCTGTGCTGGGCTGACCTCCTGCCTCAATGCACTTAGGAGAAGACTCTGAAAGCCTGAACAACTCAGCCTGATGTAGCATCCTCTGAGCCACGCCAAGGGGGTGATTCTGCATTTGGCAAGGCAATTCTTAGTGATGCATGATCTTTTGCCAGTGTGAATCTCTGAGGAATAAAACTGACATTGAGCACAAAGGCTTGGACCTTTCAGAGCCCACACCCAGATCATCCATTAGCTAACATTTTATTTAATAATCCAGCCCTTCCCTAATTTGAACCACTAATTTGGAACTGGATTGTGTTGGCTGGGATGTGGACTCAGCTGGAGTTTGCCTTTGAACAATCTGGAAAAGGGAGGGGGACTGAAAAAAGGACTTTGGTATCAAGGAAGGTCTTGGGGATGGGAATTTAGATAAATTAAAAAAACAAATTGTTTTCCAACACTAAAAATACCTCTTCAGCAGAACTGTCCATATTCATTAAAGGATTGGCCACACTTGGAAAGACTTGTCTATCAGTCCTATAACTTTGTATTTATATGCATAGAAGAAAACTACATCTCTTTTAAAAGGCTGTTTAAAATAGCCCCTTTGCTCACTCACATTACTCTTACTTCTAAGTAACCCAAGGTTCAATCATATCTAGCATAAAATTAAAAAAAAATAGCTAGCATTTATGAAATGTTTCACAGTTTGCAAAGCCTTGTGCACATATTATTTCATTTGACCCTTGCAACAACCCTGGAGATTAGGTATAAGTATTTATCCTCATTTTACAGATAAGCAAACTGAGGGGGAGAGAGCTCCATTAAGTGACTTGCTCAACTCAAAGCCCAATAAACTTACCCACTGCACTACCTTGATATTTCTAATGTCATTTAATGAGCTCATCTAGGTCAGAATATCTTAACTTTTAGTATTGAATTATAATTATCTTTTTTTTTAAGTTCACAGAACCCCATCCCCATTTAAAAACCCCTCCTGCAAACAGGAAGGGCAAGAGTGAGGACCATAATATTTGAGATTTAAACCTAGAAAATACATCAGAAGCTACCTAGTCCAATCATTTTATTTTATAAATGAAGAAAATGAGCTTCAGAGAGAAATGTCTTGCCTAAGATCATATGTCTAACTAGTGATAAAGCTGAGAATAAAATCCTGGTATCCTGATGCAAAGCCCTCCCCTTGTTCCTCCAAGAAGACATGTTCCGAATGGTAAAACAGTTTAACCATAGATAATAGGATTATATATTGAAAGCTGAAAGGAGTCACTGACGTAAATCTTAATCGACTTCTTCATTTTACAAATAAGGAAACTGAGCCCACAGAGAATTAATTTGCCTAAGCTCAAATGCAGATAAGTAACAGATCCAAGATTTGAACTCTTATCCTCTGACCCTAAAAATCTGGATATTTTCTGATGTGTCATGTTTTTTTCATGCTGTCCTCTCAGTATTAAAATAATCCTTTCCACTTATAGAAATGCAGATTTATAGTTAAAAGACTTGAAAGATTATCTGGTCCAACTCTCTAGTTTTATAGTTGGGGAAAATGAGGCCTACAGAGATAAAGTGAATTAGTTACCTCAAGTGCACAAGTAGCAAAAAGGAGAGCTGGCATTGGAAACCAAAGCAACTAGCTAAAGAAAACACATTTTCTAATGGAATATTTTATGTGGCTTTGTAAATTAAATGGTATGCTATTAAGGGAAAGTGTTAGTGTGGTCAAGACATATAGAGCTAAAAGCAAGACATCTTCTAGACTAGAGGATAAAATCTGATTTATATAGATGTTGCTTTTCATAATAGTGGGAGAGAGTTTGGAAGCAAAAGATTTACTTTTGAATCCCAGTTCTAAAACCATATACATAACTTTGGGCAAATATTTTTGTACCTCAGTCTTTCCATCGATAATATGAAGAAGTAAAGTCTATAATGAGCAGCTCTAAATCACATACAATTCTGGAATTTTTGAAGGATGGTCCCATGATAAAATGATCCATAGCTGTTAATCATTCCTAGCCCTTGGATATCTTCCTTAGAGAACCAGAACTCAGCTGGCCAACTCAAATAAGCAGGACTAGATTGAATCTGACTATAACTCTCAGCATCATATGTATTCTTAATTCTAAGGCTTATTGTGTACAGAATCTGGAAAAGCACAAGTCACAAACTGAGAAGAACCAAGATTCACTTCCAATATAGAGCCAAATAATGATACTAGAAAGGGAGAAATAGCCCAACATTCAACATTATCTCTATGATCACAAGCTATGCTTCCCCAGTTTAAATGACCTTGACCCTACACCTCTGATGCTTCCAACCTGAGTTATCTTGCAACAATTCACTCATCTCAAACTAGATCTCACTTTCAACATCTGTAAAATGAAAAAAATTGAATGATGTAATCTCTGATTTTTCCTTCCAATGCTAGTTCAATTATAAGCGTTTAATGAAAAAAAAAAATTATTTTGTTACTTGATAAGGGTTCTATCTCCAAATTAAGGCCAAACTTCATGGCTTTCATGGGGCCATAAGCTTATGGAAAAAGTTGTAAATTTGAGTCAGAGGTCTCCTTTCCTGGTTAAACTCAAAGAGACAGAACCTTATCAAGCACCAAAATAAATATTTTTCCTTGAGAGCTCTCATTCTTTTCTTAATTCTCTATAGAACAGCTTTCCAATTCATCATTCAACTGAAAAGATGTTTTCAAAAGTTACCAGCAATCTCTTAATTGCCAAATCAAATCACTTTTTCTCAGTTCTCATCCTTTTTGGTTTCTCTGTGACTTTTAACATTGGCAGTTTCTTATCCTAAATATTCTCTTATCTCTTAAGTTTTTGTGATATTCTTTCTTGGTTTTCCTATTACCAGTCTAAGTATAAAAGATAGAAGAGATGCAGGAATTTGGGAGCAGAAATAAAGATGAGAGAGACATAGGCTTCTTTGGAGGCAGTGAGAAAGCAGCCATGGACAAGAGAAGATGGAAGATTGGTGATGGGGAAATAAAGAAGACATGGAACCACTTATGCATATAGAGGAGTTCATCTTGGCAAAGAGAGCCACTTCTTGGGAGAAAGAAGTAAAGTGACAGAAGGCATGTGAATGATGAAAGATAAGGAAGGGGAGGAAAGGAATTCTTATTGAATGACCTCCAATTTTTTTGCCTCCAGTTTTTTAGTAAAAGATATAGCAAGATTCTCAGCTGAAAGGAAAAGAAGAGGAAGGGGAGATGAGGAAGAATAAAAAGATTCTGAACTCTGATCTCTATTTCTGTGATCTCCTAGCACTCATGGTACCCTCTGCTCATCCCTACACTGTCTCAACACCAAATATGTGGGCTACTTTCCTCATGCCATCAAATACCTCCCAGTAGGCATCTCTTAATACCCTTAAAGAAATGAGGATGGAGTAAGCTATTTCTCACTTCAGCTATCTTCTATGGTAGATGGAACATCTAAGAAACCTTTCCTCCATGCTGTGTCAAGAACTGCCTCTTCCCTTATATCTTTCCTCCCCAGATCATCATCTCCTACTATCTGCCATGTACCACGGCAGGGATAAAGGAATGGGAAGAAGATATCTTCATTCTGGTTCAAAATCCTGGTGTTGTATTGCCCACAGGGGATCAATAAGCACAAGTAAAGAGAATAATTACTGTAGCTAAATGAAAACTCCCTTCTGAGGAAGGAAGGAGCAGAATCCAAGATGGAATTCAAATGAAAACCAGAAGTTTGACCTGGTAAGAAACAAGAATTTCTCACAAAAGCCAGTATACAAGAGATTGGGACAGAAGCCGGAAGCCAGGGGCTAAAAAAGAGATTTCAAACCAGGATGTTATCAGTAAGGGAAACAATAAGCATGTAGCCAGAGGCATGAGCAAAATCATTGTCTGGCATATTCTTTTAGAGTAAAAAAGCAACCCTCTAATCACAATGGTGTAAGATTAACTTCCACCCTTTTCTGACATACTAGCTCTTGAATGCACCAGCAATATACCAGACTGTGGTGCTATGAAAGTAGGTACCATCTATTTCCCTGAAACATTTCACTGGTCCATTGGTTAGATAGAACTGTATTTATTATAAGCCCCTGTCAACTCTGTGATATTGTACATTGGTTCAATTCAATTCAAAGATATTTATTAAGTACTTACTTATGTGGAAGATACTGTACTAAGTGCTAAAATTGCAAAAAAATAAAAAAAGTAAAAGACAAATCCCTATCTTCTAGGAACTTATAATCTAATGAAGAAAATAATATTCTAACAAATACATGCAAAGCAAGAAATATACAGGAAAAAATAAAGAAAAGTTAACAGAGAAAAGATGTTATAATTAAGGGATTTTGGAAGAATTTTCCTGTAGAAAGTGAAATTTTAGTTGAGACTTAAAGGAAGCCAAGGAGGTTAATAATTGGAATGGAGGAGAGATGTCCAGTCTGGAAGATAGCCAGAAAAAAATGCTCAGAGCTGAGAGATGGAGTATTGTGTACATAGAACAGCTTATGTACATGGAACAGCTAGTTACAAGAACAAAGAATACATTTTGAGGAGTAAGGCTCAAGAAGACTAGAAAGGTAAGATGTATGAAAATTCCTTTCTCAAACCATACTCCTGACAGTCCATTATGTAGTGAGATCACTGATGTTCTTTGTGCCCCTAGTGCTAATAATGGATACGGTGGAGTTCAAGATGAGTTCATTGTGACAAAGACTAATGGAACAGAAAGTAGGTTCATGATGTAGAAGGTCTTTCTGGTTAGTAGGGCATAGGGCATAGAATTTGAGTGCTAGACATTACTGACTAGTTACTGGAAAAATCTTATGGTATGTACATTATGGGAAGAGAGCTGATTTTGTTCCATATGCCAAAAGTCTTCCCTAGTGTACACAAGTTTGGTTATCCATAGAGTATTAAAGTCAGCCCATGTGGTTTCCAACTCAGTCAAGTGGTCAGTCCGAAAGAACTTTGGACACTAAAAGACTGCAAAGAAAAACTGTGGTTAGCTGTCAGAGTTTGCATAAAAGAGAGCTTTAGGTGAGTTATTCTGCCTCATAGCAGAAGCTATAATACTGGAAATACTGTTGCATGATCTGTCTAATTCATGACTTCCACCAGCCCATAGTATATGGATTGATTGATATGCCACAGAAACACCGAGCTTTACAGAGAAAGACACAAAACATGAAATTGAATTTTTTTTTTACTAGTTTTACTAGAGGCAGATCTATGAGGAAAGATTATATGGTACCATAAAATGCTCATTGGGGAAAAGTGGGTGATCTCAACAATGGTGGGTTGTGAAGCCCAGTGAAAAAAGCAAGTCATTTTGATTAAAATCTTCACTAAAATTAAATGGCACTGAATTTTAGGACCAGGACAGAGAGGTGAAGAAATACACCATTCATACATCATTCACTGCCATCAAGGAAAGGAAGAGAGTCAGCAGTGATTTCATATGCAAGCTGACCGTACGAACTATCCTAGGTGAGATTGGACATAGTAATCACTATAGATTAAAATAATCCTGAGCAAATGTAAATTGGGTTTTAACCATGGTCTGCTATCAAGTTGCCAGATGGAACATTAGTGGCCAACTAAACCTTGTGAAATTAGAGCACTGAGCTGGAATTTAGAAGTTCTGGGTTCAAATCTAGCCTGAAATAGTTACTAACATTATCAACCAGAGTAAGTCATTTAATATTCATTTATCTTAGTTTCTTTAACTGTAAAATGGACATAATAATAATAATTACCTCCCAAGTTGCTGTGAAAATAAAATGAGACACTTGTGTTTTTGTTTTTGGGTTTGTTTTTTTTGTTTGTTTGTTTGTTTGTTTTTGGGGGGGGGGGGTTAAAGAGCACTTAGAACAGTGTCTGACACATAGTAGTCACTATATAAATGTTCATTCCTTTTCCTATCCTTGCTAAGAGAAATGTATAAGCACTTGCAAAAATATAGAAGCCCACTAGAAACTAATGCTCCCTTGGGTTCCATTTTCTATCACACTGTCTGGTTTTCACAAAGGCCAGAGTGTATCTTCAAAACTTATACAAGGTCTAGAAGAGTCTTCTAGTATGTAGGTTATGGAAAGATAGTTATCCCATGTTCTATGTCCTAAGTTTCCCTGGGAGTACCCAAGTTTGACTGTTCCTATAAATGCTCATTCTTTGCCTTGCCAAAACCAAAACTTGATCATCCATTATGGTAATTATCACCAATTCTATCAATGTTTCATTAAGTTGGTTACTGGTGCCATGATTGTAGTGACAGAATCAAACTTGGAACTCAAACATCTGATAGCTCTATAAGAAGCAGATTTAATGGTAATGGTGGAAATAAAACTCAGGAGGAAAGGAGGCCTATTTCAGCCAAATCTCTAGATAGTGCCCTTCTCAATTCCCCAGGGAGTGTCTCAATGAGGAAAACAGAAAGAAATGCCTGGAAAGCTGACTCTAGAGTCATGTAAAGTGGTCATTTCCTATACTCTCCTATGTGTATAGAAATGTGTTTAGCACACAAGTCCACTATTTGTCCCATAGATCATGAAATGGACCTGTCACATTGGAAAGGACATAACTCCAGAGGCAAAGGATCTGGGTTAGTATACAACATTCAATAATTAATATGTGTGTGACCTTGAGAATAAATACATGAAAAAACATCATTACACGTATATATATAAAATATATATATATGCATATATACACACACACATGTATTTGTGTATTCTGTATGAAAATGGAGGCATTCATATGCCAGCTATGAATTTATTTGGCCCAAATTTCATCCATAAAATGAGATAGTTACACCAGACAGATAGATAAAGCATTTACTATGCTCTTCCTACATGCCAGAAACTGACGAGATGGCCTCTGGGGTCCCTTCTAGCTATAATCTATGATCCTATGATCCTATCTAAAGCCACAAACAATCCCTTCCAGGCTTCAAGGAGGAACTGGGATTTTTAATAGGTAGTGAGGGGGGTAGGGGGAAAGAGAGACAGACAGAGAATGATGGAGAAAGGCAAGAAGAGATCAGAAAAATGAATAAAGAAATATGGCTCAATCAAAAGGTTTGTATAATAGGTAGAGGAAAATCAGGGAGACTAGACTCTGAATGTCCAACTAGCTAATCTCTTTTTGGCAATGTGCAATTGTTAAAAGCCACCAGCTATCAAAGGGAAGGGATAGATGTCAAAGGCATAGAATAAAGAATCATTAACTAAGATATGCAAAGTAATTTGAGCTCCATGGAGAAAGATCCTAGCACAAGTATGTAAATAACTATATCATCCTCCCCACCCAAATACCTCCCCCCATATGTCCCCCCACTATCACCACCACATTTTCCATTTATTTTTGCTCTAAATTCAGGGGGAGTAGAAGAGTAGAAGAACTGTACGAGTATAAATACAGGTCCTGGTTGGATGCCACTATCAACAACCTTCATTAATCTTTGAGATTCTCACCTACATTTGTTAACAAAGTTAATTAAAGGCAAAGTTAATTAGAATCTAGGTCTCCTAAAATTTCTCCCTTTCTTCAGCAATTCCTCATGTTCCTGAAAAATGCTGCCTAGAAGAAAAGATTTATGGGGAATCTTTGTGACTTTGTGACTATAAATGTGTTTCCAAGGGAATGGCAGGAAGAAGGATGTGACTTGGAGGCAGCAGCATTTTTTTGTTCTAGATTTCAGGTTTGCTGATCAATTGATCTTCTTCCAATAAAAAAAGGCAAGGCAACTATTTCAGAACCCACCTCTCCACTGGCATCTCTTCAAGGGGTCAGAGGTGCATTTAATGTCTCTGAGTTCTTGTCTTAAAAGAATAATAAGGAAGATTGAAAGAACAAAGGGAAGAGGGTTTGGATAAGAGGTAATTGAGAAGGATGAAGAAACTGAATATTGGCTTCAGTAGCCAATATTCTCCTCCTAGTAGCAAGCACCTTGTGGCTCTGCAAATTTAATTTTTTACTCACCCTAACAAGGACAAAGCACATTCTTTTCAAATAAATCTTTGTAAAACAGCACACTTGCTAATTCAAAGCTCCCCTCTCCCCTCCAAAAAAAAATAGAAAGGATATTAAATATGGCCAATATTTTCTTCTTACACACACACACACACACACACACACACATACACACACACACACACACACACACACACACAAATGCATATGGAGAAAATATAACTCAAAGAGTGTTAACTAAGATGTGTGTTCCCTAGCAATGGCAGATCCAATTGTTATAAATTACGTAAATGAACTTGCTCATGGAACATCCTGATGAAAGGTTCATATCAGTTGGTTATTTTTTCCCCAATTTGATATCTTCTGTACCTCATCTAAATTAATATACTTACTATACCTGAAATGAACTCTTCTGTCTTTTCCTTGGGGAAAAAAATTGTACATTAAGCTGACTACTAAGTATGATGATGATGATGATGACGATAATGATAGACTTTTGAACCTATTTGTTTCCTTTGTTAATAGGTAATGCGGAATAGAAAATAGAGAACAGGTCTTAGAGTCGGGAAGACCTACCTTAGTGAAGAGAACACAGGACTTGGAGTAAGGAAAACTTGGATTCAAATTCTGCCTCAGATCCTTACTGGCTTTGTGAGTCACTTAAGCTCATTTTATCTGTTTCTTTATACATAAATTGTGAGAGTTATACCTGGTGGCCTCTAATATACATTTCAGATTGAAATCATAGGATTATATGTAAGATGCAAGTCAAAATGTCATTCTTACAGAGCTAAAGAAATTCAATTGCATGTTCTAAGGTAGTGAGGAGTTCCAGAGTGAACATTTTGACAGTGGAAGGACATAATAGCTCAGACTTAAGCAGGACAAACAGAGAGTGTCAAGAGGGGACTCTGTCTCAGGTTATCACACAGAGCAGGTGTGAGGGGGAAAAGTCTAATGACCAGACATTGGTGTGCTCAGACTGGGCTGAATCTCAAATTGAAACCATTTCTTAGAGAATGAGAAGGGCTCAAACTGTGAGAAGAAATATCAGTTCCAATTCTCCAAAGGTGACAGACTCAGTCTGAAGAAAGAAGTCAGGGTCAATAGGTCGGAAAAATAAATATAAAACAGAAGGGAATAAGGGGTCCAGGATGCTAAATTGCAAGCTACCAGGGGCAGTTGACACAAACAATGATATCACAAAAACAATTCATCCCAAAGGACATAATAGACATCTGGAAATAAATTTTGAGAGATTCTTAGTGTTTGATGGGCTATGGAAAGATCACTGCGAATTGTTCAAATTCTAGAAAACCATTTAGAATTGTGTGAGAAATATACCTTAGTTCTTTGTACCCTTTGATCCATATATGACAACTGCTGAATATATACCACAAAAAGATCAGGAAGGAAAGTCAGATAGTTACCAAAATATTCATGGTAATAAGTTTAGTACCATCAATGAATTGGAAACAAATTAGAGGCTCATCAACTGGAAAATGGCTAAACTCATTATGGAAAGAAAATGTAATAGAACCACAGGATTCAGGGAATTCTGATGCATTATGAAGTATATCAGAAAGGGGGGGGGGGAATACACACATATGCATATGACTAAAGTGGTATTAAAAATAAAATAAATGTGATTTTGGTATGATTATAATGACTAGTCTTGTCAACAAGAAGAGTTGAGGAAATGATCCTCCTTTGTAGGAGAGGTGGGGTTATGAGTTTGGAATATACTGACTAGTTTTTACTTAACTATCTTTCTTTATCATGAAGGATGGCTCCCTCTGGAAGGAAATTGGGAATAAGACTGTTGGCACTTTGCATATCTGGTAATGACTGTGATATCAAAACAAAAAGTATCTACTCCATTCATTCAGTCAGTCAGTATGCATTAATTAAATACTATGTGCCAGACAGGCCACTGGGATACGGATATACAAAAACTAAAATAATACTATCCCTATTCTCAACAGGGTGAAGGATGGGAGAATAGAGAGAAAGAACTTGTACAGAGAGATGTAAATAAAAATATATATGAAAGGAATAGAAAGTCATTTCAAGGGGAAGGAGCTAGTAATTATGAGAGAAAAGAATCAAAATAAGCTTTCTAGAGGAAGTAATTAAAATTAGAATTTAATTTTTAAATTAGAGGGGGATCTTAGGGATAAATTAAACTGACCTTTGTATAAATGAAACAATTGAGATCTAGAAGGATGATTTGGCCAAGATTACACAAGCAATATAATATTAATAAATAATATAATAAAATAATGCACAGTAGAATTTGAACCCAAGCTACCCCTCATCCCTAGATCCCAGGATGATACAGTGGAGAGTGGGACTTACCCACTGAACTTCAAGTCATAGAATCTAGAGTGGAATCCTGGATCTAACACTATCTATGTGAGCTTGGGCAAGTGATTTAATATCTGTTACCTCATCTGTAAAATAAGAGGGGAGATACAGACTGCATCCAATACTCTCCCAGCAATAAATCAGGGATTCAAATCCATAGCTCATTGTGTAACAGTCTGCTTCCTTCTGTGGAAGGTCCCAGCAACTCTTTCAGCCTGTGCCTTCTACTCTTTAAATGGGCTAGATGAGGCTAGTCTTCATCACCCAGCCAGACTCTACCATGTTTAGAATGGAGTCATGTCATCTGGAAAGAAACCATTTACTCAAAGGAACCTCAAAGACCTCTGGGAGGTTCAATGTGGTTGGCTCCTAACTAGAGCTGATCCTCAGGAAATTTAACCCAGACAGCCATCTGGGGAGTGATCTTCCTGAAGGGGGATGCTTCTTTGGAGGTCACACATATAGCAAGATGTGCTACATCAGTCAAGGCCACGGGCTGCCAAGAGAACCCATTAAACCCTTTTGGTGAAAGGTAGACAAACAGCAAAAATGAAGGGATTTTGGAGAGGGTGGGAGTGAGGGGGGAGAGAGGATAGAAAATCCCAGGTGAAACATTGTGGATGATTAAATAGTAAAGTGTTCAGTCATCACACAGTACATTGTAAGGATGAAAAATATAGCTGAAAAAGAAAACCACTTTTTAGGTTGTTTCTTTTCTTAGGTTCCATTTAGTCAAGCATGGACCCTGCTTCTGGCAATAATGTTTCCTTGCTTTCCAAACAAAAGTCAGGCCCTCAATCAGCTTTGATATCTCATTGAACAGCTTAAAACCTCTCCAAAACTGAATAGCTTTCACCAATCAATATTTCAGGCTAAATGAATCCATAACATATGGATTAAATTTCCTTTAAAATGCACATGTTTAAAATTTGAAGGATAAAAGGCTTTGCAGCAAAACTGATCTGGGATCTTATCAAATATAAACCATCTGAAAAAATAGTTTAAGATATTAGATAGTCATGTCTTCTCATCTTTGGTCCAAAACTTCCTGAGAAATATTTAAACCAGAATAACAAAGAGGTTTTGTAATGTCTTTCTATCAGCAACCAGTCTTTGTTCCAGCTTTTTCTGAGTGTGAACAGTTCTGGCAGTTTAAGAACAGATTAATAAGTCAGACATGGAGGATGGAAGGTCCTGGCAAACTGATTCTTCAGACATTTTTAAGATGCTGCATTTATAAGGTTTAAGGAGGGTAATTCCTCCTCATCTTAAGAAATGATTCTGCATATGAGAAGATTGCTTAATCTTCATAGGAAAACCCTTGACTGGCACAATCCAAGCTCCCCTGGGAAGCCTTCCCTGATCACTCTAGGTCTCAATGTAGCCTCAGAGAAAACAAAGTGCACATAATACAATTTAAACTCTATGTACCTTGATCATGTTCTCTAGCTATTTAATGTATGTTCATCTTGATGAGAAGATAGGAAAGGACAAGGGAAGGGTGGAAGCTTTGCTCCCTTTGGAAACAATTGTACCTAATACAAAAGGCACACTTCCATTTCTGATGATTTACTTTGGGGTATATCCCATAACTATTAGTTATTCTTGGAGTTGGCTTCATACAAAATTCTTGAATATAGCCCAAGTGTAACTTCAAGTAAGAGACTGGGCAAGAGTTCCTTGGTTCAAGTGGTGAGCTTTGGTTTGGGATTTTGGATGCATCTTCCATGGATGGTATGGAGTTACCCTTAAATCTCCCCAATTCCTAAGTAAAAATTCTGAAAACCAAATTGGGGTTCCTTTGGGTATTTATTTTCTTCTATTTCTCCAGTTCTAGGTAATTCTTTGGGGACCTGAGAAGACTCCACTAAAGCAAAAAATAAAAAATAAAAAAAGCCTCTTTCTGAAATTTCTTCCCAGTGCCTTATATTCATCCATGCCATATATATTCATCTAAAACAATGTCTAAGAAGCACAATTCATAGATGTTCATGGAACACTTTGTTGGGTCATAGGTCTTCCCTAACTAAATGATCCTAGATCTTATACATTCCCCTGATACTATTGTGAAATTGGACAAAGTTCCTCTAAGTTCATACTTTAAGGATCTGTTTTAAACCCCCTCTTTCCCAACAAGTTCAAATAAGAGGCAAAAAAGACTAAAAGTAAAAAAAAAAAAATAAAGAAATAAGATAAAGAAAATAAAGAATCTCTCTTCAAAGGAGAAGCTTTCTAGACAAAGGTATTACTCTATTGCCCAGTTCTTAATGCTTTCATAAGCTTTATTAAGTTCCCCCCAAAATAATTCTCTTTGGCTCATGTTCCTCCAAGTAGTTTCCTATAGGAATATCAGAGGATAGTTCTGATATAGCTTATGCCTAGTTTTGGGGGGCCCAAGAGAATGGAGGACACATGAAGGACCTAGAATAGTTCAGAAATGACCAATGTTATATATACTCCTCCCTTTCTAATGAGCCTCACCTTTGCTCAAATTTCTATAGTCATACAAACTCATGCTGTTGAATTGTGGTTTGGACTCTCTCTAAAAGGAAACAAAAATGGAGATGTTACAGGGCAAGCATTCTTCTCTCCTCCTATTGAGTTATTCTTTCACCTAAAAGACACATACAGAAATCTTATCTATCTTGAGGATGTGATCTTCCCCCATGAAAGAAACACATCTGGAGTTCCTAGAAAGGCAAACTCCTTCTCATATGACCTATGCTGCCTTAGTTGTTTGTGATAAAAAAAGACATCAAAGTTCAAGTTGTTTGCTTCTTCATATCATGTCTTTGACTTCCTAGATATTTCTCTGGGTTTGGAAGTCATTTATGTAATTTCCATTTTCTTCCAAGAGATTGATGTCATCCAGGATTGGGGTTGTCCCTGACTCCCTCTTCTCTAGAGAGAAAACTGGATTCCTGAATTATACATCCCAGGCTCTCCTGATAATCTAAGAATCAGGATTGCCAAACACTTGGCCCATGTTGTTGATCATCTTTTTATGCATTCTATATGGTTGAGGATGGACTATATGTACCTTTATCTCAAAGTAGACATTAGCCTTTCCTTAGGGAAAACCTCCAAATTCCTGGACTCAAATGGTAAATAAAAAATAAAAAAATTTAAAAAAGTAAACAAAAGAGGAAACTTTTGGAAAGGAAAAGAGAAACTGAGTTTCTAACTGAGGACTTCATTTTATAAGCCAGCACTAAGAAATGGACCTTCTCACAAACACTGAGCCAATAAGAATCATTCCAGTCACTGCAACCTGTTTTCCATAAAATACCAAAAGTAACCCTCTATCTACATGAGAAAATATAGTCAAAATCCCAAAGTCTCACTACGTTATAGCTTCATTTATTTGATTAAAGAATTGCTCCAATCCACCCATTATGTTAATAATAGGAAGTTATTTCTATGTGCCTTGCTCATATTAAGAATTTAATAATAATTAAGAATTTAAAGGGCTTCGGTGAATAGACTACTGGGCCTAGAACCAAGAAAATCTAAGTAAAAATCTAGCTTTAGTTAACTAACTAGACCCTGGAAATGGTATTTAACCTCTGCTTTTCTTAATTCACTGAAGAAGTGTCAAATCATTTCTTGCTAATAAAACCTCATGGACAATATCATTGTACTATAGTTCACAAGGCACAAAGAGTCAGGTTTGGAAAAAAAAATAAAGAGCTTAATAATATTTTGTTTAAAAGGTTTGCCAATTGTCAATGCTGTAAAATTACCCATGCATATAACTTGTAAACAAAAATAAATAAATAAATAATGTTTTGTTAAATTGAATTGTGCCCATAATGATATAGTATAGTGAAAAGAGTGTTGGATTGGAATCAAAAGATTTGTATTCAAATTCTACCTTTTCCACTTACCATTTTGTGACCTTGGCCAAAGGAAATAATTTCTATGAAACTAAATTTCCTAATCTGTTAAAAAAAAAAAAGTCAGCTGATCTCTCTCTAAATCTAAACATGTTGGGAATTGAATTTAGGTCACTTATATATAAACCTACTACAATGAATAACTTTGATTTCTTTATTATAGCTTTTTATTTTCAAAACATATGCATGGATAATTTTTCAACAGTGATCCTTGTAAAACCTTGTATTCAAAATTTTTCCTCCCTTCTCCCCACTTCCTCCATTACTTGATGGCAAGTAATCCAATATATGTTAAACATGAATGACTTTAATTTTTAAAGAAGTGAAATATTTCTATAGAGAAACTGGTCATCCCTAATTAATCTTCAACTCCTGCAATATTATGAGCAATCACCTTATTGACTGATTTCAATGTGGAGTCATAGATAAGTGAGTTTATTATTTGAATTGGAGAATGATGCTTTGATCTCAAGAGATGCTTCTACAACATTGGAGGGGACCAACTGGAAATTATAGTCACCAGTCACCAACAACTGAATTCATGGCAATGACTTAAAGGGTTTTCTTGATTTGATTTATTTGGAAAGTGCTCTGCTCCATTGCCAAGCCTTGCTCTCTACTTTGAGCACCAATAAACGTCAAAGAAATTGGACAGGCTCGTAACTCAAAGACCAAGTCTATGAGTACAGTGCAAAGGTGAAGCCTCAGGCATGAGATGTTTTGGATGTTTGTAGAACATTAAAAAAAAGAATTACTTCAAAATATGGGGGTTGAAGATTTAACTGGATGTTATAGCAGGTGCCTGCAACATTATGAGTCACTCAGTGTACAGATGACAGCAAATCACTGCAGAGTAAATAGGTATTGAGTAGCTCTTATGGAGAATGTCGAAACAGGGAACATCCCACTTAAATGTACTTAGAGGGAACAATTTTATTCTGTTTTCTCAAAAGAGAAAATGGGTTTCTCTATGGCTCTGATCAAGGCAAATATGGAAAGGAAGCGATGTATTTCTCTCTTTAAAGGGCCACTTAACTTCTGACATATGATATTCTTGATCTAGTCTATTAACAACCAACCAAAAGAGCAATTTAGCCACAAAGGTATGATAAAAGTCATTTATCTCCATAAAACATGAATTAATAGCCCTGTCTATTGACCTAAAATCTGACTATCATCTATCTATCTATGAATCTATCTATCATGATCTTCCCAGTTTAGTGCATGGTCCAAAAATAACCATCTATATATTTGTACCTATTTTGTATATGTAGAAATACATTGCTGTTTCCCCAAATAGATACTAGTTTCTCCAGGATAAGAACTCAGTTTCTACATCTGCAAAATGAGGAAACTGGACAAGATATCCTCTAAGTTACCTTCTAGTTTTAAAGCTATGATCTATTCGTCTTTATTTTGGTATTTAATAACCTGCATAATGTTGGACAAGTCACTGTCTTTTTGGGTCATGATCACCAACAAAATAGACTAGATGATTATTGTTGTCCCTTTCAACTTCAGTATTGTGAACTGTTTTTGTTTTTTTTTTTTGTTTTTTGGGGTTTTTTGTTTGTTTGTTTGTTTGTTTTTTTGGAGGCAATTGTGGTTAAGTGACTTGTTCCAGTCATACTGATAGAAAGTGTTAAAAGTCTGAGACAGCATTTGAACTCAGGTTCTCTCAACTGTTCATTGTGTGATCTAGCTGCTCCTGAGCTCTTTAATAGCATGATAATTAGCCGGTTTAAAGACAACAAAGTCTAGATGTTGACTAAAATGGGGCAAATAGAGCTTTTTTTTCAGAGCATCAAATGTAAATATCCTTGAATATATCATGGAATTTAAAATTCTAGTCCTTAAGCAAAATAGAAATAACTGAGATCAGTTCTTATTTATCAAAAAAATATTTTTCAAAAATGAAGCTTCCAAATGGTGGGGATGAGTTCCTCTCTTCTCCTTGGTCTCTTTGCCCTACTCTGCTCACTATCCCTACTAGATTACCCATTAGCCATCCATTGTATCTTTGTTCTTTCCTCTCTGCTATCTCTTCCTGGAGATAATCCACATTACCCCAATCACATTTTCTAGTATCTGAGCCAAGTGCAAAAACTCCTCATTATGGTTTTAGCCAATTGAAGTAATGCAAATATCTTTATTATAATCACAACATAACCACTGATGTTTTCCATAAGGAGAATCAATCTTTTCCATGAAAAGAAAGGCTAGGCAATTTTGTTTTTTTTTTTTTTTTTTTTTGGGGGGGGGAGCAGGTTTTTGCAGTCCTACCTTTCTGCTGACATTTCTTCATGGAGTTGAAAAATAGACTCGAGATCTTTATATGGGCACAAAATGTACAGCCAAAAAAATATGAATTTAACTGGAGATCCTAATTTGGATTGATATGAGACAAAAGATCATGGATATAGATATTTTTCTTCTGAAACAGGGGTGACATCAAAAATGGTGGAATAATGTTAACCATTTTGGTCAAGGAAAAAGAAATGGGCTTATGGTCATGTTTGTCCTAAGATGGAATAGCTCACACTGTGTGCTTTTTTATCACCAAAATCCAGTAGTTTTGGTCACCAAAACCATTTATAAAATGGCTAACTATAATTTATTTTACTTTATTTATCATATCATTTTAAGGTTTACTTATCTTTTCATTCTCAAAACAACCTTTTGAGTTAGATGCCATTATTATCCCAGTTTTACAGATGATGTAACTGAGGCTGAGAAGAGTTAAGTGAACACAATCCTAGTAAGTTTCTGAGGCAGTAATTGAATATAAATCTCTTTGACTCTCAGTCCTACTGTGTCATCCAGCTACCCCTACTATATCTTGATAGGAAGAGCCATTTTCCCCATGGGAACTCATACCTGTTACCCATCAGGTAGGGAAAATAAAGGAGAACAATCATTTATATTGTGCTTATCATGTACCAGGCACTTTACAAATATTATCTCATTTGTAGCTCAAGATAAAGGATTCCATAATCTCCTGCCTTAATGAGCTTCCTCCCAGATCAAACATTCTCTTCATGAGGTTTGTTGTTATTATTATTGTTTCTCTATTTGATTGTTTTCACAAGATTAATAGAGAATAGGAGGATCCAACCAGCAGAGAGAATGAAAAGAGAAATAGCTACCTGAACTAAAACTAGCTTTCTACCTCTGCCCCCCCCTCCAATATCATGAGAAATAGGGGAAATAAGATGCTGTCTCTCTTCTATTTTGCTCTAAAAATGATTCTCGGGAAGGAGTAGGAGGTTTCTTCATTTATGCATTGCAAAATCTGGTGCTGTGTCTTTAGCAATGAAAGCATTCCCTCAAATTTTTGGTGGATTTTCGGCTAATTAGTGGGTTTCTCCTCTTCCCAGCCCTGTCAAGAGAAAGGGTGCATGCTAAAGTGATTGCCCTACTTAGTCAGCTACTGGCAGGAATGTAGAGATGGATTAACATGCATAACAGAAGGCTTATCTGACCCTGGGAGACAGGAGAACCTGAAATAACCTTAATATCCTGTCAACTCTCATTACCAGACCTCACTGAACTAGAGAAGCCTGCTTAAGCAATCTGTCTCTAAAGGAAAAATCCATTTCTTCCACCAGGTGCTTCCCTCACACCATCCCCCTCCTCCCCACTAGTCCTCCTGCTTTAAAGATCTCAAAACTAGTAACCTCATTTACCAGGGTAACACTACAAGGTGATATTGAGTTATAGAGTATCCTGTTTTCATCAACTCTCTTGGTATTCAGAGCAGTTGCTTGTTAGCTTCATCATCCTGGCTCTTATGAAGATGACCTCGGATGGCTGGAGCACACAATCAAGTGACTCATTGGCTGGTACCCAGGGGAGTATAAAGACTGAGATAACTCCATCCTCATGATGACAGAACTGTTTTTGAGTTTGAAGCTTAGGAAGAAAGTGTAGGAGCCCAGGAAATGGGGTGAGGAGGTAGTTTGAGTTAATTGCAAAAGGAAACACAAATAATATCTTGAAAAAATATCTGGATTTTTTTTCATTTTCATAAAAACTCAGACATCTTGTCAAGTTGTCAACTGTATTTGCTAAAGGCATCTGAAGTTACTTGGGCAGACTCATGTTCCTTGTTTTAGGTGTTTAGGTGTTTATGGGAAATTCCAAAAATACTCAAGCATTGAACAAAATCCAAAATAATTGCCTTTCCTTGAGTTTTGTTGGTGCTCCAAAAAAAAAAAAAACCAGCACTTTGGCAACAAATGTATTTCCAGTTTCCCCACCAAGTCATATCTCAGCTTATCCTGAATTTGGTCACTCCTAGTTTGGATTAATTCAATAAAGAAGTGTTTTTACATAATAGAGGCAATTAGTTTTAAGTGGGGTGGAGCAATTGATTTAATTCTACCTTTTCATCTCTATTTGCTAAATTCTGCCATATTTACAATTTCATTAATTTAAAAAAAAAATCTATGATTTCTTTGGGACAACTTGATGGCACAGTAGAAAGAACCTTCAGTCAGGAAGGCTACTGGCCCCAGACAGCTTATTAGCTGTGTGACCCTAGGCAAATCCCTCAACCCTGTTTGCCTCAGTTTCCTCATCTGTAAAATAAGTTGGAAAAGGAAAAGACAAACCACTCCAGTATCTTTGCCAAGAAAATTTCAAATGGGGCCATGAAGGATCAGACATGAGTGAAACAACTCAACAGCAAAAACAAATACAATTTCATTGTTTACAGGGAACTTCTGGTGAGAAAACATCCTCTACCAATGAAAGTTGAAACTTTCTCTGTACCTTATGCTCTTTGAGAGTTCTCTGAGTCACTGAAAGGATAAATGATTTACTTAAGGTTATGTAACTAATATGTAGCAGAAACATCTTGATTAAAAAGCTAATTCTCTGTCTAGTATACTACAATTCCCTTTGATAATTTGTAGACTCTTAAAAATATTAGAACTGGAGGGAATCCAAAAGGTCATAACAATACAGAATTACAGTTGAAAAGAACTTAGAGGTGATCTAGTACAACTGCTTCACTTAGAAAATGAGGTGAGTGCTAGAGAGAAATGACCTGCTTAAGACCATACAGCTCATATGTCAGAGGCTAGATCTGAACCCAAATCCTCTACCTCTATCTGATTCTCTTTCCATTATTCCTTACAGATTGCAAAGCCTTCAATTTACTATTTCTATTATAACCACTATGACTACTACAACTATAACAATTACTATTACTATAATTACTATGACTAGCAAAAATACTACTGCTGCTACTACTACTACTTTATTATTATAGCTAGCATTTATTGGTGTTTTAAGGTTTGCAAATCTAGCACTGTACAAATATCTCATTTTGTCCTCTCAACAACCCTGGGAAATAGGTGTTGTTATTATCCCCATTTTACATACTGAGATTAAGGGATTTATCCAGGATCACACAACCAGTAAGTTCCTGAGGTTTAGGTCCAGAGCTCTGTTCCCTACTTTGTCTGGCTACCCTAAAAAAAAAAAAAAAAAAAAAAAAAATTGAGACTGATAAGGGAAAATACTTTACTACAATTCTGTAGGACCAAGATTGAATGAATTCTTGCTTCCTGGTTTATTTCATTAAATTATTTTGTTTTCAATAAGCACTTGTTTTTTTTTCTCCTTTTCCTTCTTTGGAAATAAAAATAAAAGCCTTGCAATAAATATTTATAATTTTTTTTAAAGTTTCCACGTTGACCATGATTGAAGATGTATACCTCATTCTATGCAACCTCAATTGCATTTAATTTATTTCAGCTAAATTCAACTAGGATCAATCAGCCCCTCACAAAAGTTAGTGTCATGAGAGATGCAGAAAAACAATATAGTAGAAAGAAGAAGCATTGACTCCAGAATCAGCAGACCTGGGTCCAACTTGCATCTCTGACATTACTCTCTCTGTGACTGAATGAGTCATATTTAACCTACCTGCGCCTCTATTTCTTCAGCTGTAAAATGAGAATTGTACTGAGGTGCCTTCCAGTTCTCAATTTAAAATCCTAAAACATAGTCTTTGCCTACTAGGAGATTGGAAGGAAAAAATTAACACATCAAACAATTTGAAAACAATGCAAGATAATACATAAATGTAAGACAGAATTTTTATTTAGGACTTGTTGGGGGGACAGAAGAAAGATTTCCTGTTTTTCGATTCAACAACTTCTAGTGAGATTCTACTATGTGAGAGGAACTGGGAATATAAACAAACACTCAAAAGCCTCTGCCCTACAGGAACTGGTATTCTATTCGTGTAATATGACATAGAAATGTAATACAAAACAGAGAGAAAGGAACCAAATGAGAAATCTCAGCAATCAACTTAATCTAGAAGTTTTTAGTCAGTGTGTACTATGTATCAAATGTGAATCAGCAATATTTGAGAAAGGAGCAAAATATTAAAATACTTATGAATCCTGCAGGCACTAGAGAAGGCTTCTTGGCAAAGGAATAACTGGGTCCTAAAACAGGCAACAAATTGTGATAGACAGAAATGAGGACTGACAGAATTTTAGGCTAGAATTATTCGAGTAATGAACAAATATCTGCTCTTGCATTATTTCTTAAATATCCAGCTTCTAAATCTTAAAGTCTTATCTGAACTCTTCTTCCATGTCCCCAATTCCTAATGATCTCTCCCTCTTTAAATGACTTTGCATTGATTTGTCAGTCAATATATTAAATCCCCCAATAGAACATAAGCCCCTACAGGACAGAGTCTATTTCATTTTCACCTTAGAATCAGCAGTTTCACACAGTAAAGATACACACAGTAGGTACCTAATAAATGGCTGCTGAAATTAATTAATGACAGGACAGACATCCTTAGTTTCTTTCAAATTAAAGAGGAGGTGAAATGAGGAAAGGGATTTATTTAATCCAATAGAATGGTTTATTCCCAAATCTACCATAGTTATCACTTCCAGGATATTCCTTTGAGAAACTCCTTTCACCAAGGTACCAATGAAGATCCAAATTCAGTCTATGTTACTCATTCCATTTTTGCCATTCTTATTCTTTTCATCTTATTTTTAATTACAGACATTTCTCCTTCCTTCAAATGCCTAGACAAACAGACATACACAGAGAGATGAAGACAGAAAGAGAAACAGAGACAGACAAAGCAGAGAGACAAAAAATCAGAGACAGAGATGGACACACACACACACACACACACACACACACACACACATCTTTCCTAGGTGGTGATAGACCTCTCTCACTGGTACAAACCAAAGGAAGTTATTTTGGAACATCCAAATGTGACAGTGTTACAGAAAACCCAGTAGTCTTCAATATACCAGAAAGTTTTGCTAATTTATCAAATGATATCTAGTGAGAGTAATCAAATTCCTCCTAGGCTTCATAAACCTTTCATTAACATAGAATTTTCTCTTCATTTAAACCTTCTAAACTTGTAGGCATGAACAATTTATTAATGAACAGTCACTCAGAACAGGAAAAATTAAATTTACAACCATGACAGAGTCTAGGAGAAGGAAGCTGATATCAATAAGTCTCTGTTCTTTTCCTCTTTCTCCATAGGTGTAAATATAGCCAAGTAGTACCAACAAGGATGAGAATGATTATCCTCCATAGTATTTGGAACTCCAGGAGTATTTTCCTGCATATTTATTGGGGTGGAGGGAGAACCAGGGACCACAGGGATAGAAACATATTCTATAGTGTGTGTTGGAGATGACCTTGATTTCTCAGATCCTAAAGATAGTCAGTTTTTGATATCAATAGTCTTGTCAATGATCCAGTGACTTCCTGAGATTTTACTTACCATTGCTAGAAGGGGCAGTACTAAGCTAGGAGGGTAGGCAATGGCATGTATTTATAAATTCCATCCCTATTTCAGTCTGCATTTATTTTTTAAGCATGTTTAAATCATGGTCGGAAAATAGGTCTTCTGGCCTTTCCTTGAAACTACCTCTTAGCCAAATTCTGTTCTGTTCCACTTTAAATATATTCAAAAATTTATTCAATCAATCCAATGAATATTTATTAAAGAGTTTACTCTGTGCCCAAACAATATGCAAGGTGCTCAGAATACAAAGAATAGTGAAAGTCAGGCTTTCTATCTGGGAAGAGGCAGAATGGCTCCATGTATTATTATCTTTCCTGTAAAGCGAAAGATATTTTGACTAAAAACACATTTTTAAGAAAGATATACTTACTCCAAAGCCATTTGGGAAAAAAAAAATTAAAATAACATTTTAAAGAATCAAGGCTATTTGAGTCCATAAACCAACTAATTTGTGATCATATATTTTTGGTAGTCATTTTCAAAGAGGGGTCATTATGTGTCCTTTTTCCTTTTCACCTTGAAAAACCACATAATAAATAGTAGAATAAAATCCATTCTATCATACTGACTTCAAATGAAGTTTCTCTAAGTTCCAGGATGGGAGTTAATCCAGCTTTAAATCCATAAGGCTCTTGATTCCCATCCCAACAAAGGAGGAACTTCAATCACAATACATGCAAATGGAAATAGTGCCTACTTGAAACTCACAGCAGAAGCTAGGGCATCCAGAAACTGAATTGGGAATTAAACTTCAAAGGCCTCCCAAAGATGAAGATTTAGACATAGAGGGCTTGCTTGAGTCTTATAGCCAAAACTATTGGATCATCCTCACCAGTAAGGATTTCATTATGATCTCTACTTGTTGTTCTGTTCTCTATGATCTAAGTCTGCTTTTAAAAAGGGTATATAAACTCCATTTTAAGAAAATCTAATGTGAAAATATAATTCTGCCAAACAAATTGTGAAAGAGGAAGTTTTTGTTTCATTACTAAGTCATTATTCAATTTAGAAAAAGGATATGTCCTTCATAGAGCATCTATATTTATGTATTTACTTCTTGTATTTTGTATATTGTTTGTATTATGTATTCATTTCTTTTCCTATTGTCCCACTTCCCTCCCACAAAAAGAAGCTTTGGCAGTTTTTCAGTGCTTCTAGAATAGAATAAAAATTCTACTGTTTGGCATTTAGAGCCAAATGACTTCTCCAATATATATTTCCAGACTTACTTCATGTTACTTCCCCTTATTCACTCTAGCCAAATTTATTTAATCCAGTCAAAGTGACCTACATGAGTTTTCCATACAAGTGTGCTAGAAGCAGGTTGAACTGGCTCTTGAGTCAATTGTTAAATGTTCAACATGAGCATTTACATCTTGGAAGCCAGTAAATGCTACAAACCAGAGTTTGATTTATTGTTTTGTTGAATTCTAGACTTAGGAAAGAGATACAGAAAATGTTAAAAATGCATATTGAATTTAAAAAAACATCTCCTATAATTTTCCCCTAAAGATAAAATTATTAACCATTGAGCTGCACACTTGTAAGTGTAAATGACATCTCACTTCCCACTCTGAGCTTTTGCATAGTTTGCTTCTTCCATGTCTGAAATTTTCTTTCATTATCATCTGAATCTCTTGTAAATCCTGGCTCCTTTCAAGGTTCAGTTCAAGTGCTACTATTCTGCTACCAATTATTCCAAAGAATTACATTTGTATTTATTTCATATATATATTTCGAATCAATTTATCTCATATAACATGTTGTTCTTCCCTTTCTTCCTCCCTCATAGAATAAAAACTCATTGAGGAAACAGGCTATTTTTATCTTTGAGTTACTCGTACCTTCTCCAGTGACTAACCAACACATATAAGAACTTTAAAAATTCGAATTAAAGTAAATTGAATTGAATCAAACGAGTATTGGAACAGCAATAAGACTGTTGGATCTGGAAGGTAAGGACTTGGTCCAAATCTTAGATATGCAAATTACTGTCTGATTTCTGGCAAGACATTCACCATCTATGGACTCAGTTTCCTTGTCTGTTAAAAGAGAGAATCATATGAGATGATCTCTGAGGACTTTTCCAACTCTAAATTTACAAGTCTCATTGATTTAGGAGTTCATTAAAGTTCATTCTTGGCTCAACAGAGAGCTATAAATGTGAGATTCTGTCAATTGAATTGACAGAGAAGTCTTATGCTTGTAGATCAATTAGCTACTAGGGGAAGATCATCCCTAAAGTGACTGAGTAAACCAATAGAATATGGTGATTCAATTTATAAAATTTTTCAGAAACATGAGTATGACATAAAATAAGTTACAGCCATATCCAGATAGAGGTATAGGAAGCTGGAATTATACATATTGATTTTTTTTTGAAGTAGGAAAAATATTATCAAGGAAGAAAGTATTTACACTAAGAATAGCTAAAGTTCAGCTCATTGCAAAATAGAGCCAGGTGTGCCACACTTTACATAGTAAACATGCTCTTTAAAAGTTGCATGCAAATCACATTTTGCAAATTAAATCCAATGTGAAATGTATTAAAGCAGTACACTATTTAAAGGAAACCTTTTGTAAAGCAAATAACTGCTCTCTAATTTACCTCTCACATAAATCCAGGTTTCTATGTGTTGTTTGCTTAAAACAAGAACTGTGTGTGGTCTCAATACTATGCAAAGCTTATTGGTTCTTCTGCATGTATCCTTGGCTTTTCATCTAAACTATCCATCATTTCAATGTTTGGAAATAAAAGACATGGCTACAAAAAAAGATGATTGAATTACAATTAACATATTATATAATCAACCCAACTTGTATGAATGCATCCATGTGACTAATATTCCTTCCAAATAAGCCCTCCAAAGAGGAGGGTGTTGGCATTCACTGGAAATCATAACTAGGAAGGGGTAATGAAAGCTTTGCCCTGAGGTATAGATATTTCAGAGGGCTCTCGTAGCACTTTCACACCTTTTCCTAGTCAAAGGAAAAAATGAATTAAATATTTAGTTAGCAATAATTAGTTAAAATTTGCTACCAGGTTATAAGTTTTACATATCCAGTGGCCACGTTTAAAATTGTTATTCAATCATTCTATCATGTCCTATTCTTCATAACTTTGGATGGGATTTTCTTGGAAAAGATACTGGAATGGTTTGTCACTTTTTGCCAGTAGATTAGCTCCTCATTCAGGATCAAAATTCAGTCCTGATCTTCCTTGGAAGTCAATGCCAAGAAGTGAGGTTATTGGGTCAATTAAGGGTTTCGTGATTTTATTCACATAATTCCAATAGTTTTCCTAATTATTTAAACTCTACTATTCCACCAATAGGATATTAGCATATAGTTATTTCATATTTCTATATGTTATTTTGTCCATTTCATGAGTGTGAAATAAAATCTTAGAGTTGTTTGATTTGCTTTTCTTTTATTATCAATAAATTAGATCATGTTTCCCCATATGATTGTTGATAGTTTGAATTTCTTCTTTTTGAAAACTGTTTATATCCCTTGTGCTTATCTACTGGGGGATAGTTCTTAGTTGTATAAATCTGTTACAAATAGTTATAACTTTTGAATCGCCCATTTCCTTCAGTTGTTTGAAGCAAAGGATTTTTTTCCCTTTGACTTCCTTACAGCTTTCTAATAATGCTATTAAAATTCAAAATATAGGATCCAAAAAATTTTTTGAACGATGGCCAAATTGTTGGAATAAGTATGTCCCCATATGGGAATGACTTTGCAGGGTTACAAATAGAAAGAATGAAACAATCTCTATATACAAGGAAATTAAATTCTAATGAAGTAGGCAAGAAATACATAAATAATTGTTTATAAAATAAATGTAAAGAAAATAAATATAAAATAATTAAATACAAGGTAATTTGGGAGGAAAATCAATAGTAGTTAGGTGGATCAGTAAAGACTTCATGCAGAAGATGATGCTTGAACTGCCTCTTAAAGGAAAAGAGGAATTCTTTGAAATGAAAATGAGGAGTTATTCAGGCACATGGAAGATAGCCAGATAGTGCAGAGATATGTGAAGATGTGAATTATATCATCAGGTGTAAGAAACAGAGTTGAGGTTAGCAGGGCTACATTATAAAGGGTGGGAAAGTAAGTAATATGCAATGAGGGTAGAGAGATAGATTGGGGCCAGAAGATGAACTTCTTTAAAAGAGAAATGCTTCTGGGTAATGTGAGAACAAGATAGAAACCAGGAATTTTCTCTGATCTTCACAACCTTTCAAATATCTCCTAAACAGAAATTATACACAAAGATAAAGCTTTTTCAGCTATTTCAACAGTCTAGAATATCCAGAATCCAAAATAAGATTTAAAAAAGGACTGATAGTCATTGACCCTGAGCTCATCAGCCCTTTTACCTCACCTCCCATAATAGTATGAGACTATTAGTAGTGAGACTGCTTTAAAACACTCAAATTCCCAAGATATGGTCTTTTAACAAAACCCAAACTCACTCCCCTATTTCTTTTCCTTCTTTCCAATCCAGGCTGCAGGGGTTTGTTCATGGAGCTAGTGCAACAGATGAGAGTCCTTCAAGAGTAAAAACCTGATTAAAGAGCCCAAATCCCAAAGCACAGGCAGTGAGTGCAAAGCTCTGAAGTGTCAGTGATGAACTGGAGAACTAAATAACAGTGGAAATAACAGATAGAGGGAATGGAACAGGACATCAGGACAGGATGCCATGAGTGTATTAGGGGATAGCACTGTGGAGCACTTCATTAATGCTACAAGAAAGAGCACATTAGAACTGATGTCACTTCGGACCATTCAAAAGTCACAAAGGATAGAAATCTAACTTGCTGGATCATTAATTTCCCAGCATGACAGAAAGCTGAGATGCTTTGAGATTCAGATCTCAAAGAAACCATCATCAGAAGATACAGTATGAGAAAGTAAATGGGGAAATCGAGAGGGAAAAGATGGAAATTATCAAAGGTTAAAAGAAGAAAAACTCAAAAATTTTGACCATAAGCACATAAATCAACAGGGAAAGAATTAATAACAGAAGGAAACATGGCCTCCATATTTAAGTAAAGAAATTCAGGTATCTTTGAAAAAAAAAAAAGGAAAAAATGAAGGAATAAAATAAAAACAAAAACAAAAAAATAAAGCTAAGGAATAAAATAAAAAAACAAAGGAAAATGATGTAACACTTTGATGAGACAAAGAACTCTATGAATATAAGGAGAACATGAAATAACAACCTACTATTTCTGAGATGTTCAAAAAAATGAGAATTGTGAGAGCAGAATTTATAGCCTGCACAGCTAAAATAATAAGATCAGAGGGGGTTGCAGAAAGAAAAAAGAAGGAAGAAGAAAGAAGGAAGAAAAGATGAGAAAGAGAAGGAGGAGGAGGAGGAGGAGGAGGAGGAGGAAGAGGAGGAAGAAGAGGAAAAGGAGGAGGAAGGAAGGAAGGAAGAAGGAAGGAAGGAAGGAGGAAGGAAGGAAGGAAGGAAGGAAGGAAGGAAGGAAGGAAGGAAGGAAGGAAGGAAGGAAGGAAGGAGGAAGGAAGGAAGGAAGAAGGAAGGAAGGAAGGAAGGAAGGAAGAAGGAAGGAAGGAAGGAAGGAAGGAAGGAAGGAAGGAAGGAAGGAAGGAAGAATCTACAATCTACAAGAAACATTAAAAAATATATAGAAAACAAAATTGAGAATTAAGGCAGGAAATATGCTATTCTTCAAGTGAAAAAAATTTTTTTTTGAAAAGCAAGAGTTGCAATCACTCTATCTGACAAATATAATAAGGGATAAGAAAGGAAATCATATTGTGTTAAAAGGATCATAGACAATAAACCAATATCAATAATACACTTATCTTTTCCAAATGCCTTAGCATTTAAAATCATCTGAGCTACAAGAAAACATAGTTACACAAAATTAACAGGAGATATCAATATCCCTCTTTGGGTTTTCAATGAGTCTAACAAAGATAAAAAAGAAAATATAGGACTGAACAAATTGATAAATAAAGTTAAGAGACTTAAGAAATTGTTTAATTTTTTTTAATCCCATTAAAAAGCCACATGACCCAAGTGGAGAGCACTAGTCTTGAAACCAGGTAGTTCTGCATTAAGCAAATTATGCTTCTAATATACAACTTGATTGTGTGATCGTAAGCAAGTTACTTAACTTTTCCATTCTTTGGGGGAACAACTCTTAGGACTAGAAATTGCAGTGAATGTGATGACCTGCATTAATAGAGGAAGCTTTTTTGACCTGGGAATTCTTTATGTCAATATCCTAAGTCCCATCCCTATCTTTCTAAAATATGTCACCTCTGGGTACAGGAGTTCTTAACCTGGGGTCCATGATCTTAGTTATTGTTGTCTTTATAACTATATTTCAGCATAATTAGTTTCTTTTTATCCCCCTATATGTTATTTTATACTTTATAAAGCATTATTCTGAAGAATCCATAGACATCATCAGACTGCCAAAGCAGTCTTTGTCTCTCTTTCAGTCTCTGTTGCTGTCTCTGTGTGTCTCTCTCTGTCTGTCTCTCTTTTCACACACACACACACACACACACACACACACACACACACACCACCTGCCTCAAAACGTAACAGAAAAATACTGAGGTTATAAGTATGGGGACCCTTTCAATAGATCTGAGAGAGAGTGTGAGAGATAGATAAGGAAAAAACACCCACATATGCACACACACACACAAACACACACAATAGAAGCAGAAGAACGATGACTGTAATTTAAACATGCACGTAATACAAGACAAGAGTGGAGTGAGATAAATTTTGTTACTGTGGCTGGAATAGAATATTCAGACAAAAAAATGATGGTGACATAAGAAAAATTGCTCCCAGTGCCTTTGAGTTTAACAAATTAATCTGCTTCTGTTTCACAAGAATTTTATATCTTCACAGCTTCTGTGCCTTTTGAATTTGTCTTGAATTCAGATGAAAAAACAGACCATAAGATGCTAAAATGCCTGAAACCAAGTTTTTACCCTAGTGTGGAGTAGATATGAGAGCAATTCCTGGCCTCAAGGCGCTTTCACTGAGTTTTGCCATTAGCCCTTCTCATAGGTAATGATTGAGATGGACAGAAATGTTCATGAATGGAGTGTTCATGTCTTGGAATTCCCTCATCTCTTCCTGACCTGATCACCCCGACTCCTGAAATGCCTTCCAGACTCAGTGGGAAGCATCTACTAAGGGGAATGTATATGAATTCAGTCAGTTTCTGGGGACTGAACCAGTGGACCTTTAGTAATGGAACTTCTCATGTTTGGATAGAAAAGCACCTGAAATTACAGGTCAGGTCTCCTCCCAGGAAGGTGGGGTCTCAAGCTCAGGCTGTCCCTGGAATAGTGACTGCAGATTTGTATCCCTAGACCCATACACACACACTGATTCGGAGGACTCTTAGTTTCCTCACCTTCCAGTTGTCTACTATTGCCATCTGTGAAATTAAGCTTCTTTCACCACCAAGGCTCAAGTCAGTAGACAGGGTGAAGGCTAAAAATAGAGAAAATCCCCCTCTCTGCACCCCTGACCCCACTATCTGACCTCAGGCAAAGCCATCGCTCTAGGATGGAGAGAAAGTGGAGTAAAGTAGTCCCTATGCTTAGAAATGTCCTTTACCAAGTGTTTCTCTCAGCTACCATCATCATTTAGTTCAGTTTGATGAGCATTTATCAAACACTTATTAAAGATATGCATTTATTAAGCACCTATAGGTATTGTTTTAAGTAGTTGGAATACACATGCAAAAATAAGATCTGTATTGCCCCCTATTGCTATGTTTCACTGGAGGTTAAGAAGAATGGAGTCCTGATACTTTAAAAGACCATGATGGACAAAGAAAAAAAGTAAAATAGGTGCCCACATCACAAACAAGTGACTAGACTAAATAATCTTCATCATTATGCAATCTTCCTAACTACCATTATCATCAATCCTCTCTTCCTTTGGGTGGTACAGTGGAAAAAGCTGACTCAGGACTCAGAGAACCTATATGCAATTCTTGCCTCTACTACCTCTTACATGTATGACCTTGGAATAATCACAGCTTTCTACGTCAAAGTTTCTTTATTGGTAAAATGAGGGGATCAGACCACATAACCCCTGAGTTTCCTTTCAGCATTTAATCTATCTATAATTATGCTAAGTGTCTCTTTCCCTTCCCTCCAAGAAGTATGGGGCTCTTTGAGATCATAAAATATTTGTTTGGTTTTTGTTTTCCCTTGATTTTACAATCAGCTAGTCAGTCAACAAGCACTTTTTAAGCCCTGCTGTAGGAATTGGGAATTCATGTAGATTGTTCATGTGGAAGGTGAAATTAAATTGAGTCTTAAAGGAAATAGGACAGTCTACAACAAATCATTCTGTGAGAATGGGTCTGTTTTGTCGGTTTCTTTATTTGTTTGCTCATTGGCTTTGGAGCCAAAAAGACTGCCTTGGTGATGGTGCTTTCTAAGTCACTTAAAGTGTTCAATCAAAAATTGGGTAATCATATGTCAGAAAGTCAACTCAAGGTCTCTTTGGGATCCTAATAAATAGACATGAATGTTCACATTAGTTCCCATTTCCCTTCATTTACAAAAGCATTTAAGAACAAGAAAATAATTGATAAATCTTTCTTCTTAAAAGAAAAAAGAGACTAGTAGCATCCTAGCAAAGAGAAGCTTACTAATCATTGTCAGAGGTCACAGATATGGTGAGATGATTGGGTAGGTAGGTAATGAAAAAGTTGTTCAAAATGCCTTCTTTTAATATGTCTGATGATGGATGAAAAGGAATCATCCTCTGTAACATAATAGCAGACATACCTAAATTGCTATAGACCTAAATGTGACAAGCAAAAGCTACAGGAGAAAAAAAAAAAAGCGTTGCCTGCCAAATTCTGAAAAAGATCTCTTTAGGGTTTATTCATGCATATTTTACAATTCATATTTGATTCAATAAATTCTTGGTTTTTTCATTAAACATCCTCTAAAAACAGCTTATTTAGGGAATATTCTTATTATCTGCAGAGCAATGGAAACACCAAGTTTCAAAACCTGAAAATGATTGAAGGGCATTGGAAAAGGTCAGAAAGAATGTTCTTAAATGAAAGTTTCCATTTTTATTATTGTTCCCAGGATCTTTAACATAAAATACAACCCATGGCTCACTGCCATTTGTGAGCAGAAATGACAAGGCCAATAGTATTGTTGCCTTGTACTGGAATGAAACTAAAGGAGCTTTTGGGCGTGAACCAATGGCATCATTATAATCCATGGTTTTATCATGGATGACATGTTCTTTATCAGATGTTGAATAGTAAATTGGAAACTAATGCAGCTCACTCTCTCTCTCTGGGTTCACTCTCCCTATCCCTATTTCCACTGCAGGCTTGATCCTGGGAGGAATTCCCATTTGAAGTTCTAAGAGAAACCTTGAGGGAGTGTAGATGCTAATATTATTTCTCTTGTGCCCAGCTAGTGAGACCCTCCGCCCTACTATGTGCTCAGGAAAAACATTTCACCAGGCTGGGAAGAAAATGACCAGTTACTCTTCTCTAACTCAGCAACTTGTAGCAGTTTTTTCTGCAGTTAGCCCCTAGAATGAAAAGCACAAAAGAATGATGGAGGACCATGTGAATTCTTCTATGGTCTAATTCGTTGCCTTGTGAGCCATCAGTCCTTCTCTTTCTGAAATCAGCTAGAAGTCTTGTCGCCACCACAGAGGACAAATCCATAAGTCATCATAGCTGAAACCGGCTCCTGAAGTCCCACGTAATGAATTGGCAGCAGTGAGAAAATGTGCTTGCTTCAAAAACTAGGACTTTATTCCATCAGGAATAAATAATGCATGGAAGCAAATGTTGACTTAAAGGAGGACTAGGGGATGTACAGGATTAGGAAGGGGCCTCTCTTTTACTAATAATACCCTTTACTGGTCCTCCCTTCACCACTTCAGTACTGAACCTTGTGTAATATCTATTAAGTTTCTGCTGTGTCCAACATATAATGTTACACGTTGATGGTGCAAAAGTAAAAATGAAATAAATGATCCCTGCTCTTGAAGGGATAAAATATGCATACAAGTAAACAAAAAGTACATAAAAATGGCATCAAGTAATTTCAAGAAGAAATGACTAAGAAAGATAAGGATTAGAAAAGGTCTGTTGGAGGAAGGACCTATTGATAGTGAAGGAAGTGAGAAATGCCAAGAATTGATGATGCAAGAAAGCACATTTCACACATGGGAAAAGTATGGAGGAAGATGGAGGTATGAAGTAAGGATATGGAGTCACTTAGGATTTTCTATAAAACTCCAAGGGAAAGCAGTAATCAAAAATTCTCTGGGGGACCTGACTTGCAAGGGAAATGAGAGTTAGAAGAGTGAGCCCAGAGGGAGTGCTAAGTGAGTCTACTCTCTCCTGTTTGATAATTGTACAGGGAACAGCTAGACGACCAGCTTGACTGAAATGCAATATAAAGAGGGGTAATATGAAACAATTCTGGAAATATAGGTGAGCACCTGTTTATGGAAGATTTTAAATGTCAGGCTAAGAAAATTGTATTTTATCCTAGAAGAAACAGAGCTTCTTGAATAGGGAAATGACAAGACCAGATTTAAGTTTTAGAAATATCTGTTTGGTAGAGAATAGATTGGAGACGTGAGAGACTGGAAGCAGAGCTCAATTAGAAATTTATTGTAGGAGTCCAGGTGAGAAGTGGTGAGAACTTGAACCAGGGAGCATGGGGGCAATTATGAGAGAAGACATAAGGGGACCATTGGAGAGATGTAGAAAAGTTAGAATCATTAAGTCTTGCCTATTCTTTGGATATGTGGGATGGCAAAGAAAAAAGTGGAGATTGACAGTGAACTTGTTAACCCAGAGAACTAGAAGAATGGCGGAATTCTCAACAGAAACATGGAAGTTTGGAGGAGAAATGAGTGTGTGAAAAGGAAGGAAGAAGGCAAAAGAGAAACATTTTAATGATTCTCACTCTCAACCATACATTCACCCACTTCTTTTTCCAATTAGGTCCAGCAATACACAGGGGCTTGTTGTGGAAGGAACAACAAAATAGAGGAATCTAAACAAATGCATGTTGTGCCCTCATCCATCTCTAGATGGGTATCTCTGAGTCCCTCTCTTGGGCTACAATGATATTCTCTGCTATCTGGGTTTCACCTATTTCTAAGACTTTTGATGACCTTTCAAGTCTTCTTGGAAGCACCCTTTTTACCAACATCATCATGGCTATTTAGGAATTTAGATTGTACACAAAACAATATGTTAGAATAGCTTTCTGGGGCTAGTTGTATTGCAAACCTGTCCCAAGTCTTAAATTTGTGGAATTCTTTCATAGTGACAAAATTTGGGATCGCTTCATGTAATAAAAATTATACAGTCTGGGACACTGATGCATTTTTGGTGGAGTTGTGAAATGATCCAACCATTCTGGAGAGCAATTTGAAACTATGCCCAAAGGGCTATAAAACTGTACATACCCTTTGAGCCAGCTGTCTGTATCCCAAAGAAATCATAGAAGGAAAAGGACTCACATGTGCAAAAGTGTTTGTAGCAGCTATTTTTGTGGTAGCAAAGAATTGGAAAAGGAATGGATGCTCATCAATTGGGGAATGGCTGAACAAGTTGAAGGCAATATGAAGGCAATGGAATATTATTGTTCTATAAAAATGATGAACAAGCTGATAATAGAAAGGCCTGGAAAGATGCTGAACAAAGCAAGCAGAACCAGGAATACATTGTATACAATAACAGCAAGAATATGCAATGATTCACTTTAAAAGACGTGGTTCTTAGTGGTTCAGTGAGCCAAAGCAATTCCAATAGATTTGGGGCAGAAAATAGCATCTGCATCCAGAAAAAGAACTATGGAGACTGGATGTAAATCAACACATGCTATGTTTGTTTTTCTGGTTTTTTTATCTCTTTCATGGCTTTCCCTTGTGCTGATTTTTCTCTCCCATTATGATTCATAAAGCAATGTGTATTAAAAATAAATAAATTTTTAAAAATAAAAATAATATTGCACAAGAGATAGAATATTGAACTTTGAATCAGAAAGTCCTGGGATTATATTTCAACACTTACTAGCTGTATGATCCTGGACAAATCATTTAATCTCGTTGATCATGAAGCAATTCTCTGAGATATATTACTAAATTATAGACTAGATATAGCAGCATCTGCAAAAAGAGTTCCATGGGTTCAAATTCATTACTAGTTATAGAGTTACTAGGTAAACCTGGGCAATCTCTTAATCTGTAAAATGAGAACATTGGTCATCATCATCATCACCACTAGTATCTAAATCCTAGATATTAGATAGCTAGTATCTACATAACACTTTAAAATTTACAAAACACTATACAAATATTATCTCATTTTATTTCCACAAGCCTGAGAAAGGGGTTCTATTATTGTTCTTATTTTATGATTTAAAAAACTGGAGCAAACAGGCATTAAATGAGTTGCATAAAGTCACATAGCTAATAATTTAGAAAGGAATTTTTTTGTTGTTGTTTAGTCATTTTTCAGTCATGTCTAATTATGATCTCATTGTGGTTTTCTTGGCAAAGGAAATGGAATAGTTTGCCATGTCTTTCTCCAGCTCATCTTACACATGAGGAAACTAAAGTAAACAGGGTTAAATGACTTGCCCAGAGTTATAGCTAGGAAGTGTCCAAGGCCATTTTTGAACCAGGAAAATGAGTCTTCCTGATTCCAGGTGCACTATTGAGCTTCATTACATCTAAGTTCTCTTTCAACTCTAAATTTATGGTCCTTTGGTCCTTTGAGATCTAAGATGCTTGTCACATTGATGTATTTATGTTGAGTTCTTGAGGATGTCTTTTGACGGAACCAGATTTGATGCTGATTAACAGCCCAAATCAGGGTCAAGTCAACACGAAGTCATCTATCCACATAGGGACATAAAAAGGCATACTTTCCTAATATCACTGATGTCTATAACAAGAAGACAGATTACTCTTGCCATTAGGGCCATATCAGACCACAGACATATTGGATCTGTCAGATTTACAACTCATTGAAGGAATCCCAAGGCCAATTCCCTGATGGTGGATTTAAAGACATGGAGTAGGTCATTCAAAATCCCCCGGAAAAATACAGGGAACTCTCCTAGCTATTCATATCACCTGGTATCAGAGGGTCTTTATTATTCATGTGACAGTAAAGCCCCAGGGTTTTATATTATTCAGAGTCAGTGAAAGGATTCTTTGGAATTCTGCAGAATCTTCTGGCATACACATAAGTAGCCAGATGTAATTGAAATCTGATGATAGGGTAGCGGTGATTAATCCTTTTATTTCCCCCCACAAATTTCATGGTCAAAGTTGTTGAAGTTAAGATTACAATGAACATTCTGGAGAGCTGGCTCTTGTACCTCAGTGCCAAGCTTCCATTCAGCACCACTAATAGGCAACTCAAAAGCAACTTAGGATAAAAGAGTTCACACCAATTGATTTCAATTTAACAAATACTCATTAAGTTCCTACTAGATACAAGATACTTCCCCTTCCGCAGAGACCCTCTACTTTCTCTTATACTTAGAAAACAAAGCCTGGAAGAACTTGGAGTTCATTTTTGAGTCAGCCAGCTGCTACCCCTGATTCCTAATGCCTGAGAACTGGGAGGACATAATGAGGTGCGGCCCTAGGTGCATCGAGAACCTGAGGTCTGAGATGGATATGTCATCCTTTGGAAAGCAGAGTTCTGTTTACTCTGCCTCACTAAACCCAGGATATTTTATAGTTTGAATACAGTGGTCTAAGGAAGAAGAGGTCTTGGAAAAATTGTGTAAGACAGCAGCTTACTTCACAAGTCACCTTAATGATAACCTATTGATTAATGGTACAGCCCAATTATACATATGGAAAAGACCTTAGTGGCTAAGTTGATCACTTCATCTCCAATATTAGAAAGCTGAGGACTAGGTCAGAAAACCTGACCAAGGTCATACAGAAAGTGACAGCTGGCATTAAAACCCCAGTCTACTGATACCAAAGCCCAAATTCTGTTGTAGCCCATTGCCTTCCCTTCTACCACTTCATAATGATTCACTCTGCCTTTTGTTTATTAAAATTTGCCAAAGACCACACCCTATCCAAATAGGCTGCATCTAGACATTTTATTTAGGGGCTAGAACTGGAATCAGGAAAACCGTGGTTAGAATCTTCCCTCAAATACTTCCTTAGCTAGGTAAGCCTGGGTAGCTAATTTAAATTTGTGACATTTATTTACTCACCTACAAAATGGGGATAACAGTAACCTCTATCTCACAGATTCTTATACAGACCAAACGAGACATACAACACTCTGCCAACCTTAATGCACTCTATAAATGCTAGTTATTAATTTTTATTGTTATTATTAAATGTTTCAACAACATATGTGAAAACCAAATCTATTGATTATGGGTTCAATTTCCCATAGTAATTTCAACTGCCTTCATCGTTTGGCCAATTAAACCTCTTGCTGACTTGCACAAATAAACAGAACAGAAACAGGTTATAGCTCTGGCCTCCACTATCAATGATTCACTTGTGAATCAGAGCTCAATGTTATTAGTACAACGGGTTGGTTAATGTTAGGCAAACACTAGATCTTTCCTGCCTCTGTTTTTCCTCCATTCAAAAGGTTGGTGAGATGTTATTGGGGCCTTTTTCTAATCTGAAGGAAAATGAATATTACTGCATTTCAGGGGCCTTTCTCCTCAGGTCATGTTCCTGTTCATTGATGTCGCCATTATCCCTGAGAAACACAAGCCTTTAGGCCTTTCTTAGGCTATTTATACTGAAACAGGGTTCTTAAGGATTGAACTTCTAAAAACATTCCTTTTACACACTCATTCAAGTTCGAGTTGAAAGGCATCATTCTTTGTTTTATAGCTTCTACAAAACAAAAGGCTAACTCTTTAGCCTGAGACATCCTCACTTTTCTGGCTTTGACAGACAGAATGAGCTAAGGCAATTCTTCCACTTGGACAAACACTGCAAGACAGAAAATGTGGATGGAAACTAATCTCCCAACCCAAGGTCAGACTTGTTCCCCCACACACACACTTTTAGTTTTATTTATGTATTTTGGTTTTGTTTTTAATTCCATACATTTACAATTTTTAAAGGTTTCTTTTTATTATTTAGTTTATTTGAAAGATCTTTTTTTTAAAATAAAGAACAGTTAAGAAAAATTAATAAAACTATGACCTGATCTGAAAAGGCATAAACATTTCCCATCTGTGGTACCCCTCACCTTTCTATTTTTTTAAACAACAAAAATCTATTTTTTCTCCCTTCTATTCCTCACTCCTATTAAAAAAGCAAGTAAAGAAAATCTTTTTTTTTTTTTTTTTTGGTAAATAATATGAAAGCAAAACAAATTCCTTCTGTGGCTGTACACACAAAAACATCTGTATTTTTCATTCTTTCCTCCGAATCCCTCTGTAATAGATAACATGTTACATCATTGATCCCCTGGAATCATGAAAGGTCATTGTACTGATAATATATCAGACTCATTTTACATGAAATGGGCCAACCTGCTGTCACTCAAAAAGAAGCTGACATATTTGTGGCTGGGTTTTCTAAAGAATGGAATTGAGGAAATTGTTCTTCTAATCCTGCCTGACCTTTAAACAGGATAACATTAATTCCAGCTCTTTAAAAAGGAGTATCACATGTTCCCCATTGTTTCCGACTCATTGACTTTCCTTAGTCTTTTTCAGAGTCTTACCCTTCAATTCTGCTTTGCATAGAGTGCGTATAGACAAAGCAAAGCACTTTAAAGAGTGGTCCCACTGGAACTACAAGAAGTTTCTATTTCACTGAAAACTCAGTGGATCTTTTCTCAGCAAAGGAAAACACATGCTCTCTCTTAACAGCTTGAAGTACTCTCATATCCTTCCACTCTTGGGCTGACTAAACAGCCTCTAGGTCTTTTGGAGTTTAGGTACTTTTTTTGGACATGGGTTACCTCTGGTCTAGATTTATTCCCTTGCCCACTTTCTCTACTTGGCATTTTCTCTCCTTTTGAGGATATTCTATGCCTATAACCTTCCATGATAGAAACTTGCGATTTTTTAGCCAATTGGGTGAGATCCTGCTCCCCTAATTAGTTCCCAGACTCTTATCCCCATGCCTCAGTTGCCCTGATGTTGGGTCCCAGAAATGGCAGATATCAAATACAGTAATGGTTTTTTGTTTTTGTTTTTGTTTTTTTGTTTTGTTTTGTTTTTTGCTGAGACGATTTGAGTTAAGTGACTTGCTCAGGGTCACACAGCTAGGAAGTGTTAAAAGTGTCTGAGGATGGATTTAAACTCAGGTCTTCCTGATTTCAGAGCTGGTGCGCTATCCACTGTGCCATCTAACTGCCGCTTTGCAGAAATGCTAAGAGTTAATGTAAGGATATAGCCAAAGCAATGAGCATTCCCTCACAAGATCATCATATACTCCATCCCAAGGTCCTGGATCATCATATTGGAGACTGGCATTCCTGCTGGCTAGCCCTTCCCTGCTTTCCCAGTCCCATTTTGGAAGATGTCAGCCATTGAGGATGAGGTAGAGAGATGATACTTCCCTATTCTGGCTTATCATCTGCTGTACTACTTTGTAGGAACAGGGTGAATGTTACCCTAGTATGATTAGTAGACATTGCAATATAGTGGGAAGGGATTTGATGTCAGGAGATCTGAGTTCCCATCTTGACTCTGCAAAGTCACTTATGTGACTATGAGCAAGTCTCCTCCCTGAAGTTCCCTGAGGTTCCAGGGAATTTCCCTGAGCTTCAATGAATTCATCTATAGAATGAGAGATTGATACTAAATGGCCTTAAGCATCCTTCCAGCATAAGGTCCTTCCTCAACCGGAAGCTTGGCAACTGCTCTTAGGCTCAACTTCCTCATCTGTAAAACAGGGAGGTTGAACTAGGTGGCCTTGAAGATCCTTTCTAAAAGTAGATCTAAGAGTCTATGATCCTCTTTTTGCCCCCACTCACTCCATAATCTAGTTCCCCCTGCCCTTACATAGCTCTATGTGGTATGAATTAAAATGAACCAAAAGATTTATTTACTGCTTTGTACGAATGGCTCATTTGGTGTTTTGTTTTGTTTTGTTTCTGCAAATTTATTTTTTTAATTTTAAGTCTTGGAACCATTACATTGACCTGAAAGCCCACACAATGCAGTTCCAGAGTCCTTGAATAAAGCTGGGGATTAGTATGAAATTTCAAGTTAGGGATCACTTTTCCACCATTCTGGAGATGTGAATGAAAGTTATTTCTCAGAAAATAGAAACCAAAGAATTAGAGAATTTGAAGCACTTCTGTAACAAGGTAGTCCACTCAAGATAGGAAAGAAATTCCTGTTATGGTCCTCAATCATTGTCATCAAGTCTCACACCTCTAAGGATAAAGTAACTGAGTTCACTCAGTACCCTTGTGACCTTAGGGATGTCACTTTCTGCTCTGGATCTCCATTTCCTTATCTGTCAAATAAAGGGATTAAACTAGATCAGCTCTAAAACCTTACAGTTCATGGCAACTAAACCCTTTAATTCCCAAATCATACATTTTCAGGCTTGAAATGAGACATCAAATGTATTGTCCTTTGTGTTCATTAATGTAAGCTCACTCCCTGCATTGAATTCAATTCATCAAATATTTAAGTACTTATTATACACAAAGTCCACAAAGATATCAACAAAACCATTCCTGTCTTTGATAAGCTTCTATTATACTTGGTGATGCCGGAAAGATACAGATATAAAAATATATTTGAGGAGGGAAGGGGCAATAGCAATTGATGGGGAAAGGAAAGGTTTCATATAGGAGTTGGTTTCTGAAATTGATATTTAAAAGAAACTCTGGATTACAAGAGGGGAGAGAGAGGAAGTAATTCAGCTCAAAATGTAGAGAGAGAAGCTTGACTATCAAGCTCAATAAGGAGCCTGCATTCTGATTTGTATGGAACGTAGCCATTATGTGTGAAATAATTTCACAAAGGAAGATGCAACAAGAAGATTACATTTGGCCTTATGATGATTTTATTTTATTGTATTTTATTTTGTATTTTTATCCTATAGAAATCCTTGGAAATTTTTGAATAGCTAAATAAGATGGATTCTTAAATTTGTGGATTATCCATTGGGAAAATGAGTTAGAGGAAGGATAATTGGGTAGACTAATTTAGGGGGTATTGAAACACTTTAGATGAAAAAGAGATCTTGATCAAGTGAGTGAAGAGAAAACAAATCTGAGAGATATCATGGTGATAGAATTAATAAGACTTAGCAAATGATTGGACATAAGGTGTAACAAAGAGGGCAAATCCAAGGTTGTGAATTTGAGTAACAGTTCCAATGACAGACTCCTCAACAGGAAAAAAAAATAGTATGCAGGAAGATTGGTTTTACATACTTACAAGAAAGAGGTATCCTCACTAGAAGTAGGATACCTACTAGATATGTGTACTGCATTTTCATTTATAAAATGAGAAAACATATAGTGATGGGAGTTCAATTAAGTGTCAAGAGGATTAAAATGAGATAATGGTTCTTCTTGTGGGAAATCTTTAAAGGGTTCAATGTTTGGTGAGAGTGAACCTTCAAGGAACTGATACATCTGAGATATCTTAGCATATAATGAGACCATTTAGGATAGAGAAGTGCTATCAAGTATACAGTAATGATAAGCATACATAAAGCATGAGTCCAGGTATGATGAATACCAGCTCATGATCTCTGTAGACCTATGATAATAAGTATAGAGAGTGGTTGATGGAAGGTTGTTAATTATACTGAGCCAGAGCTTAAGTTGGTCAGGACCCTAAATTTCAGTAATTACCAGAAGTCTTGATCTATTAATGGTCTCTTGCCTATTTCCCTTTGCACCCAAAAGTACTCATTGGTAAAAAGCACAGGTCAGAGATCAAGGAAAGAGCCTGTGGCTATAGAATGGGACTCTGCTAATTGGGACCTTCAGGAAATGGACCTGTGATTTTTAGGTTCATTAGCAACATGCATTAACCTAATAAGAAACACTCTGTGCTTAGAAGTCAAATAATGCCTCTGTAAATACTCATTGCTGGAGTCAAACAGTCCCAGGTGTGGAGTCAAGTTAACCAGCATGAAGCCCCTGTCAGTCCTCAAGTTGCAACTTATTTGAAAAATACCATCTATCTTAGACCGCAGCCAAACTATAGAAACTTATAGAAATTTAGCAACCTAAATAATAATAATAATAATTGTTAGCACTTTATGATTTATGAAGTGCTTTACATATGTTATCTTATTTCATCCTCACAAGAACTCTATGAGGCAGGTGCTATTATCATCCCCATTTTATAGATTAGGAAATTGAGACTGAAAGTGGTTAAGTAATAGCTACTGTGTCTCAAGCAGGATTTCAACTTGAATTATTCTGCCTTCAAGTCCAGCAGTCTTATATATTATACCCTTTGGCTGACAAAAAACATCAGAGATAATGAGAACTGAGCAGAAATTGGATCCACAGTCCTGACTTTAGAGAGAAGGAAACCGAGACTCAAAGGTCAATTAATCCATTGAAATTGATTTATTAAGGACTTACTGGGTGCTAGGCACTGGAACAACAAAGATGAAACAATTAAATAGCTTCTCTAGGCTAGCTAGCACAGATGACCTTTGGGGGCACATCTTTCCCAGGTGCTGTGATATATTGGAAAGAAGGTTGGATTTGGACACTGAAGATCTGAGTGCAGATCTTGCCTCCCCTACTTACTACTTGAGTAATCTTGGCCAAATCATTTCACCTTGATGAGTGTCAATTTTTTCATCCTAAAACTAAATGAAAAAAATAAAGGCATTCATCCAACTGGCCCATAAATTCATCCCAGTTCTAAGTCAATGATCCTATGGCTTTGATTCAAATTTCCATGCGACATTATTATTTCTGGACTCTCACCTCACTCCTGCAGCTTAGAATATGTAAAGTTTTTTAGAGTTCGACAAAGTAGCCATAAGGATTTTCTTGTCATTTCCCTCAGCTATCAATGACTCCTACTTAAATTATCTTATATTTTGTACACATTTTATAAATAATTGATGAGTATCTGTTTGTCATCTCCTCCCCATAGAACAGAAATTTCTGAAGGGCAGGGAGTAGTTCACTCTTGTCTTTATATCCTCATCATCTCGTAGAGAGCCTGGCACATAGTAGGTACTTAATGCTTCTTGATGAATTCCTTGACTGGGTGGCCATGAACAAATCACTTTATTCCTCTATTAGATTCCTCTTCTATACCATGAAGGGATCAAATTAAATGACCTCTAAGACCTCTTGTAGCACCAAATTTAAATTCATGACTCCTAAAAATGATGATAAGAATAATAACTATAATAATAAAAAAGATGAGTGAGGGTTTACAAACATGGGAAATGCTTTGTGTATAGGCCCTGGGGTTTTCTGTGTCAATCACAGGCCAATCGAATGCATGCAAGCATTATCTTAAGACCCAGCCTTATAGCACCACTCCACTCTACATGTCTCAGGGAAATCTGTCATGGTCCACTGTGACAGGTAATGAAATTCTCATCGAGCAGAGTACTCCATTTGCAAGCTGGGGCCAAAGGAGAATTAGCTCAGGATTGATCTAGTTTGGTCCTTGAAGAACTGAATCAAAAGGCATTATCACTGACAGTTAAAAAGAAGAACGAAGCCATTGTTGGTTTTGACTAGGTTATTGGAGCCTAGTGGATGTCAAAATCAAAGAAGCTGGAATTTGTGACAGTTTAGTTAAAGGCTCATTCTCAGATGTTTAAATTAAATTCAGACTCCAAAGGGTTACTGGTGTAACTTCCCCAAAACTAATCAAATGAGGCTTCCTTCTCGAATGAGAATGATTTTTTTAACCTCCCTCTATCCCATCCTTTGAGATTATTCCTCAGTGTTTTTTTTTTTTTTTAATCCACTGAGTATTAGAATCCTGCACATCTGGATCCCCATTCAGTATAATGGAAGCTGACAGAATTTTTAAAAAAAAAACCTGGAAAACATTTAAGTGCCCTTCATGAAAGAGGGATTTGGATTTTTTTTCCTCACTGGGGAAAACCAATCACTTGCACATCCATGGAGCTTGTAAATATGTGAATTGTGGCAGGTCTCCTCTGTATGATTCTGTATTCTTTTTCTTTTTCAGACACAGAAAAGAGAGTCCCAGAATTATGGCAATATATAGAGAAAATGTATTAATCCTGAATGAATCAAGAATTATGTTAAAGGTCATTTTGGGATGACTGCCAGGTTTCTCTTCCTCCCCATGGAAGTGACTAGACTTCTCCAATTCCCATTTATTCTAGTGTTTAGAAGAGGCAGAATGGTAAAGGAGAAAATGGGCTCTGGTTTGGGGACCCTAGCAGACTTGGATTTAAATTCTGCCTCTGCTACATATTGCTGTGTAACCTTGACAAGGTCACTCAGCCCTGGCACATAGCTAAATGCTATAAAAATGCTAATCCCCTTCCTTCTCCTTCCCCTGTACTGCTTCTGGTCCTAAATGAGCCCAGACCTACTTCTGATGACATTTAACAATTTTGCTAACTTGTTTAACATTTTTCCTGCCTTATGTTATTAAGAATAGTGGACAGACAGCTGGCCTGGAAGCTGAGAACACCTGGTCCAAATGTCACCTCTGACACATTCTGCTTGTGTCACGCTGGACAAGTCACGTCACATCTCAGTGCTTTTAGCAACACTCTTAAGACTGTAAGACACAGAAAAGCTGCTGTCCCACATTTGTAGAAAGACTTTCCTCCCCTGAGATTTCCCTTGCACTGAAAAAAAAATACAGGTTTAGTTCTTAGCCCCTATAATTTTAGCATCTTTCTATGGTACTCATAATTTCCTCAATTAGATTTTAAGCTCCTCGAGGACAGGAAATCTCCCCATCCTTCAGGGTATTTGTATCTAGGCACAATATAGATACAACATAGAAACTTCACAGAATCATAGTATCTCTAACTCCCTTCTTCATCCCTAACAACCAGCCTCTGCCCAATGACCTCCATTAAAGGGGAAACCCACTACCTCAAGAGTCAGACCATTCTACTTTGGACATCTTTACAGTGGGATATAAAATAAACAGAAGAAAGATTTCAAAAAGACTATATAAATACATAATTATATATCCCTACATAATTGGTTTACTTGTACATATATTGTTCTTTTCCACCTCATCCTAGTTTGGTCTTTGAAGAACTGAATCAAAAGGCATTATCACTGACAGTTAAAAAGAAGAATGAAGCCATTGTTGGTTTTGACTAGGTGATTGGAGCCTAGTGGATGTCAAAATCAAGGAAGCTGGAATTTGTGACTGTTTAGTCACAATGGAAGTTTCCTGAAGAACTATTTTGAATTTTTGTCTTTATATCCCAGAGTGCATTGTACTTCCTGGCGCATAGTAGGTCCTTAATAAATGTTTGCTTAATATTTGAACAAGCTAAAAAAAAGTGGAAGGCTAGATCTTTGTTGGAGTTACTAAAAGGGTTTTGCTTTAATTAATAAAGCCATCCAAGTTGGCATTTGAAAGCTTTCTGGGAAGAAGCTCCATGGATGAAACATTCTTCCTGATGTTGCTGCTAATAATAATGCAGCCAGAAAGTGTGTTTGTTCTTCAAAGGGCTTTAGAAATCTTAACTTACTAATTAACTCATTAATCACCCACTAAACTGGCAGGCTGGGAGGGAGATTGTAAGCAGGAAAGTAAGAGTTTATGAAACCTAGAAGCAAAATCAAACCTGGAAACCAAAATGGACTGACTTTCAAGGGCGTGGGGGAAAAGTTCTCTCTTGTTGGAGTTTTGCCTGGTTTGGTTTGGGCGCAGAGTTTGTTTTTATAGGGGGAAGTTTTAGGTGGTTGTCCTAGCTGGCAGGGCCTGAGATGAAAGAGTATGGGGTATAGCTCCCAGTGGGCCAGCTCCAGCTGGATTCCACCTGGGATCAGAGTTTCATTTCAGACTGAATCATGGGTACACAGAAAATGGTATAATTCCCTTCTTGGCAGAAATAACACAGGTGATTACAAAGTAAATGTGTGCATGTATGTGGATATGTGTGAATGTACGTATGTGTGTATTATCTGTGATATGTTATGTCTATGAGTGTGATATATAAGGTGTTTGTAATATGTGATATGTGCAATATATGTATTAATATATGTGTTCTTATTCAATGGGGGAAGAAACTACAACACCCTAAAAATTTTCCTTACTTAAATAAATGCTAACTACATGTATTATTATCATCCTCATTATTATGATTTGTAGTAAATGATAATAATAATAACAACAACAACAACAACAAGTTTCTAGCCTAAGAAAGTGAAGGGAAATAGCCATGGCTGTGGGTTAAATAATCTTGAATGAAAGATAATAACAAGTTAAAGTTTGTAGGTATTTTTTTCCAAGCACACTGTCTAAATCCCTCAGCCCTTCCCATATATTTTGGAAGAGTAAACAGACATGCTTCTGTTCTCTCAAGTCCAAGTCCCGAGACAGACAAACAGTGGGGGCTCTCACCCAGACACATAGGTTCCAGCTTGAGTAATCCTCAAAGTCATTTCCAAATCAGTTCAATATTTGCTGGGAAGGGATGACGTCACCCCTCTCAGATCAGAGTAACTGTCTGAGTGGGCTTTGTGCTAGTTAAAATTCTAGCTGCTGCATGGTGCAGAAGGCGGTGGCTATTTTCAGGGAGGCTGTAAAAGACAGCAATGAAATGGCCCTGGTGGATGTGAATGAGGAAGGATTCTGGGGAGAGAGAGAAGCAAGGGGCTTGGATTTGGAATATCATGGTGCTTGCCACCTTTCAATGATACAGAAGCAGCTGAACAGCAATGGACCCAGTGGGGTCTGACATAAGGATCTCCCATCAGAAAATCAGAAAGCCCTTTTTCAGAAGCCTCCCTTACCAGGACCCAGGGATATGCTGATAAATGTTTAACAATCAGCTCTCAAAATGCACGCGCGCACACACACACACACACACACACACACGCACTGCACTGCATGTTGTCATTTCACTTCACGACCCCATTCGGTGTTTTCTTGGCAAAGATATTCCAGTAGTTTGCCATTCCTCCTCCAGCTCATTTTACAGCTGAGGAAACCGAGGCAAATAGGCTGAAATTACTTGCCCAGGTTAAATGCCTAAACACAAATTTGAACTCAAAACTTCCTGACTTCAGACCCATTATACCACCCCTTTATCCCATGAAGCAATTTTAAATTTAAACTATGTGCTTAGCATTTTCTTTGTACTTTCCTAAGACTAGAAAATGGGCCCAAAATATGAATCAAAACTTGAATTGTAGCATTTGCCAGTTTCCAAGGAATAAATGTTCACACTAAAAATTTAAGAATCATCTTGTGAATTAATATGAGCTGGCCTTAGCATGCTCCTGCCCATGTCCCACTCTTGTTTTAATTGGAAGTAAATAGCAGATGGACAGAAAGCTGGCTTCTGAAACAGCAAGATCTGATCCCTGACACATATGGCTGTATGACCCCCTTATTTCTCAGCCTCCCTCCCCGGGCAACTCTCTAAGACTATAAAAAGCTCAGAAAAGGTGTCAACCAGCATTAGTAAAGGAACAAATCTCCCTTTCATTGCCCCAGAAATCACAGATCATTTTTAAGTAACAGATTCACTACTAATCACTAGCAATTATTACTATTACTATACTATATTATAATATTACTAAATATTACTATTGTTACTGCTAATAATTACCAACTATAAAGGCAATATAATGTCTCATACCATGCTAAACTCAGCACTTACTAAATGTAAATTCCTGGATAGGTACTTTAATCTCTTCTGAGTCTCAAACTCTGTCTATAAAATGGGGTTAATAGTAGTCAAGACGATAAGCATTTATTTAGTGCCCGAATTGTGATGGGTCCTGGGGATATAAATAAAGGCAAAAGCCAGTTCTTTCTCTTGAGGATCTCTCAGTCTAATCAAGAAAATAATAGCATCCATCCCCCTGAGTTGCTGTGAGATACATAAGAAAATATATCATTAACTGTCTTAATAGTCAATGCCCGGATGGATTCTGTCTAATCATGGAAACTCTGTTCTCCAGACTCTACTAGTACAGATCGTAGCCTATTTTCACCTTCCAATTCTATCTGATTTTGTCTAAGTCTCCCATAATTCTTCCAATGAGTGTGAACCCCAAACACTGAAAACCATTCTAAAGGTTTCTTCCCATTTCTGGGTACCATGGCTGGTGGAAGACTACTTATCTGTTACTCCTCCATCACCATCCTGGCTTGTTTTCTCATTCTTCATTTCTAAGGTGATGTCCTCTCCATTGCTTCTTGGGCATGTTATCCTTGGTAACAAGGTACATCTTAATTATACCTCCAAGTGACTAATGGGTCACCTGCAATATTGACTCTTGGAAGACTGTTGAATTCCATGACCCAGTCTTCCTTATCTATATTTTCAAAAGAAAAAAGAACCAGGTTCCTCCAATTCTGGATATAAGAGCAAGTTGCACTGACAACTTCTCAGTTGAGCATCCAGAAACATATTTTCTTGCCTTATAGGTAACCAACTTAGCTCTTCACTCTGTTGCTCGCGGCAATAATGCTAAAAAAATGCCATGGCCCAGGACATGCTACAGCAACCAGTTTAGAATATAGTCAATTAGTTGCCAGACCAAAGCATTAGGGTAAACAACTGTTTGTTCCCTTCTTAAGGGACAACAAGGCACGATGAATAAAGCACTGGAACTGGAGTGAAGAAAACCTGTCCCAAATACTCACCATCTATCTGTGTGACACTGAGCAAGACCTATAACTTCTCTCTGCCTCAGTTTCCTCATCTATCAAGTGGTGCTAATAATGGTGTTTAACGTCACAAGTATTATGTAATCGCATAAAAAATGCATTAATGTGCTTTGCAAATTTTGAGTGCTATATTAAATATGAACTATTAGGATTAATCCATAAACTTTCTGGTCTCAGTTTGCTCATCTGTAAATAAAGCAGTTAAATTTAATGGCTTGTAAGGTATCTTCCAGCTTTAAATCTCTACATCTCTTCTCCATTCTTCCTGATCTGGTGCCTGTGTTATTCCAGCTTGGTTTTTCATCAATCAACTCTCTCTTTATCCCCACACATGTTTTTTTTTTTCCCTTTTTTAGGGCAGGGAAAGGAAGAATCCAACATATTGAAGCTTTCATCAAGCTCAGGCTTGAGCTCCTGTGGATACCTGTCAGAACCAGTGCTCCCAGCATTGCCTATTCCTGGTCTTCTTTTCAATCGCCTCCCCTTCCCTTCCTTCCCAACCCCCACCTCATTCTGTTTGTCTGGGCTGAGGGGAAACAGCTCTGCCCAGCTGATTCAGCTAAGAGGTGCAGATGGCCTCATTACCCTTAAATAACCTAATTAAGGGAGCCTATAAAAGAAAGCTCTGGCTAAGAGAGAACCTGGCCTATTTACTAAATAAGGGAGCTAAGTTCTGGGAGCTCTGTACTTGATCTGAGCTCTGCATCTTAATTATTATTAACAACATAAGGGAAAAGATGAAGCTGGTAGAGAATGTAATTCTCTATTTTATTTTTGGTTCCTGTTGCCTATATGGAGAAGGAAACATAGCAAGGGTTATGCATGGAGTGTTTGTGACAAGAAGTCAACACCGTCCTTGTTTTTATAGAACTGAGTGGGAGGGAGAGAGAAGGAGGCCAGGAGAACTCTAGATCTTATACCCAAATGAAATCTTTGCTTTTAGCACTCACCCTTGAGGTTTCAGGCTATCTCTAGAATAATACTTGAAAAAGTAAATTATCTCATTCATTCAGGAAAGTAAAGAGCCCTTATCAGTCTCTGAGCATTTGCTCATACCATCAAGTCATATCTGAGATGGATTCTTAGAATCATAAGATTGAGATCTACAAGGGACTTTTGAGCAGTTATTGAACATATAGGAGATGGGTCTGTTGCTATGTGGCTCCAGATCATTTCACCCATAGACTCCAAATAGAGGAATTTGGGATTGTGTTTAGGACCAATATAACCCAGGTTAGTTGTCAATGAAGAAGAATGATGGAGGACATCCAGAATGCTAAACTTAAAAGAGAAAGGAACATAAGAATAACAAGAGAATATATACTAATATATATGCCTGTGAGGTTAACACTATTATTAGCCCTACCTTATAGATGAGGAAACTGAGAGAGAGGTTATAGATCTTGCCCAGCACACACATAGTATCTAGGACAGGTTTTCCTCCTTCCAGCTCCAATGCTTTATTCACTGTGCCATGTTGTCACTTAAGAAGGGAACTATATTAATAATAGAGAAAATAAAGAGAGATGAACCTGTAGTGTCCAAGCAATCTAGACTACATTGACACTGAAGCTATCAGAAAGTGTCTTCAAATGGGCAAGTCTGGAGAAATGTCAGCCCAAAAAAGATAACTGAAAATCATAAAGTGACTTGCTTAAGATTACAGTAGTCTAAGCAACAGAATCAAGATTTGAACCAAAGACTTGCAATTTATATCCAGTGGTCTTTCCATAATATTACCCTCCATCTCTAGATGTTGAATACCTTTCATACTCCATTTCCTCCATGCATTCTTTTCTGATAAGTTCAGCCACCACTAGCTGAAAATGTTCTCTCTGTCCTTAAATTTCTCTTAGCAGTTTAGGTTTTCTCCTATCCCTTTAGCTTCACAAGATCTAGAAGTCCTCTGACTCTAGTCAGTTCAATGACTTCAGTATACCCTCTTACCACACTTTTCCTTACATCATAGATACTTGTGTACATATCTTTACCTCTGATTACACTGGATGTTCCTAGAGATTTGTATCATATCTGTCTTGGTAGCCCTAGAACTTCCCACAGAATTATACATAACAAAGAGCTTAAGACAAGTTCATTGAATTGAATTGTACCTTCCAAAAGTAGAGATATATTGTAAATATTAGCTTGTGTTGATTTGAAGGAAAGATGAAAGGAGATTAACTTGGGCTTCTAGAGTGGTATTCCTAAAGAAATCCCTAAACTCTGACTGCAGACCTACCAATGTGGACAAATAGAAAACAAAACAAAAAAAAAAAAAAAAAAAAAGAAACTTTTTTATGGTAAAGGAATTTGGCCTTAAAGGCTCTATTTTTTGCTAGGTGATTTTTCCTGCATGTTTGTGTTTGTGTCCCTCTGTATTTCATCTACGGCTGGGGATGTCTTGTGTTTCAGATTAGGCTCAAAGCTAGCTGATATCTTGGACACACAAAACACTGAAAGTTATGGGAAATTTTGCTCATTTCCCAAGGTCTGGGACAGTTATATCCTTGGCAACACCTTCTGAGCCTTATCTGACTTTCAGACACAGGGTACTAACAGAGGTTGCATGATGTTGACAAGCTTTCTTGTCTTTCTATTATTAAAAATCTCAAATGTTTAGAAAGCTCTTTATACAGAGCTCAGAATCTCAGAATAATACTTCCTCTTGCATGTGTGAAAGCCCTCCTGATATCTGAAGAATCCTAAGTCTTATTTTCTTTAACTTACAGATCCCCAGTTCTTGCAATTGTTCCTTTACAGCATGGTTCATAACCCATCTGTATGCTTTGAACACTCGAGTTTCTCATTGTCTTTCTTAGAATATAGCACTCCAGAAAGTTAGTTTCTAGATGTGATAAAAATCAGTACATAATATAGCAGGAATAAGTCTGAATTTAATGCTAACATTAAGAAAACTAAAATTGCTTTAGCTTGGGGGGGGCACAAACATTGTACACCATTGGTTCATATTAAGCACACAGCCAAGAAAAGATGATGGACAAAAGAGATTACATTTTTAGCAAATATTCCAGCTAAATTTTAATGAAATTCAAATGGATATATGTTCAAGATGAGCATTACAAATGGGCATGTTGAACTTGATCGTCTGGAGACAAATTTATAAACTGAAGCCAAATGTTTTAGGTGTGAAATTACAATCATTTGCATTATACTCTATATTCTGGTTTTTGTGGCCTTAAAGCACTACATAAATTCAGTTTCCTGCTGTTTTTACTATTGTTGTTGCTGCTATTTACTGTAGTTCATTCCTTTACTTCATGAACTTTCCCAACATCCAAATTTAATTTCATATATTTTTTCAAAAATTCATCTACAGGGGTTGGATTACCAGGTGGCAATTTTTTTGTGTGTGGGGGTTGGAAGGGGGTGATTGAGGGAAAAGCATGTGAACTCATAAAAAACACCCAATAAGTACTATAAAAAGGGTTGTCATTTGCATCTGGGGAGATCCAATTCATTCCAATGGAATTACATATCAGTGATATATGAAAGCAATTCATGAAAACATTTTTGGCTGTCATTTTTTCAACAACAAAAAACCAATAATGATTTTAAAAAATGACTCCATTCCAATTTCAGGCATGGAGCGCCTTAAGTGTTCGCACTTCACTGAGTTATGAAAGACAAGCTAAGCTCACGTCATTTGGAAGAAGGGGGAACTTATGATTAAAAAGGAAACAAATGCGGTAGGGAGGGGGGATTCCAGAAGGCACCCTCCCTGGGGGCAGGATGCATGAGCCAGATGGTACAGCAACGCATCTCAGGGTAAGGAAGCAAAGAGGTGAATTTGTTTTCAAATATTTAAAGCCTCCCATGTTCTGGTCTAGGTACCTCCTAATCTTCACACACAAGGCATCCTGTTGAAAATACTGGTCGCTTCTCATCCTTACCAACCTCTCCTTTTCTCACCTCCTTTCACACATCCTGTTGTTTTTTTTAAAAATATACATATCTCACTTTCAAATTAACATGGAGAGCACAATTCATCTCATCAGTCTAATTGGAGACTGCACACTTCTAAGGAGATAGAAGCTGCTTGTCTTTTTTACCTACCACTGGATGCAATTCTTAACTAGCCTCAGTCACTGAATGGGTGTTACCTCCCCATTTGGAGACCTGTTAAAGACCTTAGCTTAAAAAGGAGGTCTCCCATGACACCCAGGGCCATCTCCTGGCATCCTGATCTATATCTTGTCACTGAACCCAGATAGCTCCGGAAGAAAAAGTGACTTTGCACAGCCCTCCCTTACTTAAATCCAATTCATTTCCATGTCATGGAATCATCTCTCGGATGATTATTTGGTCTTTCCAACTGCCCTGAAGCTCCATCTTTGTCTAGGTATTGTCTCTCCCCATCCCCATCAGAATATATGCTCCCTGAGAGAATTTGCATTTTTTCTGTGTATATTTGTATTCCTGTTTGTGTCTTTAATGTCTCGCACAGTGTTAGGCACATAGTAAGCATTTAGTAAATGCTTTTTATTCCACTTAGTACATAGGTATCCAGATTCACCTTTCTAACCCCTGCATGGGTTTGACTGACTCCACATTTGAATCTGGCTTTGAGACAGGATGGTATATTGGAAAGAGCCCCAGATTTAGAGTCTAGAAAGACTGAATTCAAACCCAGCCTCTGCTACTTTCTACCTGCAGAGCTGAGGAAGAATCGTTTCATTTTGATGGACCTCATGATCTCATACACAAAATTAGGTGGTTGTGATTAGTGATGTCTAAGATTCCTTTCAGCTTGAAATCTACAATCTTATATTTCTTCAGGGCTCCATAATTAAGGGGAGGGGAGATATATAAGAAGCACTTGATTTTTCTTGTAGTGCTGGATTTATATTTGGGTATGTCAAATAGCCGTCTCAGGTTTAATCTTGCAAAAAACAGGAATAAATTCCTTCGGTCAACAAATTGCCCCCACACTATTGCAGCTGATCCTGAAGACTTACAGGTCATCAGATTGTGACAGTGACAGACTGGTAAATGCTAATAGGCTTTTATTTAGTATGTTTAATTCCACATAAGCTAAGTCTTACAGCCTGAGATGACTGGGGTAAAAGGAAGGAAGCCAGTGAGTTGGGGATTAAGGATTGACCATATTATAACCATGAGAAAGACAAGGAAAATATCTCTGGAGGAGATAAGACATCAGTTTTCCAGGCCTCCGGGGTCATGATCTCCAACTCACTGTAGACAGGGCTGCTCCATGATTGCTTATTTATGAAGATCTGGTGGGCTTTTTCTCAGGGCTAGCAGATTGGTTTCCCACGCCTGATGGAGTCACAGGTAGATTCATGCAAATTCATCAGGCTATGTTTCTAGACATTAGGAGAGAAGGTGGTTTGACTTAGTAAACTAGTACCTCCCAGGGTCTGGGTCAGAGTAAGAACTTACTAAGTTCTTGTCAATTGATTGATTCCAGTAAAAGGAAAAGTATGGCCATACCACGCAGAAGGAGGGTAGATGTGTAGAGCAGAGACAGTCCATTGAAATAAAGGCTAGAACTTCCTTCAAAAAAGACTTTTGTATTGCCCAAACATCTGTACCAGAGAGAATATAAAGATGTACAAGACATAGTCCCTAAATCCCAGGAATTTACATTCTAACAAGATAGAAAAGACATAAACGCCTGAACAGTTACATAGTAGTTATATTGTAATCATCATAATGAAAGACCAGAGGTTTCACAACATCGTAGCATTTGCCAAGTGCATGGGATGCAGAGAGTGTTGGAAGTTGAAGGGAATTAAAATTTGCTTAGGGGGCCATTCAAAATTCTGAGGGTCTTCCTTGTTTTCACTAACCTAGAATGTTCTTCCTGCTGATTACTTCAACCTAATAGAACCTTAAACTGTCTTTAAATGTCAGCCTAAAGGTTACCTCCTAAAGGAAGCCTATCTTGAGGCTCACCACCACCACCAAAAGTTGCTAGTGACCTCCCTCTTGGAGATCATATATACTTCATATATGTTTGATATTAAATCTTGTGCCCATGTTGTCAGGGGAAGAGAGGAGAAAAGAGGAGAAAAAAGCAAGAGAAGAGGAGAGAATTGAGAGGAAGGAAGGAGAAAATGAAGAAGGGAGGGAGTCTTTGAAATGTCCATCAGTTATCTCTATTTTCTTCCACATGATCAGCCCATCTCATCTTTAAATAATGCATTTTGGTTTTGACATCCTTTTCTTCAGTTCTGCTTTGTAATTCCTTTTTTGTTATGTGTTACAGCTTGCTCACACCCACCCACCATGTTCTTCTCCACTGCCCTCTGGATGATATTCATATTTGAGTCTTTGGAGGCTACAGTATTCCATGACTCACAGCCAAACAACAACATCTATAGTATATATTATCTATGAAAAGAAGTTGTCAATCCCTGTCATAGGCGAGGGGATCCATAAAGAATTTTAACGAGAGCATGACCAAAATTTTATTTCAGTTAGAAATATCCACCTGTGAACATGTATCATGAAAGAAAAAAAAAGATAATCAATCAACATCTATATGTGTATGTATACATATATATAATATGTTATTGATGATTATATATATTTAGCACCTACTGTGCACAAAACACTGAGGCTACCAACACAAAACTGAAACAGTCATCAGCTTTCAAGAAAATTACATCCCATTGGGGGAGATCAAATGCACATATAAAGGTACCCAAAAAAAATACACAAAATAAATATACAGAAACTATTAGAATGAAAGGCACCAGCAACTGTGGGAGTCAAAAGGCATCATGCAAAAGTAGTCACCTACCCTTGGAATAAACAAATTGCATTTTAGAGCCTCCTTTTGGTTGGCTCTCATATCTTGACGAGTAGTAGGAGAGCTAGAAAGGATCTTAGCAGTCATTTAGTCTAGCCCATACACAAAAGCAATCCACACTCTAATTTACCTGAACAGTGAGCTGAGTATTGAAAGAGATAAGTGATTCTATGAAGTGGGAGGAGTATATTCTAAGTATGGGGGACAGCCAACATGGGGGAAGTCAGGCAGTGATAGCTTTGGAGAAAAGTGGCAAAGTGAGACTCAGAATTGTTATGTGGGAGGTGACATTCCGAGCATCAAGAAAGTGGAGATATGTAACTAGAGCTCTAGAGAGAGCTAGTGGAGTGATTTATAAGTTGTACACATAGAGATATGAGTTGGAATTATGAGAATGGAAGCAATCCTCAAAGGAATTTCCCAAAGAGAATTTTTATACCTAAGGCGGTTTAAAGAGACCCAGAGCCACCATATTGTTATGACTGTATCTGTTCCTTCAATCAATAACTATTACCTAAGTGCCTTCTGTATGCTAACTTTTTAGGAGATACCAAGAAGCATAAGACATGATCCCTATCTTCAAGCAGCTCACAATCCCTTTGGTTGAAAATAATATATTGAAAGATAAGTAATAACAGAAGACAGAAATAATATAATACCATCTCTAGCACGAGGTGATATATGAGGAATTGTTATTAGATTGTACAGAGGAAGGAGAAATGTCCATTGACAGGAATGATAATTAGAGAAAATGTTGCATAAAACAGTGTCAAAATATTGGGAACTGCATCCCAACCAAGTTTCCATAGTGGTCGTTCGTGTCTTCACAATAGGAGGATATTTTCAAATGCCTTGAAATCCCTTTTCATCTCCTTCCCTTTAGAAATTCAGGGAACCAAGTAATCCCACATCTTTGGAGTAAACAAACTATGTTTTAGAGCCTCTTTTTGGTTGGCTCCCATATCCTTATGAGCAGCAGAAGAATTAAGGCTATATGAAATGTTTGAAAAAGCATAAATTCTCCATTCCAATAGCATTGTTTCTACAGCCAGACCACCATAAGGCCCTGCCAGATGGAGAAGAATAAAAAGCATCCAATAATACAGGGCTATCTCCAGCTACCTCATCTGTGAGTTGGCCTATGTCATACTAAAACCAAAGCAAAATTTTCAAATTAGGAAAAGATGACAAAATAGTTGGAATATATCATGACTCTATTTTCCCTTCTCTTATCTATTATCACCAAATCTCTGATTTGAAAGGACCCTGAGTCCATCTATCTCAACTCATCCCTAAACATGAATTAATAATAATAATAATGATAATAATACCAATAATTACCAATAATACCAAATAATACCAATACTTAATATCAAATAGTACTTTATAGTTTACAAATCATCAAGGACTTAAATTCTTACTATGCTTCAGGCATGAAGTTATGTCCTGGACAGTCTTTACATGTTATTTTCTTTGATCCTAGCAACAACTATGCAAGAGGGGTTATAATTATCCCTATGCTACACTTTAGGAATTCTGAGTATCTGAGGCAATATTTAAATTCAGTTCTTAACTGATTCAAAATCTAGTACTCTATCCACTTAGCCATCTAGTTTGTACTTATGTGATTCTACAAGATGCTCCCAGATGTCAAACATGGAACTAACAAGATTCCCAAATGCAAGCTGAATCAGATTAAATGTAATTTGGAAATATTTGACAATATCAAAATGCAATAAATCATAGATAATATTAATAAGTGCTTTTCTAAGTCAATATGTGACTGAGGGGGATCCTTATGTACTTATTTAGTGGTCCTCATTTTTATCTGAGTTTGTTCTATAATTATTGACTATCCAGTCTTTACTTGACTAATCCGAGAAAGGCCATTGATTCCTGAAACAGCCCCTCCCATTTAGAGACAGAGTTCTTTATTACAATTTTTTTTCCTCATATCAAACTGAAATATGGATCTGTAAATTCCACCTAAAGTTCTGGCTTTCTGGGACCAAGCACAATAAATCTGTCCTCACTTTACATTGTAAATGACTTGATCACTTCCTCCTTCATTCCTCCTTCTTCTTGTAATCCTCTTTTCAATTTCAGTCTTCTTCTTTAATAAAGACTCCTCGAAGGCAAGTACTCTCTGGATTGTTTATGTTTTTGTCCCTACCACTTAACATAGCAGCTGGCAACTTAATACATGTTCTCTATGTGTGTGTCTCTTTCTGTCTCTCTTTCCCTTTCTCTCTCTGTAACTGTTTCTCTGTCTCTTATCTTTCTCTCTGTTACTATCTCTGTTTCCCTTTCTCTTTGTCTCTCTCTTTATCTCTCTGTCTCTCTGTCTCTCTCTCTATCTCCCCCTCTTTCTCTCTTTCTCCCTCACTAAATACTTGAAATCAATTATCACATTGCCCATTAAGTCTTCTCTTCTCAAAACTAAACATTCCCACTTCCTTCATCCTGTCTTTAGATAGTAAGGCATTGAGGCTCTTTAATATGCTAGCCTGCTTTTCTGGATGTTCTCTAGTTTGTCATTGGCAATGAGCCATTATTTAAGGTTGACTAAATGCACCAAGAAAAGGTGGAACTGAAAAACTCATCATGCTCTTCTTCCTTACAATATACTCCCAGCCACTGTCCAAATGGCTTTTCTCCACAATCTAAGTTCTAGCTATCCAAGAAGAGGTATGGAACAGGGGACTCATGGAAACTCATAAACTCTTGGGAAGTCTTAGGCTTCCTCTTCTGCACTGAAATTTAGCTGGTTTATGTTATATTCCTTTAAGACTTTGTTTTTTATGGATAACTAGTCAACTGGATGAACTATAAAGTCTGTTGCTATATTAAATTGCTATTTATGAGTTCCCATATCATCTTTCCTAGGTTACCTACATATGTTTTAACAAGGCTTTTTGAAGACAATGTTTTAACCCAAAGAATGTCTATTCGCAAGAAATTTTATGTGCTATCTCGGAACAGTAGGGCATATGTTTATAACACTATAAAATTTTGGTGCCCCTAAAATTCCATCTAATAGGTGAACGCTTATCCTACAAAAGTATAGGGCTGGACTGAACATCCTTTAGAAGTATCTATTTTCTGAGTTGGATTGCCAATATACAGCATGGACTTTTAAAAAATTATGTTCCACTATGCTCAAAAAGTTATCAAACTGTGCATACCCTTTGATCCAGCAGTGTTTCTACTGGACTTATACTCCAAAAAGATTTTAAAGAAGGGAAAGGGACCTATATGTGCAAGAATGTGTGTGGCAGCCTTCTTTGTAGTGGCCAGAAACTGGAAACTGAGTGGATACCTATCAATTGGAGAATGGCTGAATAAATTGTGATATATGAATGTTATGGAATATTATTGTTTTATAAGAAATGACCAGCAGGATGATTTCAGAAAGGCCTGGAGAGACTGACATGAATGCTGAGTGAAATGAGCAGGACCAGAAGAGCATTATATACTTCAACAACAATACTATATGATGATCAATTCTGATGGACGTGGCTCTCTTCAACAATGAGATAAGCCAAATCACTTCCAACAGAGCAGTGATGAACTGAACCAGCTACACCCAAGGAAAGAACTGTGGGAGATGACTATGAACCACTACATAGAACTCCCAGTCCTTCTATTTTTGTCTGTCTGCATATTTTATTTCCTTCACAGGCTAATTGTACGCTATTTCAAAGTCCGATTCTTTTTGTACAGCAAAATAACTATTTGGACATGTATACATATATTGTATTTAAGTTAAACTTTAACATATTAACATGTATTGGTCAACCTGCCATCTGGGGGAAGGGATGGGAGAAGGAGGGAAACAGTTAAAACAAAAGGTTTTGCAATTGTCATTGCTGAAAAATTACCCATGCATATATCTTGTAAATAAAAAGCTATAAGAAAAAAAGAAATACTAAAAAAAAAAAAAAAAACTACCAAAAAAATTATGCTCCAAATATGATATGGAGAGTTCCCAGAGTAAGACTTCCTTACATTGGTGAAATCATAGGTCTAGACAACACACAGAGAGAGATATAGATAAATCTATGTATATATACATTATACATATGTGTTATGAATCTATATATGCATATATACTCATGTATTATTAAAGTCCTGACAAAATAGAATCCCTATATCTGATTTATACATACCCTAAATACATTTATATGTATACATATATAATATGTATGTTTATGTATAAATCTGTCATACATGACAGGAGTATGCTCAAACTGGAGAGCGCATTGTTAAATTTTTAGTATAAGTATGTATACTACATACAACAAACTACATCTTAGGGCCTGATGTGTATATGTGTTTTTTTGCAAAAACTTAAAAAAACAATGAAGAAAATGCTAATGATGCAAGTTAAATTTAAAAGTATATCAGAGAATTCATTGTTCAACATTTATCAGAGCTCCACTGTGATGTATATGCTTATGTATGTATATATTATGTATGTACATATTTATATATGAATGTATTGTGAAGCCAGGAAGTGTGTAGTAGACATTTTTCCATCTGATGCGATGAAATGTAAAGTAAAGGGGGAGAAAAGCATATGGCTCAAAGAGGTAAACTTCAGTTATCTGAAAAATGAATTCATCCAAGATGAGCCATTTCCTGCCTGTGCCAGATAAAGGCGAAATTCCTACAAGCTCTCCTGAAAAGAGTTTATTCCAAAGCATCTTATTTTTAAAAGAAATGAAAACTCATTACATTCAAGCATTTGTGGCAATTTGCAGGAGATGACCATGATTTGCCAACAGAAAACCATAGAGGAACTGCTTTAATGATTCAGTAAGCATGATTTATAATTAGTGTGAAAGGGGTGTCCCATAACAATCATCTCCAATTAAAGTGATGAACATGATCATCTCTGCCATGATATCTTCATGGGTGAGAGTGTCTATTGATTGAATTACAGAATCAAAAACTCAATCAGCCCAATCAAAGAGGTATACTAACCCTTTCTAGGTTCCCCCTCTAATCTTCTATCTGAGATTCCCATCCACTTAGATTGTTTGTATATATTGTGTCCATTTTTTCTTCTATATTGTCTCTTCCATTACATCTCCTTGAAATCAGGACCAAGTTTTTGCATTCTAGCATTTTGCATTTGGTATCTGCAGTAGACATAGTTCAGGATACAGAAAGTGCTTTGTTGACTGACTGACTACAATTCCTAGATCACTCAATCAATATATAAACAGAGGGGAATAAATGCTTAATCAATTGGGAAGAATAAAAAATTTTGAGCCATTAGATGAAATAATACAATAGGCAACCTTAGGACTCTACAAAGGCATTGACCCTAAGAACCACACCGAGTGACACTTAAAATGGACTTCATAAAGACCACACAAAAGACAAAAAGAACTTTCATCAAATTAGGAACAATACCTTTGCTCCCAAAGCTTAAACTCCATTTCTCCTAGATCCTAATTGTACTTACAGATTTGGGAGACATGCTTCTACTCTAACTGGTCTTACTATATTATTCTAACAAATCTCTCTGCTTTCTAAAATTAAATGAACTTTGGTTGATCAACTGATAATTAGTGGGGAGCATACTGGATAGAGATCAAGAGAAACAATTTAGAAACCTCATTTTGCTTCTCAGAATCCGGTATGACCCAGAGGGAGAGACTAATCAATGACCTTTAGGGGATATGAATCCACCAAAGAGAACAGGAATTAGAGAAATAGCTCTAGAACTTGGGGGGAGGAGATCAGGGTGTGAGTTATCTTAACATATCTATTCTTTTTCTTTGCACATTTTTTAGAAGATTCTGAGAAAGCCTTTCCTCTTTTTATCTTCAATCTGATAGATTTAGTTAAGCCCTAATTTACAATCGGAGAGAATGAAATTTCAAATGTATGTAAATTAAGCTTTTTTTTCAGTGTGTCCATTTCTGTAATTGTTTTAGGAGATGAGCCAAATATGATGTAGTGCACATACATGTTAATTAGTGAGATGATTCAAAGAAGGTTATAAGCAGGTTATATACAAAGAACCAGTGTGGTGTAGTGAGGCAAGGATTAGATTTTGAGTCAGAAGATCTAAATTTGCACTCTGAGTAGGAAGTTTCTTTACCTATTCTCTCTCTGAGTCCTAGAATGTTTTCCCTTCTCACCTTCACCTCTTAGTTTTTGTTGTTTAGTCATTTTAGTCATGTCCAACTCTATGATCTGGTAGACCTCTGAGGCAAAAGGTTTTCTTGGCTAAGATAATGAAATGGTTTGTCATTTCTTTCTCCAATGGCAAATAGAGCTTCAGTCACACAGCTAAGAAATTTCTGAGGCTGGATGTGAATTCAGATTTTCCTGACTCTTAGCCCAGCCCTCTACCCTACCTCTTAAAGTACCAGTTACTTAAAAGTTCATTTCAAACCCTTTCTTCTATATGAAGCCTTCCTTGCCTAATCAGAATTTGAAAGCACCACAAATTATTTTACATTTATTTAGAATTTATCCCATCTATAATTTTATACATACATGTTATATCCTCCAATAGACTGTAAGCTCCGTAACAACAGGAATTGTCTTCCTTTTTTTACATATCCCTAGACCCTACCACCAAGCCCAACACAAAAGAGCTGACTAATTAATTATGGAAATATATGAATGAATCTGTGATTCTGCCCATCTTATCCAATTCTTGTTCATGCCTTTCCTCAAGTTCATCACAGACAGCCCACTCAAGATCTTGCAGAAGCCCTCCTCACTTTTTCTGACATTGGAAAAATAGTATTATATGACTGTTTATTATTACTCATAAAAATAATGAACATCCATCAGCTATCAAGATCATTCCTTTTTCCATCAGAAAACTGGGTCCAAAAGATTTGTGCTAAAGTTCACAAACAAAGGAGCAGTTGATAATGCCATTTTGCAAGATCTAGTAATTCCATCTCTGCAAATTCTGAGCCAGAAAGAACTGGTTAATTCAGGGTTAACTGTACCATTTGATTCTGCAAGATGCTCTGAAAGCCAAAATGTGTTTAGATTATGTTTAAAGCATGAAACTGCATACACGTGCACATGCACGTGCACACACCACACACACACACACACACACACACACACACAGGCATAGAACAAACATCCAGAAATGTTTTTGCTTCCATTTTACATAGCTCTTTTTATAGATCAATTTTCTTGTGAGGATTTCATTGTGAATGAAATGAATCAGGGATATTGCTTCCATGGAAACACGTTTCTTGGTGATTGGCTGAGCAGTATCCAGGCACTTCAGCAATACCTTGGCAAGCCCCAGTCCTGTTAATATTTAACACAGCTTTGCCCAGACACATAGGCAGTAAAAACCTAGCAACCCCATGGCTGTTGTTATGTAATCCCCCATTAATAGCTCAGAGGGATTCAGCGTCTTCCTAATATTTTCTCACCCTCTAAATTTTCCAGAAAGTTTTTTTTTTCCTTCTCTCTTGTTAATAATCTGACACATACACAGAACAGCAAGCACTGGGGGTGGGGTCGGAGAGAAACCCTGAAAGTGCATATGGCATCAGCCTATTTGTAACAGCAGGTACTCTGCTTCATTCTTCTTCCTTTAGATGGAAACAGAAGCAAGATGGTTTGTTCAGGGAGAACAAAAGCTGCTGTTTCTGCCATTTTAAATCTCATTAGTGAGAGAAGAAGTGTCCCTGTCTGGCAGTTTATCTACCAATGTATATGCTGATGAAGCTAACTCAAAGCTAAAACTCCAAAGAATTACACAATATTATTTGGATCTTTCAATATGAAACCAGAATGACTGATAGAAGATATTGGTAATATAGCAGCATCCTTTGGAAAGGGGAGTTTTCAGCAAAAGATTGGAGTTTTAGAATGGGGGGAACCTTAGAGGTACCAAGATCATTAGGCCCTCAGAGTGCCTCTATTTTACAAAGGAGTAAAATAATGCACACTGTCTAGCTTCTAGACCAGCTTTGAAAGGATCCAAAAGCACTTAGGTGTTAAGTACCAGGTGAGATTTGAACTCAGGTTCACCAGGGTAAAACATTAGGGTTCTCTCTAGTGAACCTCATTTTTCATATGAAGAAACTGAGAACAAGAGAGGTTTTGTTCAATTACTAAGCCACACAAAATTTAGGCTGAATACCAGCCTAAATAGGTCCTCTGATTCCCAATCCAGAGGTCCTTCCCTGCCTCTAATATGTGGTTTGGAAGTTTATATTCCCATATTAAGGTGGGGCGAGGATGTGACAAAAATTCAAATTTACCAAAGAGAAAAATTTCGGAATGGCCATTGGCTTTATTCAATGATTCTTCACTTTACTGAGGTGTTTGCTGTATGAAAGCTTTAAGTAGAAGATTTCACTGAGATATAAAAAAAAAAGAAAAATTTAATTCAAGACACCAAAAAACCTCTGCTCCGTGCTTTATTTTAATATGGAAGTGAACCTAGATTCTTGAAGGTATGTCAGTAGAGTACAAGCTTGAACTCTTACCCAAGTAGAAGAAATGCAGAATGACAGGCAGGATGTATTTCCTCTGAAGGAGAAGGCAAGCCACTTAACTCTGTTTGTCTCAGTAGTTTTTCATCTGTAAAATGAGCTGGAGAAGGAAATGACAAACCACTTCCCTGTCTTTGCCAAGAAAACCCCAAATGGGGTCACAGAGATTTGGAGAGGACTGAAATGACTGTATAACAACAACAAAAATGTTTTTGGTGTCAATCTAGAGTCAACTCCTTATTGAGTGGACAGCAACTTGACTAAAAAGGGTCAGACCTCTGGTGAAATCACAGTCGCTCTGCTAATAGGAAATTAGTCGTTTCACCTTTCTCAGCCTCAGTTTATTCAACTGTAAGATGAGGTAGGGGGACTTGAAGCTCCCTTCTAGTTCTGGGACCTATGAGTTGGGGGGAAATGACTGGCCAGCTGCTTCTTTAAAAATCTTCAGGGATGATTTCTTAATCTTCTGAGATTAACATGTGTTTGTGGTTGCATTTTATTTTTCAAATAACATTCATATCCATTCCTCAAAACAGCTCTGCCTCATAGGGCAGCAGATGGGGAAGGTGTCGTGATAATCTGTCATAAATAAGTATACAACTATAATTGTTAAGGGACTTATCCAAGGTAATAATTAGAGCAAGTTAATAGAAGGGCTAGAAATAGAATGCAAATCTTTTGAGTCCAGTGAAAAACTTTGTAACTCTTAAAATCATGGATTTAGAACTAACTGGAAGAGGCCATTGTGTCTACACCCTTCATTTTACAGATGAGGAAATTGAGGCCCAGAGAGACAAAAAGCTGACAGTGAAAGAAGTAGCAGAATCAAGAATCATACATGGATCCTCTGATTCGAAATCAAACATGCTTTCCATTACACCAGGGTGCCTTATAGCCTAGTATTCTGAATTCACAGATGTAAATGTTGATAACTACAATGACTGACACATAGTAGGTTTGTTGGCTCAATGTCTGTTAATTGATCAATTGATCTCATGGTGCTCATGTTTTCATCTCACTACAAGAAGAATTAAATTCTCAAATTGGGCTAGACACTCTTAAAGGGCAAAGATGTCTTTTATTTCTTGTCTTCCTTCTCAGCACTTAATGCAGTGCTCTTGACTTAGCAATGCCTGGGTAAATGGTTGCTAATTAACCCACTACAGTCAGAAAGGGCTCGTTAATATTGAACTTAAATCCTTCTGCTATAATTTGTGTGCTCCCTTTTGTACTTTCATCTTAACTGAAAAAAAATTTTTTTTAAATCTTCATCTGTGCTACATATTTGTTCAGGAAGCAAGAAATGAGAATTTAGTTTCAATTTCAACATTTTCTTTCCTACTCATATTCTCCCCGAGCTTGTCAAATAAGAGTTGGGGGATGTGTGGGAGAAAGAAGTTAGCTTCCTAGATCTCTAAGATACCTTAGGATCACTTTTAAACTAGGTGTTAATCTAAAGAATTTGTCCATTTACTCAAATGTAGACTCAATGTCTTTTGCTGTCTCTTGGGACTTTATTTTTCTTCTTGCATATGCAAGCAAGAAAAGCTCCCTCCTTTCAAGTTTTCCTCTGATGCCTCGTGCTATGGAGATGACACTGATTTCTTTGAGTCTGTGCCCAGCTTTACTGCCCCTACAAAGCTGGAAAGACTTGAACTACAGATCCAATGTGTGCTGTCTAAGTACCAAACGAATTAATTTAGGAAAGGATCATCATTATGTTAGCCATTGAGGTTATGCATTTTTGGCAGAGCAGCTCTTGACAATCATTTATGAAGACATAGGAGGACCAGTAGGACCTTGTATTAAAAAAAAAAAAAACTACTGTGTTTATTTTGTGTATATATTAAGTATAAATTTTGTAAATATATTAGGTACATAATTTGTGTATATATTAGGTATATATTTTGTATAAATATTTATATTAGTTTGTATATATAATATGTAAGTATATTTAAATGTATAAATATATGTGTGTGTGTGTGTATATAATGTGTGTATGTCATCTTCCCCTCTTTAATTTGAAACTATTTCATTTTTGGTTTTGTGTCCCCAATAATTGGCATATAGTAGATCCTCAATAATTTCAAAATGATTCCTATCAATCTCAGTTGGTGAAAAGAGTACTCTTGAAGATGAAATCCCTTATTCTTGAACCAATCAGAGGTAGCATGTGTGCCCTTAGAGTTTAAAAGCCCTGGGTTTGAATCCCATTTCTATCACTTACCGGTTGTTGCCCTAAGAAAGTCCCTTCACCTCTCAAAGCCTCAAGCCCCTTCATAGAACCTATCTACCAAATCATAAGTAGACTGAAATTGTGTTGGTGGAATGAGTTGCCAGGATTATTAGGAAAAACTCCCCATGTTAATGAAATTGTAGTTCTTTGCATATTTATACATTATAATTATGAATTATCCATCTGGACATTTATTCTATAAAGAGCCAAGGGGTCTTATTGAAACTTTCATTTCTGCTAATACTCTGATAAAAATAACCTACCCAAGGATGTGATTTTGGAGGGTCCAGAAAGAATATTTCAAGTATACAACCTATTTAGTAGTTTCTTAACATGTTAAAAAATAAACAAAATATTGTAGAAATAGCACCTTCTTGCCATAAGCCTCTAAGTCTTCATTTTCCTTATAAGGGAATTAAGTCTTCTCCCATACTATATCTCTGTCTCCCTCCCCACCCCCACATCTGCTTCAGCCTTCTCCTTCTTTGCCAACAGTCTTCCATGGACGTTGAATTCCATCTGGAAATTCTGTGAATCAGAATCCTGCAAAATGTTAGCAGCAGAACCCAAAAGGAGGTTTGAATCTAAGTTTTTTAAGGATCCTGAAATTTGGCCCACATTTACTGGAGATCCTGCCAAGATTTAGCATGAGGTCGAGACGTTCACTAACCCATGGACTTGAACCTGACCGTAAGCCCCAGGATTACAGATAGGCATTTAGGAGCATTGGCCCTGAAAAACTGAAACAAGAGGTTGGTGCCTGAGATAATGAAAGGAAAATCTTCAGTTCCCTATTTCCCAGATCTTCAGTGTAGAGTCTTCTGAGTGCACTTGAGAAACAGATCAGCCATGTGACAATTGACTGTGCTGCTGAATTGTTGATGGTGGTCTCTAGGGCAATAATACATTCTCTTTTTCCCAGACACTCTCTATGGTTTTCTCCTGCTGAGCTGGGAATTTGCCAAGAATCTATTTGTCTTATAGCTTGATAAATGAAGACTCCATTTGAAGGACTCCCAGCTTGACACCACTAAAGATCCCAGAATGGTATGTCTACACTTTCACAATATTATACTACAGAGACAAAAAGAAATGTTATCGTGTATAGATCATGCCGCAGGAGAAAGTTCTTTCCAATTTTTGCATTATTTTTGCATTCAAAGATTATTATCCCCATTCACCAGATGAGTAAGCAGAGGCTCAGCAGGGCAAAAGGCACTTATCTGTGGTCAGAGTTAATAAGCACTGGTCCAGAGATCTGAATGCAGTATAGTACAATATAAGGTACATGGGATTTGGAGTCAGAAAACCTTGCATTTGAATCTCCAGTTGAGATTACACTGTCACTACCTTTGTGACAATGGCTCAGTTGTTTAATCACTAGGCTTTGGTTTCCCCATTTACAAATGAGGAGTTTGGAGCAATGGTCACTATGCTCCCATTCTCTTCCTTTTTCTTCTTTGAACATAAAGAAAATGCCCTTGACCCCAAAGACAAGTGCATTCACTGCAGTGCACTAGCTTGGAAACAGTTTGGCTCTAGCCAGCAAAAGATCAAGTTCTGAGAAACAAATTTTCAAAGGAAAAGTATTGGTAAAATTCTGCAGAAACTAGGCAATTATATGGACAATCAGACTTGGGGTCAGAAAAAACTGAATTCAGATACTTTCTCAAATATTTACTAACTGGGTGAACCTGAAAAAGTCTCTCAGTCCCAAATTCCCCAATCTATAAAACGGGATGGATAACCCCTTGCTGGGAGGATCAAATATGTGTAAAGTGTAAACCTTAAAGCAACATATAAACGATAACTATTGTTATTAGAAAATGACAACAATTAATGGAGCTACCTGGAACTTTTTTTTCTTTCCTTTCATGGAAGTTTCCTGAATGAAATGTCAAAAGTACTTTTCAGAATCATTTCTACTCTGAAATAGGATCTTGAGTGGTTTTTTATTGCTTTTAAATAATAATAATAAAAAAAAAAAACCGTAAACTCTTCTGCTTCACTTTTAAAGTCCTTCCCAGAAGACCTTTCCATATGGATTTTGCATCACCCACTTCATAGTTTATATATTCTAGTCAAAATGACCTTTTTGCTGACCTTAAATTCAATATCCTATTGTCCATTTCTGGCCTTCTGCGTAGCCAGATCACTTGCAACGTATTCTCCTGAGGGTAGCTTTTCTCCATTCCCCTAATTACTAGTGCTGTGTCCCTTCTGAGACTATTTGCATAATAGAATGTAAACTCCTTAAAGTCAGGAATGTTTTCTTTTACTTGTCTTCATAGAGTTTAGCTCAATGTAAGGCTCTATTGAGAGACAGCTGGGCTTAGATTGGGCTGGCCCCTCGCATATGCTACTTGAGTGACCATGAGCAAGTCACTTTATTCTCCATGCCTTATGAACTGCACTTTACACTATTTTCACAATTTAAAAAAATTTTTAAATTTATGTTCACATATAAATTATTATATTATATATAATATTATTCAAAATTAGAAATTTTTTTAAAGGAGATAAAAGTGAAACAAATTTAAAATGTTTGATGTATTAATAGTATAAAATCCTTTTTGCTCTCACTGAAATATTAAATTTAAATGTGTTTTATTATGATTTTTAAACTTGTCAAATAGAGCAGATTTATAAATAACAATTGTCTTAGTAATTAATTATTCAGTTAATTTGATTTATGTAGTTAGCCAAGCATGGGAGTTTTTCTTAGCTATTTTATTGAAAGGTACAACAATCAATAAACAGGTCATAAGTCAGTGAACATTTTTATATTAAACAGAGTAATCATTTTTATGACAGAAACTCAACTTGTCAGTTTATTGGAAATTCCCTCTTTCAATGCAAATCTCATTGTTCTTTGCAATTTAGAGATGTAGAGAATTACATGGTACACTGGGATGTTTTGACTTGCTAGGGTCACGCAGCCTGTTTTTTGTCAGTTGAAATCCAGGTTTTCCTGGCTCCTAGGTCTGCTCTCTATTTACTCTTCCTTTTTATTATACCACACTGCCTCTCATAAATTTCATTGCTTTTTATATGGTTTCTTCAGTAGAATTAGTCCATTCCATTCTTTATTTGAAATTGTGTATTGCTACCATTACATTGTTTACATAGCCAGTTTTATACAATTATTTTCCCAGACAGGACTAGGGGCGATTCTTCAAATGCTGTCTGACTTGTCCTGCCTCTGACTATTTGTATAGTCTGTCCACCCAAAACTGGAATGTTCTCCCTCTTCATCTCAAGCCTGTCAAAAACCTTCTTTTCATACTACTTGACCCAATAATACTACCCAATAATACCCACTAGCTTTGTATCCCAAAGAGCGCAAGGAAAAAGTTAAAGGATCGGTATGTAACGCAGATAGATACATACATACATAGATATACATACATAATTTATATTTCTCAATATGAATATAGATATAAGCTCTTTTGTGTTAGCAAAAAAATGGAAATTGAGGGGATGCTCATCAATTGGGGAATGACTGAACAATTTGCAGCATGTGCTTATGATGTAATACTATTCTGCTGTAAGAAGTGATAAAAGGATGGTTTCAGAAAAACCTGGGATAACATACATGGACTGATGCAGAGTGAAGTGAGCACAACAGAAGAACATTGTAATAATAATAGTAAAATTGTAACAATGACCAACTATGAAAGACTTAGCTCCTATGTCAACATAATGATCCAGGACAATTTGCTATCCACCTCCAGAAAGAGAATTGATGAATTCTAAGTACAGAGAGAAGTGTGGTTTTTTTTTTCACTTTTTCTTGCCTTATTTTCTTTGCAGCACGGCTAATATGGAAATATGTTCTGCATGATTTCACATATATTAATGGGCATCATATTACTTGAAGGACGGGCTGAAGGGAAGCAAAGAATTTGAAATTCAACATACTTTTCAATGTTTTTTAAATGATCATTTAAAAAATGTCTACTGGGGGGAAGCATACTTTATCCTGAAGATTCAACTCAGATACAAACCTCTTTTTCATTCCGCCAAATTATGAGTTGTCTCCAATCTAAATTGTTTTTGAGCTCTCCTCATAATCTACCCTGCATTGTAACTAGTGGTATACATATTATAACTTATAAGCTCTGTGAGGGGAGTGATTATATCTTTATTTTTGCAATGTCGTTGCTTAATCAATAAATATATATTAAGAATTTGCCATGTATCAAGTACTATTCCAGGTCCTACAGATTCTAATACACAAGAGACAGTCCTGTCTTCAAGTAGCTCATATTTCACTACAGGGAGGCAACATGCTCATTAATGAGTAAATATAGGTTATAAACAAAACAAATAAACAGTAATTTTGGAGAGGAGCTAGCCACTAAGGAATGAGGAAAGGTCTCTAGTACGAGGGGACTTAACAGAGACCTGAAGCGTTTAAAGGGGTGGTAGGAAGGTGAGGAGAGAACAAAGATCCAGAGAAAAGAGATGTGATGTTATATGCTATTTGTAGTTTGGAAGCATTTAATATTTTAATTAATAATTATAATATGATTAATTACTTAATATTAATGCTTAAATGTTAATATGAATAGCATAATCTCTCTGATTTGAGCAATTAACTGCTTTTGATGTCTTTCATTTGTTTCTTAAAACTTTGAATTTGTCAAATGTTCCCTTAAACATTCTGGGCACTTTATCTATTATGCACAAATGTGGTAACTCATCAAATTGTGGAATACAGTGTCTGCTGTTATGAAATGCATTACAATTAAGGATGAATACTTTGTGTAAAGATCAGAAGATTTTAATTTTGTGTTTCTTGTGTTGTGTTTTTAAACTATCATAAAATAGTGCAAAACCCCCCATCATATTATATTTTTAATGTAAAACATCATTTCAGGTTTGCACAAATAATTGAAATATAAGTTCTAGTTCAGTTATAACTTTGATATTATTTGATGCAAAGGGATTTTTATTTTAATTTTGAGAAACATAGTTATTATATCTTTGGTTTCAAAAAACAGAGCCCTAGTGAAATAAAGATGGTATCAACATTCTATTCTCTTATTTATATTCCAACACCAAAAATGATATTAAAAATATCAATTTAGTGTACAAATGGAACAAAAGTATTTATTTTATGAAAATAAATGTCACTATCAAGACCTATGAAAAGTCTTTTTCACATAAAATATGCTGAAAGAGTTAATTTCTATGATAAAAATTTCATTCACTGTTTTGTCCTTTGATAGACATTCAAGCAAAAGGGGCAACATTTTCAGTATTTCTTAGAATGTATATTATTGGAGAATGACAGCAGGCTGTTTGATGGATTGTGACTACTGTATATCAACTATCAAACAGTGAAGAAAATACTTTCTGCAAATAAAGCTATGGGTAACTGTGGCTTATAAGGTACTTCAGATATAATTTTCTTGGAATATCTGATAATGAATTGGAAGAACAGGATGAGGAGGAGTATCCACTATTTAACCATCTATAGTTAGACCTAGTATTGAAATGTGAATAATTATGTGGACCAAAATAATAATCCCAATTAGGCATTTATTTCAACTCTTTACAATTCAATGTTTCAAATCAACAGTATTTCTTATGAAAATGTGAAGGTTGTAAGCCAATTATTCTAAATTTTCACCACTAAATTAACATCTCACATGGACCCATGAATTCTGCAATTTAATCAAATTGTTTATATATAAATGGGACTCTCTTCCCCTTCTGTATCTATCTACACATAGGTAGATATGTGTACATATGTATGTGTGTGTGATATATAAATACACATTAAATTATCTGTGTATGTATATAATTTGCCTAAAGACCCGCATTAAGTTTTACCCTACATATACATACTATACATATCGTTAGATATATAGATATAGATATATATACATGTATAACAACCTATTCATGTAAGTATATACCTTTATGTGTATATATAACCTGTATATCTATATCTATATATATATATACATATATTTATTTTATTTTTATATATGTATAATACATTAATGTGTATTGTGAGATACATACCAATATTTCATATATATTTATATGTGTGTATTCTTATGAAGATATATAGAGATATATGTATCCCCAGGACCAGATGGATTTACATGCGAATTCTACCAAACATTTAAAGAACAATTAACTCCAATGCTGTATAAACTCTTTGAAAAAATGGGGATTAAAGGAGTCCAGCCAAATTCCTTTTATGACACAGACATGGTATTGATACCTAAATCAGGTATGTTGAAAACAGAAAAAGAAAATAGTACACACACACATATATACGGATATACATATGTATCTGCATGATAGTAATAATAATTGTATAACACTTTACTAATATTATTTCTTTTTATCTTCACAATAATCCTGGGAGGTAGGAGTTACTATTATCCTCAATTTAAGATGAGGTTTTGAGATACAGATTAAGTGATTACATGACTACTAAGTATCTGAGGCAAGATTTGTATTCAGATCTTTTCAATTACAAATCCAGAGGTATATCTATCATCAGTTACTCTTTCTTTAATTTTAAGAACAATAGCTTTGGCTCTAAAGAACCTTGTATTCTGCAAAGGGATAAATAATATAAAGAGATATTTACATGAATACATATATTTTGTTAATAGTAGTTTTAATAATGATAACTACAATTTTTAATATTTGAAAACCACTCTGTATTTGATCATCTTAACAGTCTGATGATGCAGGTATTCACTTTACATGTAAGGAAACAGATTAAGAGAGGTAGCTATTTGAGAGCTACACAGCTAGGAAGCATCTGGGGTAGGATTTGAACTTAGGCCTTTCTAACTACCAGCCTAGAACCTCTTCCTTTTACAAAAGACCAGGAAGAATGAAAAAGCCACCCAACATCTCCCAGCTGAAGGATGGACCCAAGTGCGTAGAGGCAAGCTCAAGAGTCAGAGGTCCTCCAAGTCACGAATCCCCCTCTTGGAGGATTCCACTTCTCACTGTGGGAATGAGGAAAGGCTTTGTAGTGGGGGTGGCACCTGATCCATGCTTTGAAGGAAGTAAGACATCAAATCTTCCCAAATTTCAACCAGATGTGGAGTTCCATCTGTAAAGTAGATGTCAACAAATACTAATAAAGACCGCCTTCACTGTCTCTTGGTTCCCCCCTCCCAGAAGGCTACACCATGTTCACATTCCATGTGAAACTCTCAAGACTTGACCCAGAGAAATGTTTGTTTCTCTTTCTCCAAAATAAAGTTGTAATTATCACAAAAATCAAAATCTATCTACTGTTAACACAATCCTGAATTCATGTCAGCTGGGCTTGTCTTATTCATGGTGTGAGAGGGAGAGAGAAATTTAAAAAAATATAACATTTGGTCTACTTTCAAAATGCTACCCTCTCCATTTGATTACTTTTCTTTCTTCACCTGTGACCTTAAACTCATATAAATTAAGAGCAGAACTTCTCTGTTTATAGGCTACTTGAAGTCATGTCAGGTCACAAGAAGCCAGCTGTAGAAACCCAATCAAGTTTGGTTTGTTCACCAACTTTCAAAGTCCCCACTGCTGGTGGGAAGAATGTCAGAAGCTTTTTTAAGTGATGACCTGAGATAATATGAGAGAGAGAGAGAGACAGAGAGAGAGAGAGAGAGAGAGAGAGACAGAGAGAGAGAGAGAGAGAGAGAGAGAGAGAGAGGAGAGAGAGAGAGGGAGAGGAGAGGGAGAGAGAGAGAGAGAGAGAGAGAGAGAGAGAGAGACCACTGGGACAAATTCCCTAGCTGGCCAGCCACTGCACTTACATTAACAAGAAAGTTTTTACATTTTATATTTACATCCAATGGCACACTTCTGTAATCACCGTGTGTGTGTGTGTGTGTGTGTGTGTGTGTGTGTGTGTGTGTGTGATTATTAGAAAGTTTTTACATTTTATATTTACATCCAATGGCACACTTCTGTCATCACTGTGTGTGTGTGATTATTAGAAAGTTTTTACATTTTATATTTACATCCAATGGCACACTTCTGTAATCACTGTGTGTGTGTGTGTGTGTGTGTGTGTGTGTGTGTGTAATTATTAGACCTGTGATTTCATTTGGTGTGGGGAACCCCCAGGGAAAGACTCCTTCTAATGGTGACCATTTTCATAATATTATCAGCTTTGTAAAGTGTTTTGTATATGTTGTCTCACTAGATTTTCACAGCAGTTCTGAGAGATACATGCTATTACTATCCTTACTTTACAGATGAGGAAAATAAGGCTTAAGGAGGGACACAGGATCATTTTCCTAATACAAGTCTGAGATGATTTGAACTCAGGTCCTCTCCATTCTATCCACTTTGCTACCTGACTCCCTCTATCCTACACTAGCAAATTTTTTTTTGTCTTATCAAGTGATCTGGGGCACTAAAGAGTTATATAAGCTATTCAAGGTAACTCAGTCAGTATGTGTGAAAGTAAGGATTTGTTCCTAGGTCTTCAGGGTCCACTCTCCATCCACTACATCAGGCTGCATCTAAATTTAAGAACAAAAAAGAAAAAATTTTCTTTTGAAAAAGGTCTAGGAGTTGTACTTTTTTTGTCAGTCTTGATATCATTATATATGTTGTTTTCTTGGTTTTACTTCATTCTATCAGTTCATATAATTCTTCCCATATTTCTCTATATCCATCATATTTGTTTCTCTTCTTTTGCACTCTAAGATCTCATGTTCTAAATGAAGCCTTTTTCATCACCTCTTAATTCTACCACCTTCCCTGTCTTACTTATTTCCCATTTATCACATATATATTTATCTTGTATATATCTTGTTTATATATATTTGATTGCTAGTTTATGACCTCCTTTTGTATCCCCAGAGCTAAGCATAGTGCCTGACACATAATAGGTGCTTAATAAATGTCTATTGACTGACTACCTGAATATTGCAGAATTACATAGATCAATCATGATCCCAAAGAAGAAATATAAGAAGAAACTTCATTCTATTTCCTTTGCAAAGTTGGAAGATCCATGGGTGTGGACCTTGGAAATCATTAACATACTTTTCCTATACAAAGAGATCAATTTTCCTAATTATTTTTTTTTTGTTCTACATGATGGCTTTGTGGGAGGGATACTGAATGTTTACTAGGAGAAATTTAGAACATGTAAGAATAAAATGTATCAATAAAATTATTTTTAAAGAAGAAATACAGCTGAGAATCCTAATGGGCTGAAGTTCAAAATGAATTGAAAAATATTTGATTGATGTGACAGTTAAAAATGTAACAGTCAGCAATGTTTATGCAATAGTAAGCTTTATTAGAGACATCTCCTGACTAGAGAATGAGAGAGAAAGAAGGTTTTAGAATCCAAACAAAGATTAGTTTAGTCATTTGTCAATCACATCTGACTCTCTGTCACCCCATTTGGAATTTTCTTGGCAAAAATACTGCAGTGATTTGCCCATTTCCTTCTCCAGTTTATTTTACAGATGAGTAAACTGAGGCAAACAGGATTAAGTGACTTGCCCAGGATCATACAGCTTCTGTCTGAGGACAAATTTGAATTTAGGTTTTCTTGACTCCAGGGTGGGCCACTTTATTCACTATGACATCTAGCTGTCCTAAATGGCTGAGCCCAAATTATTGTTTCCAATAATTTTTAATGAAATTTCTCTATCTCTTCCTGTTGTACTTTGTTAATAATATATAGGAATGCTGATGATATGTGATGATAATATGTAATTTAACATTTAACGTTGACAACCATTCTGTAAATTGTAACTCTTCCTAGGTTTCTGGTGCCATCTACAAAGTGGAAGGTAAAGAGAGGAAATAATCAAAAGGAGCCATTAGATACTAGATCAGGATCATTTGACTCCCTGCCTCGATGTACTCTGAAGTAGAGAAGTTGCCACTTGTCTCCTCAGTTTCCAGCCCCATTTTTCAATATTATGTAAACTTTACTCAGGGGATCTCCCCCAAACCCCACTCCACGTTCATCAGGCCAGGATATCGGCTTTGAAGGGACAAGATTGTATAGTTTTACTATTCCCCCACAACTTCCCAACATCTACAAATTCTCCCAAGTATATTCCTAATGTCATCTAGTATGAACAGGATCATTTTACAAAAGGAGATATTTAGGCACATGAAGGATATCTCAGGACACTGGGGGAACAAAACAGTTAAAAAAAGAGAAATGAAAAAAAAAAAGACAGAAAAAAAGAAAAAAGAAAAAGAAAGAAAGAAACCAGGACAATCTGACAAAAATAGACTGCCTTGTCACCCAAACCCTCGGGCAGCTCTCACAAATGGTGCAATTTTAAAAAGTGAATAAATAGATTTTGTCTCCATGGCCTGGTTTTGTAAGACAACCTTTCCCAGAGAGCCCTTCTCTCTTGGTGGCTGCCTCCTCCGATGCAGGGAAGCAGAGCATGGACTAATTCATAAGCTGACATGGTCAGCACATCGAAGAAAGTCATAGTTTAACTACAATATTCAAGAAGGCTCCTAAACCTCCCCCTTCCCCAACTCCTTGATCAGGGTCCTTTAATAAAATTTTGGCATATGAGGGAACTGGACCTGATTTGTTTTGTGGCTAAGACTTAAACAGCAGGATAGCCCAGCAGATTTGAGATCATTCAGGATGTGAACCTAACTCATCCAAAGCCACTCAGGGCAGGGGTGAAGTCCAGACCTGGCCCAAGCTTTTTAGCTCCACATCTGTTTCGGATCCCACCATATGTGACTGCCATCACTAGCTGGCTGTTTGATCAAAGCAGCCAGCATGTATTAAGCTCTTACTGTATGCAAGATGATTACTAAGTGCTGGGGACAAAGCTGAGACTCTGTCCACAGGAGATTACATTCTAATGAGGAAGAGAGCATATGCACAGAGAGGTATATGCACAAACCTATATGCTTACATACACAGGTATAAGTACATGTATTTAGGTATACATACACATATATGTTAACAAGCATGTATACATACAGACATAGGCACATGTACATGTGTATATTCACACAAATACATAGTGTGTATATTGTGTATACACATATAGAGAAATAGGTATTTGTATACATATATGCTTCCATATGCATGCAGACATTGCATGCATAACTGTATATAAATATATTGTGTATGCAAATGTTCACTGTGTTCTTATTTGTATACATGTCTAACAATATATGTGCATATATATTCTTATATATGTCTGCTTGTGGATTTATAATGCCTTTGCATTCATGCTTGTATATATGTATTGTATATGCAAATCTCACTGAGTTGTTATTTGTATACATGTCTAACAATATATATGCAAATATATATTTATACATGTCTGTTTCTATATGTATACAGACTTTGCATACATAACTGTATATATATGTGTTGTGTATGCAAATGTGCACTGTGTTCTTATTTGCATACATGTCTAACAATATATGTGCATATATATTTATACATATGTGCTTCTATATGTATATTGCTTTTGCATGTATAACTGTATATATATATATATATATATGTATTCTATATGCAAATGTGCACTGTGTTCTTATTTCCATACATGTCTAACAACATATATGCATATAGATGCTTATACATACCTACATATACATATGCTTCTACTGCCTTTGCAGTATATACTATGCATATACAATAACAGTATAAATTTTATATATATATATGTCTATATGCTGTATACAAACTGATCAATGACTAAAGATTATATATGTATGTGTATATAATCATATTATATTCATTTTGTATATTATATATAGCATGCAAAATGAATATTGCATACTAATATATATATATGAATTTATTATTCAATCATTTCAGTTTTATGCAGCTTTATGTCTTTATTTGGGCTTTCCTTAGAAGATACTGAAGCGATTTACCATTTCCTTCTCCAGTTCATTTTACAGTTGAGGAAACTGAAGCAAACAGGGTTAAGTGATTTGTCCAGAGTCACATAGCTAGTAGGTGTCTGAGACTAGATTTGAACTCATAAAGATGATTCTTCCTGACTTGAAGCCTGATACTCTATCCACTGAGCTATCTAGTTGCCCATATATATGAATATGAAACAAATTGTCTATACACACATATATGTATGCATATAGTATAATATACAAAATGAATATAAGATGATTCTAGGAGGCAAGGGACCAGTTGCGGCTGAAGAAATTGGAGGTTTCAAGCAGGGAGAAACTGTGTGGATAGTGTTGGCTTTATAGTTAGGAAAATGAGAGCTCAATCTTGCCTCAAATATCTGCTACCTGTGTGGCTGAGAAAGTCACTTAAGCTTTTGTGACTTGATTTCCTTATCTAGGATTGTCATGGGGATCAAATAAAATGAGGTGTAAATTGCTCTATAAATTGCTCTAATACAGAAGGTAGCATCTGAGCTGAATTTTATTGGAAGTTCAGAACTCCAAATGATAGAGCTATTCCACGTAGGATAAACAATCCATGTGAAGTTATGGAGAGCAGAACAGGAAGTATCCAGCATTGCTGAATCTAAGCAAATAGCAGGGTGAGTGATGTATAAGAAAACTGGTGAAGAAGGAATGGGATCGGTTTGTAAATGTCAGCGTTTATATTTTTAACCTCAAGGTAATAGGAAGCCACTATAGTTTGTATTGTGGAAAGTGTTCAGATCTCTACTTTAGAATCATTTTTGGAAATATGTGCCAATCTACCATTCATCATTCCATTGCCCTTTGGATCATCCACAACTTTATTTTTCCAGAGTGAGGTTTCACATCCATAGCCATATTGCATTACAAAGATACTATATTTGTGTTTAAAATATGATATATATATATACATATGTATATATATGTATATATATATGTATATATATATATATATATATAGTATGTATTACAATTCTTTCTCTCTCTTTCACATGAGCAATGTCAGGAAATGACAGCTCCCTCTTCCTCCTTTCTTACTGGTGTTTCAGGAAACAATCCCTAATAATGTGAATAATCCAATTCAGCTACCAAGAGAAAAAAAATAAGGAAGAATTGAAGTAGATTTGGGACACAAAGAGGGTACTCTCTGTACCTCTTTAAAAAAAAAAAACCCTCTAGATCAGCGGAAGCATTCATAGTATCTAGGGATGTATAGTGATATGGAGTATAGCATATACTATAGCTGTTTTATACTAACTTTTATATGTGTGTATACACAAATGCATATATACACAAATGCATATATATATATATATACAAATATGTACATATTAGTCATTATTCATATTAAACTACACAAAAAGAAAGTATTCTGCTAGTTCCTTTGATGAAATAACTACCACCCAACAGCTTTGGGAAGAAGTAAGAGAGTCCATTACTGGGGAACAGTATATCAAACCTGTAATTCTTGCTAAGAGAAGACATTCTGTTCAAAATCCAGTGAAGTGGTATGCTGGTAAACGTTTAACAACTGGCTTTCAAAAAAATGTATTCAGAACACAATTTTAATTTTCATCTGAGTTATTAACATTTTCTCCATCACTTCTTAGACAATCAGACCTTACTTTATAGCATTTGCAAATTTTTAAGGTGTGAATACTCCCTCCCTGAGAATTAACAATCAACAATTGGTTCTGAAGCTGGTTCCATCTGGTTGTAGCACTCCCACCCCAGTTCAAACAGATAGGTTATATAGAGGACAATAGTAATGGGGAAGAAATAATATTGACTGGACCCTTCTATAGCCCTCCTGGAGTCAGAACTTATAGTACTAGACCAGAGACTAGAGCCTAGACAGGTATCTGAGACTGATTGACCTCTTGGAGAAATGACAACTTTCTATAAGATTTGGATGCACTATCTATCCATTTCAATTTTCAAGTTAGTAAAACAGTTCACATGTTGAGCCTTGTGAGATAGTGTACATATAAGGGAGCTTGTGACTATTCTTGGTGAAGGCTGGTGGGAGGAGGAAGGGGATGTCATTTATTTCAGTTCCCAGATCATCTGGATCTGGATAACAAGCCAAAGAAGTGAGACTGTATCCCGTTCCTTCACATCAAAATATGGGGTTCTATGCTAGGCAACAGCTTAGAATTTTTGAAAGTGCTATATAATTTCCCACATAAGCTCTGGTCTACTCTCTTTCTCTAATAGATCCTGTCTATATCTTGATCATACCTCATTATTTGCATAGTCTTTCCCACTAGATTGTCAATACCTTAAGAGCAAGGACTCCCCCCCACCATTTCTTTATATCCCCTTGCTTAGTCCAATGCCTTAGCACGTAGTAGGTGCTTAATAATTATTGTTGACTAGATTTGGATTGATTTTAATAATCCAAATAATATAGCAGATCATATTAGTCATGTCAGTAAGTCAGAGATTCTAAGTCTCACTTCCATAACCAATATACAAACCTTCCCGGATCAGGGTGAAGATGAAAACTACAATGAAAAAAAATCAACAACTAGTCCCAGATTTATAAGCTAGAAATGCTGAGCTGCATTTGCCCTCAAAGTCTCACTGAAAATAGATTTTCACTATGCTTTTTGGACAATATAATGTTCTGTCTTCAGTATCTTAACTAGAAAGTTTAAATTGGAGTAACCAGCTGTGCAGCAATGGATAATTTCATTATATCTTGATGGAGCTTCCTTTGTGTATGTATCTATTCAGTCTTCTTTCCACTGGGAATACACAAGGCTTTTTATCATCATATTCATCATCATCTAATATTTATTGAGTGTCGGGGTGCTCTAGAGGCTGCCCAGAACACATGACAGACGGAGTCTCTGGCTAAACTGCCAAATGGAAGGAGAGGGCTCATTTCAGCAATGAACTAGGGGACACCTAGCAGATATTTGTATCACTTAAGGAAAAGAAAGCTTTCTTTATCTGACAGCAAGATTAAAAAAAAAAAAGCCTAATTTGTATAACTGTCATAAGACCACAGATTTAAAGCTAGAAAAAAACTTAGAGGCCATATAGTCTAATTCTCTCATTTAGCAGGTGGAGAAATTAAGTCACAGAAAGATTTATTAACTTGTTCAATGTCACCGAAGTCATAAACATCAGAGGCAAGATTTAAATTTGGATCTTTTGACTATAAATCAGGGTTCTTTCTATATACCATCATAGAACAGAACAGGAAGGTGCTATGAAAGGTCATGGAGACATCTCTATAAATGTTCCTTTAAACCATATTCTGTTTTGATTTTAAATGTTTACAATACTGAGCTGGGAAGAGAAGATATTTAACAGGCCAGCCTGTTCTCTCTTTTAAGAAAACAGCATTTGATATCGGCACAAATTATTTGTGGGAGTTAATGAGGAGAAGCAAAGCCTCTTTAGTTAATTCCTTAACAAGGGTCCATAAACTTTTTAAAAATATTGATAACTATATTTTAATTTAATTGCTTTCTTTGGTTATCTTACATAATAATTTTATGTAATATATATATTACATAATAACATATACATAACATAAAATAACATAATATATATAACATACATAGCATAATAACATATATATAACATTATATACATGTATATATATATAACATAATAAAATAATTGTTATACATTTAAAACCATGATTCAGAGAGGGATCCATAGGTTTCATCAGACTGGCAAAGAGTTCCATAACTCAAAAGAGATTAAGAACCCCTCTTCTCTTGGCAAAGATTGTTAATGGTCATGAGATCACAATGAACAGTTAAAAGCAGCCCAAGAGAGCTTTGATCTAAGTACTTTAAAGCAGCTTCTTTAGATGAGAAGATCACATGTGAGCAATTAGTGATCAGGAGGACAGGAGTAATGGTTAGAAATAGTAGAAATATTGTGGTCTCTTGGCCAACAGATAGCCAAGAGTAAGATAGGGTACAGATCACACAGATCCAAAAAGCCCTGAGAGAATCCCCAAGTGAGAACAAAGGTTGTAGGAATCAAAGCTTGATGGCAACTCAAGAAGTCGCATAGATGTCTGTATTGTTCCTAGGAGCTCATTGTTCATATACTTTTCTTCACAGGAACTAGAAAGTATTCCAGATTGTGAATATATTGCATTATAGATATTTCATTTTAATTAAGATTCAGGTAAATTTGGCTTTTTTTTTCAAATTTTGAATTTCACAAGTCTCTATACAGATTTACAAAATCTATAATGCAGGTGCAATTCCCTTGTCTCAGCTTGGTCCAGTCACTGCTGCTTCCTCACTTGTAGCCAATGATAGGTCAGGTTCCAGTCTATTCACATTACAATCTCACTTCCCAATAGTATCATCTAATGGCAACATATATCCTAGATTTAGAACTAGACAAGACTTTAGTTCAGTCTCGTCACTTTACAGATGAGGAAATTGAGACACAGATGTGAAGGAAAGCATTGCCTTGAGCTTTCTAAATTAAATCAGTGACAAAAATGCCAGGGACTTTTCTCTTTCATTAACCTATCTTGAGATGAGACCTCATTAATCCTCTGTAGATGTTTTCCCATTTTTCTTTTATAAGTTTCATTCCTTGCTGCATTTTGCCTATGTGAAGATATCTATGAAAACTGGGGAAGTGAGAGAAAAGAGAGGAGTGGGAAAGAGAAAGACTTCTCCTTTGTGGGATTTTGAATTTGGTTTGAATTGGAAGGAAGGTCGTAGAATTTAACTAGACTTCCTGAAAAGAGTCATGCAGTCATTAAATCAGTATTTCAGAAGAAGGAATCTTGAAGGCCCTCTGAAGCAATCATTACCTCATTCCACATCTATTCTACAATAATCTATTTTAATCAAGACATGGACATGACTTTAGAGATCAATTAATTCAACCCTCTCATTTTATGGACAAGGAAACTGAGGCACAGAGAAATGAATGGGGCTGGTCTATAGGAAGCAAGTGGTGATGGTTTGTCCTGAGCCTAGGTCATAGGTTTGTCAGTTTAGAGCTAGAAAGAACATTACAAGACATTCCAACATATCTATTCTCATTTGGGGTAAGAGGTGTGCTGCCTGCAAAGCCCTCTGGGATTTGTCGTTCGCAGACTTTCAAGGGGGTTGTATATAAGGTGAAATTTTGACATATGGTAATAATGTCAGAAAAGGGAAGGAAGCATGATGTCAGCAGTACCACTATGGAAATTAATGATTGTGACATCTCCAGTTCCCTTTTTTAATAATCTGAGAGGTGATCTTTGCATGAACAAATACATTTCTATATGATGAGAGGGGATTTGGATGTGTTTGTTTAAGGTGCAAGAGTGCTAAGGGAAAAGCTAGCAAGAGAAAGGGGGTTTCCATACTGCCTTCTGTCTACTTGGTTGTATGTTTGTTGAAAATGTTGTTAGAAGACTATTTTGCCTACTTTTTAATATTAATTGAAATAAATGCCTGTGATTGATCTCTTTAAGTTGCCTGGCATCCTTTGCTTATGACAGGATTTGGGAGAGGAATGGGCATTGTTCAGGAGAAAGGGACCTTTCTTGATACAGTCTCCAGAAAGCTTGACATGAAACCCAACTAAGCCCTATCAACCCAAGAACATTTATAAATGAAACAAGAAAGATTTTTAAAAATAGACCAAAATGAAGCCGATCTCATGTTCCTAAAGTGAATGTTTTATCATTTGTGACAATGGCACCTTGACTTTTGTATTCCTATGTCCTTAGTATGTTTGGGATATGTAAAGTAGCAGAAATGGCACATTAAAAACTTGTCCATCTATATACATCATATATTTATTTTAGATTTTCCACAATATACAATGCCTAGTTTACTACTTGGATTGAGATTTTCTGGGGTACAAATCTGTGACTTCATAGATGTTGTGAATTGCTGGTGAGGAAACACTTCTTCTAATGGAGTTCAGGGATTGATCTGCAAATTATAGTCTTAGAGATGTATTTGGGGCAATGAGAAGGAATGTGACTGTCCAGATTCATACAATTGGGATGTATCATAGACAGGATCAATTAATAAGTGATGTGTTGGATTCAACACAATTTGGAAAACATCATGAAGTCTTTTTGTTTTGTTTTGCTGTATGAGAACAGATCATGCCAGATCACTTTTATTTCCTTTTGACAGTTACTACACCAACAGATCAACAAAATATTCTAGATTTGTATTTTTTTAAAGATATAACCATGAGAAAAAACACCAAATGATTGGAAAAATTCATTGATATTATTACTTCATAAAAGGTGATGGAGAAGACAGTAACTTCCAACTTTTTCAACTCTATAAAATCTTTATGAGAAGAATCTGCATATATAAAGAAGGCTACCTTGCTTTTTTTTTAATGATAAATGAATAGAATATCTTTTCAAAGACATCTCCAATAGAAAACCAAGTTTACTATTAGGAAAGATCTGGGTTTAAATTCTGCCTCTATATCTCAGTAGCTGTATAGTCATGAACAAGTCACTTGAACTTTGAATCTCCATTTTCTCATAGAAATGAATAAAATCCTTTGCAAAGTGGGGCATGAGGAAAATACTTTTCCAAACCAGAATCACCATGTAGGAGGGAGGAATACTATAATCATATTTTCCTGATATTTTCCTTAACTCTCTTTTACCCTCCCACCTCCTTATGTGCCATCCTATATTGTCTGTTCAGAAGCTTCATCACTCTCCATTCCTCACCATTTTCCAGTTGTCCAGTATCATTTTATGTGATGTATTCACCTGTTAGAACATAAACTTCTTGAGATCAGGGACTGTCTCACTTGATTAGATTGTATCATTAGCATTTAGCATAGCACTTGGCACATAATAAACATATATGTTTCATTTATTTATCTAAATGAAATTTTTCTATACAAGTCTACATCTTATAGACACACATTAAATAAAAGGTTCAAAGAATATGAAACCCAATTTTTGTTGGTTTTGATTCTTTTAAAAGGCATTTTACTTAGCAAAGATTCATGATCTCTCTTTCAACAAGATGAGAGTCCCCTCTACATAACAACTTTGTATCTTTAAAAATAATTACCTGAGTATATGCTATATCTTCTCCTAAACATATGGAAAGTAAGCTACTTAAGAACAGATAGTCACAGAATTTGTTGGAAAGGTCCTCAGTGGCCATTCTAGACCACGCCATATATTAAAGGAATCCCCACTATAACATTCCTGGCAAATATTGAAGGGGAGCTCACCCCTTTTTAAGGCAGCCTGTTCCACTGGTGAATAGCTCCCATTGTTCTGTTTAATCCCAGTCCTCTGTTCTTGTACATAGCTCAGAGCCTGTAATAACAGCAATCAAACATTATCCATTCTCTTTGAATGGATGGATGGATGGATGGATGGATGGATGGATGCATAGTCAAATCTGAACTTTATTACAGGTAAATGGGTTTTGATGATAATTTCCTGATTTTTTAATTGTATAAAAGCTAGGATGGATTTGCCCAAACACCAAAGGGATCCCAACTCCTTAGAATGTTAAGTTTCAGCTAAATATTTCAAGGTCCAGTACTCTTGAGAAGAACATGTTTTCCCATACAACTTAAATATAAACAAAAAGGGGAAAAAAAGATTAGCTTCATCAATGCTGTTGGCATATACAGGGGGAAAGGGTAGATTACAAAATGGTTTTGTTTATGTAATCAAAATGAAGATGATGTTTCAGCTAGCTGGTAAATTTGAATTTGTTATTTGAGGGGAAAAGGCTGGCTGGAAAGTCATTTTTCATTGTGAGAGTTGCCAGCAGATGAGACCTATTCATTCTCTCTTTCTTAGCTGAAAGAGAAACCAAGAAAAAGAAGACTTTAGGGAAAGAACCCACATAGCCAGTACCACAGGGTTCAAAGAATGCTTCTGCCCAAGATGATTCAAAGCAGCATTGCTTGCCAAAGTGTAGGAAGAAAGAAGTGTTATAGGTTTTCACTCCATCACTCTTGCCTCTCCAGGGAAGGGAAAAAAATTGACCTACAGTCAATGGCAGTATGGAAGTTATAGAAAACTGACCTTGCATATCAAGTCCCCAAGCTTCCAAGTGCTATTGTTTCTGTATCTGAAAAGTGGGTCTAATATTATTTTCACTATAAAGCTCAATATTATTAATATTTAACATTTATATAGCACATTAAGGTTTGAAAAGCACTTAATATGTTTAATTTCATTTGATCCTTACAATCCTGTAAACTAGGTGTTAAATAATTGTCATTTTATAGATGAGGAAACTGAGGCTAAAAGTTAAGTGATTTGTCCCTAATCACATAGCTCATAAGTGTCTGAGGCAAGATTTGAATTCTGTGTTTCTTTGTATCTTTCTGTCTGTCTCTATCTCTGTCTCTGTCTCTTTATATGTGTCTGTCTCTGTGTGCTTCTGTCTCTCTCCGACTCTGTCTTTCTCTCGGTCTCTCTATCTCTGTCTCTCAATTTCTCTGTCTCAATCTTTCTGTCTGTCTCTGTCTTTGTCTCTCTATCTCTCTTTGTCTTTTTCTGTTTCTCTCTGTCTCTCTTGTTTGTCTCTGTCTTTCTGTCTATGTCTGTGTGTGTGTTCACACCTCATGTGTTTAATAATCTATTGTAGAATTTTGCCGGAGAGGCATATCATATAAGACAATAAAATTAGGACTGGAAAAACAGCACCTAAAGACCATATAATCTAACTATTTTATTTTATAGAAAAAAAAGTGAATCCCAGAAAGGTGAGAGAAAGCATCTACATTCACCCAGTTCTGAATGTCCCACACCAGGCTGCCTCAGGAACAAACATTTATTCAGTACTTATTATGAATCAGGTAATTGTCCTAGGTCTCAGAGTCTCACAAACAAAAGATAGGGGTGGAAAGCAATAGAATATAGGAGACAGAGTACTAGATTCAAACTTAGGACATAAACCTCCCTGACTCCAGGTCCAGGGTTCTATTCCCTGAGCTCATCCCTTACCATGTGAACTTGTGATATAGAAGTTAGTTAGTATTGTTGTTGCTGCTGTTGTCATATCATTGTGTTGTCGTTATGCTGCTGTATGCATTATCCTTGTTGAAGAGGTGGTACTGGGCATTTTAGTTACTTTAAAAGTTCCTCTTTTTTTCCTTTCATAATAATAGATATCAGGCAGAGCTGAGGTGGGTCATCATTTCCCATTCTGACTCTTGGCCATGCAGAAAATATAAATGAGAGCATGGTTCTCCCCAGGGCTGGCTCATGATTTTTATAACTTTCATTGTCTTTTTTTTTTCAATTTTCCAATTCCTTCCCTTTCCCTTTCCCCATTGGTCGAAATCCTTCTGGAGGAATATCATCCCAGTTCTTAGGTCTCCCTGACCCTTTGAACAATTGCAATATATGTTTATAATATGAATCAGAGTTTATCCGATGATACTGTGGACATATTTGACTTTCCTCTTCAGCCCTGCCTCAGTCCCCAATTGAGAAGTTCCTGTGAACTGGAAAATAAAGACTCATAAGACTCAATTCACTGAGATGGAAAAGGATTGGGATGAAACGAGGAAAGGCTATTCTCTGGATGAATGTGGTCTTCTGATGAATGTGGTAAAAGACCTATGGAAAGTCAAAGAAAATAAATTATTAACTCTAAGCCAGCTGTCTATTTTGAAGGGGAGGGAGAAGGTGCAGAACTGTATCAGTACAGATTAGAAGCTCATAATTGTACAGATGAGAAAACTCAGAGCCCAGAGAAAGGTCAATTGCTTTCTGAGGTCACAAGGGAAATTAACAGCGGAGGTCAGATTTAAATTCAGGTGTTTTAATTTTCACTGTTTCTGAGACGCTCTGGAAGATGGAAAGTATTGCCTGAGATCACACAGTACAAACAAGAAGAATATTATCAGGTCTCCCTTCCCCTACTCCTGGCTGCTGTCAGATCCCATGATCACTTCGAATCAGTAGGTACCTTCCTCTAGCACAGAGACTTTTGCGTATTTTGTTTCTTGTGATTTGTTGGTGATTTCATATCAATCTGTCTATGGCCCACTTGCACTCAATGTTTATAAGCTATGGGCAAAGATCCCCCTTTGTCCATTCACGAATACCCATGGCTACCTTCCAGAAAGGGTAGAAAGGGGCAAAAAGGCAAATGTCAGCTGACTCATTCTTAGCAGGCTTGTTCACTGTTAAATGGTTTTTCCTGTGGATCTAAGGGCCTCTAATCATCACTGGATGGCCTTTAAGCCTCTTATCTGGGTTTTTGTTTGGGAAAAAAATCCAGTAAATATTGGTTATGACAACTGGCATAGAAGCCGATGGAGGAACTCATCATCAGCTCTCAGCTTTTGGCTTCCTGGTACCACATTCTCCTTGGAAGGGCTCAGGATGCAACCTTGCATCCATCCTGGGTTGGTTTTTCAGTGGGTAGGTGCCAGGAAAAAACATCCTGGGACTGAGGACCATTGGAAATCATTGGAGGCAAGGCGTTGGGGGGAATGACATTAATATCCCAGCCCAGGCCTTTGGTATGAAGCTGGGTTCTGAAAATATCTCTGACAGATGCTGCCAGGCCCAGGAGCCGCCCCCAGCTGCGGCTGGAGACAAATTCAGGAGCTGTTGTTTATTCCCCTTTAACAGCCAGTCTGCAGCCCGGTGACATCGCCCACGGCTTGGTTGCCAGGCAGCAGGCTGGGGCGATGGAGCAGAGACAGCAGGGGGGTGGGAGACAGGCAGGCAGCAAAGGCAGTCATGACAGGAGACCAGAGGCTAGCTCCTAGAGGCTGGGAGTTTGAAGATGAAAAAGATGGAGGAAGGCTAGGAAATGAGGGCCAGATGATGGAGAATGGGGGCTAGATGATAGAGATATAGAATAGAGATGGGGTAGAGACTGGGGATAGAGGATAGTGTTTGGGGTGGATGGATTCTGGAGGAAATTGAGAGTGGAGGCTAGGGTTAGGAGATGGAAGATACAGTATAGGGGATGGGGGTTAGGAGATGTAGAATGGGGGCTGGACACTGAGGGCTAGAGGCTGAGCTTACTAAGTTCTGAGTTGAATTTCTTCCTTCTTACTCCTGATTTTTCATGTTTCAGCTCAAGTCACTGAGAAAAAATGGGAGGAATACATGAGAAGACAAAGAAAAGAGGGGGACACAATTCCATGCTAGGACATCTGGGAATGCTCTGTTATCATCAGGAGGAGGCAGGATTCTTGCCTAGCTCCACCTCTTTTGGAAGCCTTTAAACACAATTTATGAGAGCACTTCCATAGGAAAGGAAGTGCTTCTCACTGTTTCTAACCCATTTTTAAACAACTGAAATACATATATGTATACATGAATATTCATTCAAGTACATATATTCTGCAATGGAGATGTGTGCATATGTAAGTGCACTGTAAAAAGGCTTATATAGCCCAGAACTGTGGGTATATTATCCATGGACTAGACATATTTGACCACATCCTGTACATGGATGCATGTGTATTTACACATATGTATAGAGCCATGGACACCTGTATAAAACACACGGTCACGCCCCAGCACAAACATGGGCATAAGTACATACACACCCGTTTGCATTCATAAATAGATTTTAGATAGATATGAATCTGCAAACATAAGTATAGATGTTTTTTCCCAGACCAGAATCAGATAAAGTATAGACCCATGGTTCCATTCCCCCAACCCTACCCCATCCCCTTTTCAATCATCCCTTTCTAATGTGCCTAGCAGGAAGCTGTATTTGCATTGAAAAAGCATTAGCAATAATCCTTTCTAAACTCTTAAATACTGGGTGAGGACAGATGGCAGCAGGGGTCTACTTCTGCTAATCTGGACGCCACCTCCCCACCTTTCCATGGCACTAGTGACTTCCTGCTGTTGGTGTCCACAGTTGGATTTTTTTGTTTTGATTTTGTTTGGTTTGCGTTTTTATACAGAAATCCCATGTGTCTCATTTTTGTTAATCAAATAGATTGAGAACAAAAGAATCAGTAGTTGAGGCAATGATAAAATGGGTGTATTTTAAGATATGGAATGATATACTTTAACATATTTAACATGTATTGGTCTACTTGCCATCTAGGGGAGGGGGTGGGGAAAGGAGGGGGAAAGTTGGAACAGAAAGTTTTGCAAAGATAAATGTTGTAAAATTGCCCGTGCATATGTTTTGTAAATAAAAAGCTATAATAATTTTTAAAAAAGATATGTAATGAGAAAGAGTATTATTTCTTCTGGGTGGACCAGTGTAAACAGAGTGGCACAGATTACAATGGCAAATAAGGGGTTACAACTTTACCCATTAACTTAAACCAGGTTTCTAAACCCAAATTCCTTTGATTATTTACATATGTATACAAGTATATTAATATTATATATATGATATAATGTATATAATATGTCTCATTTTCTTTATAATCCCAGGTATTTTATGTTGTTCATAAAACATTATGGTGGGAGGGCATCCTTAGACTTCACCATCTTGCCAAACAATTCAATGATCTATTTATTATAAATTAAAGATATGTATTGTTCCACCAAATATTAAGACATTCTGACAGTCCCAAACAAATAATGAAAAGATAAGAATAAAGGGTTTGATTTACCACTGGGATCTAGTGATTGAGGTGGGGGGTAGGAAGGAGAGTTTTTCTCAGTTTTATTGGAAGATAGGGAGATGGCAGAGGAATAAAGGAAATAGAGAATGATTTTCCTCAATTCTCCTCTCCTCCATTTCTGCAAATACCTGTCTCAAATCTGGATGTTTAAATGATGAAAGCATGCAGCAGGGTGGTGAGAGAAAGGGTGCAGAACACAGACAAGGTCATCCCAGATAAAATTAGAATATCAACAAAACACACTTTTTGTGTGCTCACCCCTGTCCTGCCACTGACCCATATTCATATTCTATTTTATCTGGCTTGGCTCCTTTACATCAAAGTTTCATTCAAGTCTGCCCCATTTCTCTCCCCAACCAGACCTTCCTCTCCCTTCTCTTCAAAAGAAGCAGACTTGCCCTATCCTGTGCTCCCTTTCCTCAGGAACCTCCAGGGTCCAGGTGTCTGAAAAGCAATCGTATCAAAATAATTCAATTCATGGTTGGCAGACAAAATGCTCCCTGGAGTAGATAAGGCAGACATCACGCCTTAAACAAGAGAGATGGAGAATGGGGGTTCCAAGTAGGAATGTGCCCTGGAAGAGCCTCCTGACAATATTCTTCATATTGTATCCCATGGACAACCTAGCCAGCCTGAAGTTGAAGTTGGTTCAAGTTGAAACCAGAGAGACCCAGGGCTCGCCTGGCTCTCTATACTCTCCGTTCATCTACGGATAACCTTCCAACCATGAATGTAGTCGCCTACACCAGTCCAGACACTGTGCAACCCACATTAACCAATAATATTTGGGGGAGGCAGGTATAAAAAGTGGTAGCTGGACTCTCCCTGATTCCCCTTCTTCTACATATTCAGGGGTGTTCTGATCGTCAACCACCTTTCATACTTGAGATGAGAAAGGGATTCTATTTGAAGGACCCAAAATAAACCAAATTAAGATAAGACAAGGCTCAGGCCATAGACAGACACTTTGATAATTCCATGAGCTGATGCTTCCATGTCATTTCACTAATAGAATCTCCTGCTGTATATTCAGACGCAATCCGTCTATGTAAACCCAACTTGTTCCACCTTTATCCATGTTCTCCCATAAATCCTCACATTCTTCATTCATCTGTTTTTCATTGTGTAGTTAGTTAAGTAAACTTGCAGAACAATTACATATACCATTTAACGTATATTACCATTATATTAATGGCCACTGTGTGGCCAACTAAGAGAAGTATCTGAATCAAGAGTTGGTTCCCTGTAGACCTTCAAGCAGAGGCTAGAAGGGCACTTATTAGCTATGTTGGAGAGAGGATTCTTCTGGGGTATGTTGGACTACATGAAAACCAAGGTCCCTTCTCAAGTTCAGTGATTTCAGAATACTGGACATTCATCACAACAGTGGCTAATTAACTTTGACAAACATCATTTTTTCCAGCTCTATGTTTCTCCTGATATTAATAATCAGGAAATCATTGAACAAAGTTATCTCTGTTGCCACAATCTTCAAGAAATCTTGTCTGATTTTGTCACATGTCCAAGAGAAAGCTGATTAAAGGGAAATCTATGATCTATTCCACTGAGTCAGATTTTTTTTTTAAATAATCCATCATTAGCACAGTAGTTGTGTACTTTTCATTCAAATCTGTGAATGTAAAGTTGCAGTCTGATATAATATAACATTTGGGTAAATCTAAAATCTTCCTCAAGTACCCATACACGATGTAAGGTCACAAATTCCATCTCAATTAGCCATCACTAATAGCAGGTTGGTGGTACTGAGACTAGAAATAGAAAGACTTAGATGGCTTCACTTAATACAGGTGTGATTCTGGGTAATTGCTTGGCTTTCATATCAAATGTAAAATAGGCATCCACTACCCCACTTGGTTGGAGATCAAATGGGATATTTGAAAAGCACTTAGTACGGTACCTGGCCAAACCAATTTCTTTCCCCTGGTGATAGCCTGCCCAGCATTAATTTCATAGCATTCCAGGATCTCTTCTTTCTACAGACTCTTATATCTAACATCTGTCCCCGAGGCCTTTAGCTATCCCCTAAAACACTATCTCTTAAAAAGATGGTTTCAGAGCATTTTTCATACTCTTTGTCTTAAAGCATATTTTGTGGTGCTTGTCTAGGTGCCAAAATCACTAGTTATGGCTCTGCTGGAGGGTTTCTTCTTATAACGGATATTATGATATATTAAGAGGTCCCCCATAGAGGGCATTTTACTAGCTCGATTAACTTGACAATAACTCACACAAAACCATTACTACTACATAGAATGGGGAAATCTCCAAGCCAAGGACTTATGATGCTCTTTTCCCAAGGAATAAAAATGGTCGTGAATTTCAGAAGTCTGAGAGTTTAGGTTAGTGAGTAGTGATTTCATGAAATATTGCTTTTAAAAACCTTAAGTCTAGCCCTGGTCTGCTGCCAAAGGTTCACCCGGCCTTTAGAAAATGTGGAGGCCCATTTTGTTTGCCAAGTTCAGAATGCTTCACTTCCCTAAGGAAAACTTTTCCTATTTTCAAAATTCATTAACTTCTTGGCAAAACAGGTCTAATGATTTTCATAAGGGAATCTAGAAGTTTCTTGGACATGGAGTAGATTTTGACTAAGCAACAGCTGTAATGATTAAAATGCAAATGAATTTAAATTATATGGATTATATATCCCTTTAAAATGTACAGGGGTCTGCAGATGCCTTGGGGAAAATGATGCAAGGGTTTTCATATTTTGTGCTTGGGTTTCCTTATTAAATGACAACTGGCCAGAGCCAGAGATATTTGATGAGCTATAAATCAAGCCGGATTCACCCTGCCTAGTTTATTTTATCTAAAACATGAAAATCGGTAATCCCTTATTAACTTTTTGTGTAGACAAATTAAGCTATCTCTCAGTAATTTGCTTCTCTGCCTTCTCTGAACCAGGAGAAATCATCTCAATTTCTATAGTCTTTTTTTTTTCCATCGATCCCATTTTCAACCTCCTTAATTTTTTTTCTTTTATTCCAATTTATACTGGTTTGAATTCCCCATATCTTCTCTCTTTTCTTCTCTGTCATATGGTCACCACTCTGGTTCAGACTCTCACTGATTATTTCTTTTTTATTTCATTTTTATTTATTTATTTATTTGTTTTTTGCTGAGGCAATTGGGGGTTAAGTGACCTGCCGATCACAAAGCTAGGAAGTGTTAAGTGTCTGAGATCACATTTGAACTCAGGTCCTCCTGATTTCAGGGTTGGCACTCTATCCCCTGTACCACCTAGTTGCCCCTCACCTGACTATTTCTTGAGCCCCCTAACAAGTTTACTTTTCTAGAGCTTCTCTCTTCCTCAATTCATTTTCCACTCAACTGCCAAACTGGTATTTCTCAAGCCCACAGTTCTAAATATGGCACTGATTTGCTCAAGAAATTATAGTGACTGCCTGTGTTCTCTAAGATGATATCTAAACTCCTCTGCTTGGCAATTAAGGATCTCTACAGTGTGAGTCCAGAGTACTTTTCCAAGTTTATTCCCTATTATTTCTTTTCATGAACTTTTGTTCCAGCCAAACTGTCCTTTTTATACATAACATTGCATCTCTAGCGGGCATGCTTCTACAGACTGCCCTACCTGTCTAGAATGCACTCCCCCTCCTTTTATCTGCCTCTTAGAAGTCTAAGTTTCCTTCAAAACTTAACTCAAACACTACCTCTTCCATGAGGGATTCACTGATTCCCCCAACCTCCATAACTTCTCTACTCTAAACAAAATAGCCTAATATATAATCTATATTGCCTTATATATTCACATTATGCCTATTGCCTAATAAAGTACCTGAACACAGCAAGCATTTAATAAATGCTTGATGATTGAATTGAGAAGGCAAAGACTGAATACAGAAGTAATATTTGTGTACCTTTTCTCCTCCCCAATCCATGGAACTTCTCAGGGATTGAGAGATTCTTGGATCCCCTATTACATGAATCTGAAGGACTGAAATCTCAAATCCATCATGAGAACTCAATCATAGAGTACCTTGAGCTTCTCATTATTCACCTGCATTATATTTCTCGTGGCTAGAATAGGTTCTTGTTGCCTAGGACCCAAGAACCTTTTTTTGACAAATAGAAACCATCCCACATTGTGCTGAACAGGAAGTAAACATGAAACAATGAAAAGAAAGGCTAGATAGGAAGATTCTTTTAGCCAGTTGTTATGAAAAAAGACCCCAAATATTTTTTAGTATTTATTTATATAAAACTAAATACAAAGTAAGAAAAGAACAAAATAGAAAAAGAAAGACAAAAAAGGAAAAATTAAAAAAAAAAAACACACATCCCCAGCAGAATATCAGAAAGGATTCAAAATATGTAACAGTAAATTTCCCTTTCAAGAAAACATATAGAATAGAAGAAAAGGACCCCAGATCTTTAGCCATGTTAACCACTGAGGAGATTGACCTGGAACAGACCCAGAATGCATATTTTTTGAGTCAGACTTTTTCTCACAAGACATTTGTGAATAAGTGCAGGAAAACTATGGATATCTTTGCTCATGAACAATAGGCTGCAAGTAAGTGCTAAGAAGAGAAACCTAGAAAGAAGAGTCAGTGAGGGTAGAAATTTGAAGGTGGAATGAGCCTCCAACTCTTAGAATCCTAGGTTTATTGAAATATTCAGCTCAAATGCCATCTTCTTCATGAAGTCTTTTTCTGAACCACCACCACTATCCCCTGCCACCACCAACCAGTTGCCAGTTGCCTCCCTTCCACAGTTACCTTGTATTTATTTCATATATATTGTGCATATACTTACATGTCTACATATTGTTTCCCTCATTAGAACACGTGTGACTTGAGGGCAGAGACTGGATCTTGCCTTTCTTTGTATCCTCACGGCACTTAGCACAGAGTAATCATTTAATAAATGGGTGTTGAATGATTGATTTCCACTCTGCTTCCAACCTCTCAGTATTTGCGGGAAAGTAGCATCCCTCTGCATAGTCAGGAGAAATTTAGCCATGAAAATCAATGGTGGCAAAAACCATGGTGCCCTGTAATTATTCATTATTATTCAAGCAATCAACAAGAATTTATCTGATGCATCTGTTATTGTGCAAGGTCCTGTGTTAGACTTTGAATTATTATTCCCAGTCATTATCTGGGAGCTCTCAGATGTAACCTAGAAGAAAGAAGATCAGACTCTGGCTAAAAGAGAAAATTCCCATATCTTTCTACATTGGTCAAATCTTCATTATGGTTTGAAGTCCAGTTTGCAGTCCTGCTAATTAAATCATATGGCAGAACCCCCTGTGAGCAATAAAAACGTCTAACTAATACTGGCTGGTATTTATATAGCTCTTCATATACATTATCTCATTCGATCCTCACAATGTTTCTATGAGAGAAATACTCCAGACATTAGGATCCCAATTCTATGGATGATGATAACTGGCATTTATATAATGCTTTTAAGGGAGCAAAGTGCTTCCATACATAAGTTCACTTGATTCTCACAGCAATCCTGCATGCTAGATAATATGGGTATTATTATTCTATTTGTACAGATTTACTGATACTCCCACAGCTACTAGGTGTTAGAGTTGGTATTTGAAGTCAGGACTTCCAAAGCGTTAGCCCAGCAATCTACCTATGTATTCTGCCACATTACAGACAAGAAAACTAAGACTCATAAAGTCTAACTAAGGATCGGAGTGGAGCTGTGCCTCAGGGCACTAAATTTAAGAGGCATTCTTTAACAGCAAAGAAACCAGAGATTTCATCATCCAGTTAATAAGTTAAATTAGAAAGCCATCCGGTAACATGCTATCGTAACTTCCTATCCCCTCCTGTTAAGCTATTTTTTCTTGTCCCCCATCCCTTACCGTCTGACCAGTTCTGCAATAGTTTCAGACAAAATCTTAGAGTATCCTTCTCTTATCTGTTGTGACTAGATTTTCTTATACTCTCTTAACTAAGGACAAGTTTCATGATACCTGCTTGGAGTGTTGTGACTGATATTTTTATTGGGGAGGAAAGAGCCATTTCTGAACCTATCTCGGTAGGGAGGATAATCACATAAGAGTGTTATGTGTAGGAGGAAACAAGTCTCTCCTAACTCTAAGAATGGGAAAATTTCTATTATCTATTTTCTCTTGAAAGTCAACCTATAAAAAAGGCCAAAGACATCAGAAGATTACAATGAAATTAGACAGACAAACATTATAGAATTCTCCAGAAAAATAAAGCTTGTGGGATAGTGACTGGAAGTAATATTTAAGCATACTGATCTCCTAATGTTCTTCTCTAAAATATAAAGTTCTCCAAAAGCAGGTCTCTTGGGGGGCTTCTGGGAGCAGCCTTAGTTTCAGTTCAAAATAATTATCACCTCAAATGTAGCCAGGCGTTAAAGTCCAAATCCTTTATTGTCTCTGTCCAAGTCTTGTCCTTCCTTGGGCCGGGTTAGCTTTCTTAGAGGTCTATCTTTCTCGTTGGTTCCAAGAGCTCCTGCCGTTAATCCTTTACCTCTGCCAGCTTCCGTCTCTAGCCAGCACAAAGGTGGAAGATGGAATGAATCTGACTCTTCCTCCGAGAGTGGGCTTGTGTTCTCTGACTTGTGAATCTCCTTGACTGAATCCTGGCTTGTGAATCTCCTGAAGTCAATTCTGGTTGAGGTTGAGGCTATATAGCTTATATATGATCTCTTAAAAGTGTGAATCTTAAAAATTACCCTGGCATGGATTCTGTCAATACAAAGTTATTATTAAAAAAAAAAAAGTGTGAATCTTGTGGAACTGTACTAAGTACTAAGTACATCTAGAGAACTATTAAGTCCCTGCTAAACAACCATTGTCTCTATCGATTCCATTGACTTAGCACCTTAGAAGAATTCTAACACTGATCTAGATAAAATAACTTTTGGGGGTGACTTACTCTAAACCAAGGTGAAGAAAAGCAACAGCTCACTAGCACTTGTAGCAACAACAACAACAAACAAACAAACAAAAAAAAAAAAAACAGGAACCTTGGTCACAATTCCAGAGTGGAGAAGACTGCTTGGGGCCACTTACAAGGGAATAGGGATCCTGGTGTTAGTTCTAAGCCAAAAAGGAGCATTGGCAGTTACAACTTCAAGGGAACAAGATCTCTTCCTGGATAAAGACCAGAGCGCAAGCCAGAAGAGTAGCGATTACACTTATCCTTGGATCATACCACTTTGGAAACACCATTAATTTTCAGATCTCCAGAACTAGCTTTGGAAACAGCAGCATGAAAAAGCCTCAAACTTGAGGTAGCATTCCCTCCACCCCAAAAGCAGAGCCTAATTTTAACATGAAAGTAAAAATCAAAAAATAGACTGGGAAAAATAAGCAAGCAAGAACAACAAGAGAATATGACCATAAAAAGCTACAACAATGAGAGGAAAGATCATGACACAAACTCAGAAGAAGTCAATGATGTCAAAACAGCTATAGGCAAAACCTCAAAGGGGAAAAAAACATGAATTGGACACAAGCCCAAAAAGAATTCCTGGAAAAATACGAAAAGGGGAGTTTAAAAATCAAATAAGAGAGATAGAGAAAAATTGGGGAAAAAATGAGTCATGCAAAAAAATTATGAAGAGTCACCAGCTTGGTAAAAAGAGGCAAAGTATTAAAGAAATTAATAAAATTAGCTCAATGGAAAAAAAAAAGACAAAAATCCATTGACGAGAACTCCTTAAAAAGCAGAATTGGCCAAATTGAAGGGGAAGGGATGGGGGAGGGGGTACAATAATTCACTAAAGAAAATAATTCCTAAAAATAATAATAATAATAATTCCTTAAAATTAGAATTGGGCAAGTAGAAACTAATTATTTCATGACACATAGAGGAACAATAAAACAAAGTTAAAAGAGTAAAAGAAGATAAAAGAAAAGGTGAAAGATTTCATTGGTAAAACCACTGACCTGGAAAATAGATCAAGATGAGATGATTAAGAATAATTTAACTACTTGAAAGTCATGAACAAAAAAGGAGCCTAGATATTATCTTTTAAGAAGTCATAAGAGAATATTGACTTTATATCCTATAACCAGAAGATAAAATAGAAATTGAAAGAGTTCACTTATGACACACTGTAAGAGATCCCAAAATGAAAACTCCTGGGAATATTATAGACAAATTCCAGAGTTCCCAGAGAAAATACTGCAAGTAGCCAGAAAGAAACAATTCAAATATTGTGGTTCCATAGTCATGGTCACATTAGATTTAGTTGCTTTCACATTAAAGGAGCAAATCATTTAGGATATGATATTCTGGAAGACAAAGGATTCAGCATTACAACCAATAATAAATGACACAGAAAAACTTAGTATAATTTTTTTTAAGTGAAAAATGGATATTTAATGAAATCAAGGATTTCCTGGAGTCAAGTTCAAATCTGGGCTTAGATACTTAATAGATGTGTGATTCTGGGCAAATAACTTAATCTCTGTTTACCCTAATCCACTGAAGAAGGAAATGACAAGCCGCTCCAACATCCTGGCCAAAAAAAAGTCCTGTCCATAGCAATGGTTCATTATGGTCATGGCATCACAAAGAATTAGACACAACTGAATGTCTGAACAATAATTATTCCAATAAGTTTAATTATGGAAGTGAAATGGATGAATATTTAGAAAAATACAAATTGTCCAGATTAACAGAAGAGGAAATAAAATATTTGAATAACCCTATCATAGAAAAACAAATTGAACAAGCCATCAATGAGCTTCCTACAAAAAAATTTCTGGCAACATTTGGATTCAAAAATCAATCCTATCAAACATTTAAAGAACAATTAGCCCCAACACTATATAAACCATTTGGGGAAATAGGCAAAGAAGTATGCCTACTGAATTACTTTTACAACATAAATATAGTGCTGATATTGAACGCAGGAGATGCAAAAATAGAGAAAGAAATCTATAAACCAATTTCTCTAATGATTATTGATGCAAAAACTTTAAATAAAATACTAACAGGGAAAATACAATCATATATCACAATTATTATACATTATGACCAGGTGGGGTTCATACTAGGAATGCAGACTTGGTTGAATATTAAGAAAACTATCCCATAATTAACTATATTCATAACAAAAACAAGAAAAAGTATGTGATTAGATCAAAAGATAAAGAAAAAGCTTTTTACAAAATGCAACACTCATTCATGTTAAAAATACAGGAGTGTATAGGAATAAATGGAGCTTACCTTAAAATGATAAGTAGTATCTATCCAAAACTATCAGAAAGCACCATCTATAATGGAAATAAGCTACATGCCTTTCTAAGAAGATCAGTGTTGAAGGAATGGTACCTATTATTTCCCCTATTATTCAATATTATACTAGAAATGCTAGGTATAGAAATAAGAGGAGGTAAAAAAATAGAAAGAATTAGTGAAAAAAATTCAAACATTTAACAGATGATGTGATATTTAGAGAATACTAGAAAATTTATTTAAAAACTAAGAAAATTTGTAGACATTCAAGTTTGAATATTCTACTTTAGATATTGTCAATATGCAAGATATAAAATAAGTACATAAACCATCAACATTTCTATAGATTATCAATGAAGTCCAGCATCAAAAGATAGAAAGAAAGATAAATTTTATTTAAAATAAGTGTAGACAATAAAAAAAAATTCATGCTAAGGTAAACACAGGTACTATAGGACCACAATTACAGAATAATTTTCACACAAATAAAAATAGAGCTAAACATTTATAAAAATCTTAATTCCTCGTGGGTAGTCCAAGTCAATACAATAAAAACAACAATTTTACTTAAATTAATTAATTTATTTATTTCCATATCAATTAGTCTACCAGAAAATATTTTGTAAAGCTAAAAAAATTCATTTGAAAGAACAAGAGGTCAAGAAGATCAAGAGAATCAATGAAAAAAAAAAAAAAAAAAGCAAAGGAAGGTAGACTAGCAGTACCAGATCTCAAACTATTTTACAAAATGGTAACCATGAAAAAAGACTGATACTGGCTAAAAAATAGAGTGGTGGATCAGTGGGATAAATTAGGTACAGAATACATACTAGTAAGCCCAAAGATCCAAGTTTTGGGGACAAGACAAAAGTGTCTGGGAAAACTGGAAAGCAATTTGGCAGAAACTAGGTAGAGATAAACATCTCATACCATGTACCAAGATAAGGTCAAAATAGTGTACATGATTTAGACATAAATGGTAATATTATCATAAGCAAACTCAGATCTAAGAATAAGGGAAGAATTTATAATCAATAAGAACTGCCTCATGGGGTGTAAAATGGATAATTTTGATTATGGTAAATTAAAAAGGACTTATACAATCCAAACTGATTCAGCTAAAATTAGAAGGAAAGTAGAAAACTGGGAGGTTGAGGAGGATGAATTCTATAAAAAGTTTCATGGATAAAGGTTTCATTTCTCAAATATAGAGAAAAATGAAACAAATTTGTAAGAATATAAGTCATTCCTCATTTGATGTGGCCAAAGGATTCCTTTTCAACAATATTTTATTTCTTCCATTTACATATTAAAAATTTTTAATATTCATTTTTTTATTTTGAGTTTCAAATTCTCTCCCTCTCTCCTTTCCTTCCCCTCCCTGAGATAGTGATTTTACATAGTTTATACCTGTGCAGTCATGCAAAATATATTTCCATAATAATCATATTATGAAAGAAAACACAAAGCAACTTTTTTAAAACACAAAAAGGTGAAAAATAGCATGCTTTGATCTGCATTCAGATTCCATCAGTTCTTTTTCTGGAGGTGAATAGCATTTTTCATCATGAGTGAACAGGCAGTGTTCAAAAGAATTCAAAGTGATCTACAGTCATAGAAAAGATGTTATAAATCATTATTGATTAGAGAAATGCAAATTAAAACTACTTTGAGTTATCATCTCACATCCATCAGATTGGCTAATATGACAGAAAAGGAAAATGATAAATGTTGGAGAGATATGGAAAAATAGGGAGACCAATGCACTATTGGTGGAGTTGTAAACTGATTCAACCATCCTGAAAAGCAAGTTAGAAGTAATCCCAAAGGGTTATAAAATTGTGCATATTCTTTGGCCCAGCAATACCACTGCTAGGTCTGTATTCCAAAAAGACCAAAGAAAAATGGGGGGAAAAAACCTATTTGTATTAAAATATTGAAAGCAGCTCTTTTTTATGTCAAAAAATCAGAAATCTAGAGGATGTTTATCAGCTGGGGAATGGTTAAAAAACTGTGGCATATAACTGTGATTGAATACTATTATACCATAAAAAAGAGAAGCAGGATGGTTTCCAGGAAAAACTGGTAAGATCTATGTGAACTAAAACTAAGTGAAGTGAACAGAAACTGAAGGTCATTATACACAATAGAACAATATTTTATGTATTTTTTATGTATTTTATGACGGTCAACTGGAAGGACTTCTGATCAATACAATGATCCTAGACAATTCTGAATCACTTATGATGAAAAATGCTAGCCACTTCCAGAGGGAAAAAAGTGATGGAATTTGAATGCAGATTAAAGCATAATTTTTTTGCTTTTTTTTTTTTTTTTGCTTTTTTAGTAGCACAGCTAACATGCAAATGTGTTTTGAATCATTTCACACATATAATTGATATCATATTCTTGTCTTCAAAATGAATGGGGGAGAATAGGAGGGAGAGAATCAAATTCAAATAAAAATTGTTTAAAATAAATAATATTTTTGGAAAAGATTTTTAAAACCTGATGAATTCACCTGTTGTTCTTGTGTGCCTCTCCCTGGCTTCCTGAAGGGGGAAGGGAATAAAACTTATTTTCAAGTTTGAATATTCTACTTTAGGTATTGTCAATATTAGTAATAGGTTAAAGTTATATACTATTCAAAGTTTAATGAAACCCTTCTCCCAGAATTCTGTGAGATCTAAAACACAAAAATTATTCTCATGAATCTCAGATGAAGGGACTGACCCTTATTAATAATTATAATCCAGTTAGAGATCTCAGTCTTTGTATTTGCAGTTCAATGCTCTCTTCTGAATTATCTGGTTTTTTGTGAAAATAGAAAGGACTTTTTCAAAAATTTGGGTGCTTTAGTCATCATTTATTATAACTGCAGATATTTATTACACCCACACCAATTCCTTGGAGAAACAATAGAAACAATGACACCTCATTTGGGTCAAAAATTGCTAAGATGGATCAACAACAGCCTTCTTGTTTTCTTCACAGTGACCATTAAATGCTCCCAGAATTTCTCATGTGGTAGAATTTTTTGCTTCTTCAAAACTCTATTTTCCTTTCCCATTTTTTGCCAAGAGTAAGAGTATTGAAGTTACTGGCTTTCCTCCATAGAAACTTTGAGAAATCATTGCAGACATGAACAGCCACCATAGCAAGTGTTGATTCCTCTAAGTGAACATAGTAAATGCCTCAATTATCCAGGATCCAAACTACCAGAAATCTCATATAGAATCATAGATTCCTTCCAAAGAACCATCTTATCCACTCTCTTCATTTGTTAATATGGAGCCTGAGACCTAAAGAACCTAGTCACCTTCTTGAAGTTGTGGCCAGGACCAGTGAAAAAGCACTATTTCTGGAAACAGAGCATCTAGGTTCAAAATCTCTCTGATGTTTATTATCTGGAAACTTTGGACAAGACGCTTTACCTCTTTCCTTATCAGTGGAATGGACTACTATCAGTATATTGGACTATTATGAGTAGATTGGACTATTTGAGCAATAAGGTGTTATCTAGAACCCCCTGAATTCTTAACCACATTGCAACTTTGGCTAATTGAATGATGTGGATCATTATTATCATAGAAAGGGAATAAGCATTTATTAAGCACCTACTGTGTGCTAGACACTATGATAAGTGCTTTACAAATATCATCTCATATGATCCTTACAACCATCCGGGGAGATAGATGCTATTGTGGTCAAAGATAAAATGATTTTCCCACTACCACACAGTTAGTAAGTATATGATGCTCTTCCTGAGTTCTGAATGAGTGCTCCATCCACATACCAACTAGCTGCCAAATCTTTATGTAAGATTTTAAGGTTTGTAAAACACTACAAATATAATCTCATTTTTTCCCCAGGACACTTATGGGAGGTAGATGTTATTATTATTCTCAATTTACATATGAGGAAACTAAGGCAGACTATGGTAAACAAATCGCCTAGGATCACACAACTAAGCATTTGGGACAAGATTCAAATTCAGATTTTCCTGACTCTAGAACCAATATTGATCCATACAGACTTCAGTTACCTCATCTAGAAAATGGTAATATATTCACATCTTACCTATCTGAGGAGCAAATGAGGTTAAATTGAGATGATACAGTGGAATTGGATTGAGAGATAGAGGGCACATGCATCTAGGAGCAAACTATGTCACCCTCCTCTGTAAACTGAGGAACTTATGATAGATGACCTCTGAAAGAGTCCTTACAGCAATAAACCTATGGCCCCTTGAGGTCCTTTTTAATTATATGACTTATTTCTTTTGCTTGCCCAGTTGTACTTAAAGACAAATATAGAGAAAGAAAAGGGAGCAATTGACTGTTGCTCCATATTGGGGATAGAAGTCCCATCATCTCTCTTTTTCCCTTTGTCATCTCTCCTCTTCCTTTAGAAAAATCCTTAAAAGACCCCTGTAGGGAGAAAACCCAGCCTTCTAATCCTGATCTCCCATAGTTCTCCCTACACTACAAAGACCTACAACTTCCAGGATCTTTAAAAATTCACATCCCATGCAAGATAATCAACCTAAACCTTACTCAAGGACTGTTACATAAATATAGACAAAATAAACACCTAAGCATCCACCCAGGAGGAGAATGGAAGGGAGAGGTTAGTAGTTGGGGAAGAGTAAAGGAATACAGTTCTCCCTTCCACATTGTGAAGGTTAGGAGTGCTGCACCCCTACCATCTGGAAAATTCTCATAAAAATTTTTGATTGTCCTTCAGAGCAGAGAAATTTGATTTTTTTTCTTTTTTTATGGAGTATCTTATTATAAAACTTGATTGTTTGGCAATAGGTTGCATTATACAATACTTTACATATATTTTATGCATGTCTGAGTTTCTAAACTTTTTCTGCATCATTTGCTGATCTTTGCATGTTGTCTGCAGCTTTTGAAACCCCCCCCCCGCCAATTCCCATTTAATTTCTTTTTTTTAATAGCTTTTTATTTACAAGTTATAAGTATGGGTAATTTTACAGCATTGACAATTGCCAAACCTTTTGTTCCAATTTTTCCCCTCCTTCTCTTCACCCCTTCCCCTAGATGGCAGGATGACCAGTAGATGTTAAATATATTCAAGTATAAATTAGATACACAATAAGTATACATGACCAAACCGTTATTTTGCTGTACAAAAAGAATTGGACTCTGAAATATTGTGCAATTAGCCTGTGAAGGAAATCCAAAATGCAGGCAAGCAAAAATATAGGGATTGGGAATTCAATGTAATGGTTCTTAATCATCTCCCAGAGTTCTTTTACTGGGTGTAGCTGGTTCAGTTCATTACTGCTCTATGGGAACTGATTTGGTTCATCTCATTGCTGAGGATGGCCAGATCCATTAGAATTGGTCATCATATAGTATTGTTGTTGAAGTATATAATGATCTCCTGGCCCTGCTCCCATTTAATTTCTTATGCCAACTCACAATATATCAAAACTGCAGTGGGGAAGATCAAGAGGTGAAAGGGATAACTATATTAAAAAATGTTTCTAAGTATAGAAGGATTGCCATTAAGTAAGAATTTAGTTGTGGGGAGAGGGAAACATCCCATAAGGAACCTAGCGATACAAATTCTACATGATTCTTTTATCCAAGAGGATGAAAAGAGTCAGACTTCTAAGCTGTCTTCTTGGTGGAGTTTGGTCAGTCCCAAATTCCTTCAACTTTAGACTGTTAATCAGCAAATGCAGGTAATATATGGTGACCGCACAAGCCTGTCAGAAATATTTTTATCTGAGAGTTATGTAGAACTCTGGAAATAATAACCAATATGTCATGATGAAAGAGGTTATCCATGTAAATAGGATATATCAAATATCCTGGAAAAGAGAAGCTGGGGTGAAGGTAGGCAACTCCAAATATTAACTACAATGATGCTCCTCTTCCTTTCTTCTGACCCTAGAAAACAAATATTCCAACTCTACCTATCCTCTATTCTTTTCTCATTATTTACTCCCCATTCAAGCAGAAGGTTTGGCTTTTTTTCCTGTTTGGCCCTAAAAGATAGAATAATAACCAATGGATGGAAAGACTAGAGCTTAATTTAGAGAAAAACCACAAAGAGTGATAGATACAGGGATAGAAGGGACCATGGAAGTTCTCAAGCTTACATTCCTCATTTTACAGATGAGGAAATTGAGGCAGAGAAATTAAGTGATTGCATAGGGTTACACAGTAAATATCTGAGGTAGGACACAAGGCTTGTTAGCATTCTATCCATTACACTATCCCGTTGTCTCTTATTAATTACTAGAGTTGTTCAAAAGTGGAATCACAGGCATTTCCCGCTATAAGACATCTTCAAGTAGGCCATCATTGACCATTTTGTAGGCATTCTGCAGGAAAGATTTTTGTGCCAGTGGCCACAGGAGAGGAGAGAATCTAAGGTCTCTTCTGATAAACACATTCTATGAATCAAAATCTCCCTTTATATAGGAAGAATAGATTAAATAGTCTAAAATGTCTTTCATTTCCATTGCCTTAAGGGAAAAAACAAAAAGTCCCTGTGCCCAAGAATGACTCTACTGGCCCTACTAAAAGGCTTCAAGTTCCCAGAAATGCTTAGCCTTTTAAGTTAAGCTTTGGAGTCATTTGATGAAATGCACATGACACTTGGAGGTATCATGGGGCCAAAGGACTGTAATCCATTCAGATATCTGCCTTAGTGGGAATCTGTTTTAGTCACTTAGCAAGGCTCAGAAGGAAAGAGGCAAAGAACAGCTGTTTTAATGGAAGGGAAGAGTCATGGAAATTCTAAGGTGGGGGGACTTGCAGAATGGAAAAGTCTAGGAAGGCATGGGAGGAGCATGAGGGCCCTACATACCTAGTGACTCTGGGATAGTTCTTAAGATCCCTTCTACTCTGAAACTGCATCTAGGCAGTTTCCTGTGTGTGTATGTATGAGAATGGGAGAACAAGAAACAGAAAGGAGATTGAAGGATCCTAGAAGACAAACTTGGTTTCCTTGCTCAATCCGCAAATCAATTATATTCAAATAGTTATGGAAATATTTAAAGTTCCAAGTTCACAAATTCTCTGAAATATATCTACAGATTCCTTGGGATCTGTGGACCCCAGATTAAGAACTGCTGCTCAAAAGTTACACCTGAGTATCCTCTATGGCAGTAGCTGCCCAGAGCAATCCCAGAGAGCCCTGTTACTACATGTTTCTGTGTTTAAACAAACTTTTCTTTATTTTTGTTGCTCAGTCATTTTTCAGTTCTGTCTGATTCTTTGTGATCCCATTTAGGATTTCTTGGTAAAGATCCTGGAATGGTTGGCCATTTCTTTCTTTAAATGGGGAAACTGAGGCAAATACGGTTTTTCAAGGTGGCACATCTAATTAATATCTGAGATTGGATTTCATGTTAGGTCTTTCCAACTCCAGGACTACTCCTCTATCCGCTTGTACCACCTAGCTGCCCATAATTTTCTTTATGCTCATTTTCTTTTTTTTCTTTTTCCATACTTTTTAATTAAAGCTTTTTTATTTTTCAAAACATGCATGGACAATTCTTCAACATTAGCCCTTGCAAAACCTTGTGTTCCAATTTCCCCCCCCTTTCCCTATGCCCTCCCCTAGATGGCAAGTAGTCCAATATATGTTAAACATGGTAGAAATTTATTATACTCATTTTCTAACCAGTTGTTTTTATCTTGAAACCAAGAGGGTCTTGCTTACCGGACCAATATCTACAATTTATCTGAAGATTCCTTGCCATCCAATAGGTATGGCATCTCCAGCACCCCCAAAACTTCTCTCCTCACCAATCTTTCATGCACAGAATAGACCAGAATTCACAATCTGAGCCAGCAGCAGATTGAGTGAGTGTGCATCAGGAGAATGTTGCTTGACTTGCAAAATACTTGGCTCCAGAACAAGAGGAGGAGAACAAAGACTAAGTGTGTACTGTTTCACAAAGGACCCCTCAGAATCTTACTTAGTCACAGAATCAAAGAAAACTACAAGTCATTTAAGGATGACTCTGTTTCTTCCTTTCCCCCAAAGAATGACCAAAAAGAAAGTATAAGGCAAGAGATCCCAAGAGGAAAATTCAGTTCCAGTTAAGGAACAGGAAGTCTCCCACCATGATCTAATTTTGGTCATTGAGACAAATGATGGCCATGAAAAACTTCAGAAAAAGTTTCCTGACTCTCTCTTCTCTGTCAGTATTTCTGGAGCTGCGTGCTCACATGTCACACAGGGTGCCTGATGGGTGGAGAGAGAGAGAGAAGCCCCTGAGGCACCAATTCAAAGGAGTATGAACTTGAACTCATTTATTTAGATTTCAAAATTCTGATGCAGATGACCTGGATGCAGGCCAAAACCTCCAAAGCCCAAACTTCAGCCAAAGGCTTTTGGTCTTGGCAATCATGAAAGGAATCCTATCCCAAATTCCCTTATTGTTTCTAAGTCAAAGTTTAAATTGAGAATTACTTCCTCCAGGGTCTAGAGGGGAAGGTGTAGGCGCTTCTGTGCATAGAGACAGCATGAAGAAAGTAGAACGTGAGGAAAAAGTGGGAGGGAGAAGAGAGAAGATCTATTTTCAGTCATATATTAAATTTATTTTATTTTATAAAACATCAAATTAATATTATTATTTTATATAATATATTTATTTTTATATTATAATATATATTATATTAAATAGCAATTAAATCCAAGGAGAGGCATGTGGACTATTCTGAGAAGAAAGCAAAGCATCTAAACCAGTCTAATGTCAAAGTATAAAATCTATAATTAGAACAGCTGTTGGAGGAGGGGGTGGCAGAGAGGCAAGGGAACTGAGCAGAAAAATCTAGTTGATGCACAAGAGAACAGACATGAGTCTGAACAAAAGAGATGCAAATGCAGACTGGACTGTGCAGTGAACACACAGGAAGGACACCAGAAAGGGGAAGTTTGGAGAGTGAATGAATGATTTGAATATGAGAATGATTAGGAAGAAATCTATTTTCCAACCTCTTTGTGGGTCTATTGGAACACAGATTTTAGGAAGCCCACCAAATTAGATTGATGCTTCAGGGCTCCCCACAATTGTCATTTCATTCAGCCTCCCACTTGTACAAAACTTTGGATATCTGTACAGTGTGCTGTAAGTCAACTTGGGTAGCTTCCAAATCCCTTAGGTAGTCATCGATGACTAGAATCATGGAGTGAACATAGGGAAAAACCTAGAATAGAAACCACTTCTTTCATACACACACACACACACACACACACACACACACACACACACACACGTGAATCCAGAATTTCACAGCTGAAAGGAACTCAGGGTCCATCTAGCACAACTACTCCCTGAATAAGAAAGGCACAAGCATTTTTAAAGCACTTACGAGCCAAGTACTGTGCTAAGTACTGTATAAATATGAACTCATTTGATCCTCACAACAACCCTAGAAAATAGGTGCGATTATTATCCTCATTTTACAGATAAAGACACTGAGGCAGAAAGAGGATCAGTGTCTGAAACTGGATTTAATTCAGGTCTTCTTGATGACAGATCCACTACACCACCAATTTCCCATTTTCAGAGTCAGAACCTGATGTGAAACACAAAATATAAAGAGTCAGTTTTTGCTTGAAGACTTCAAATAAAGAGAACTCCACTCCTTCCCCAGACAGGCCATTTCTCTTTGGGTTAGCTCTCATTGGAAGGAAGTTTTTTTTTTATTATATGAAGTCAAAATTTGCCTTGTGATTTTTCTACATCATGACTTGGTTCTGTCTTTGGGAACTGAGCAACAAATATCAAATACATCTATGGTGAAGGCTCTTCAGATACTTGAAGCTTAAAATACTTGAAATTATAGAGCTTTTCCAAACTTGTAGAGCTTTTCCAAACTAGACATATGCAGTTCACTCAGTTTCTTAGAAGGGTGGTAGAGTTCCACTTGCAACTAGAAAAACCTCAGTTCTAAACCTGACAAACTTTTCTTTCTAGATGTATGACCCTAATCAAGTCATTTAAACATTCTCAATCTCAGTTTCTTCTTCTATAAAGTGGAGATCATAATAACATGGACCTTATAGGTTTGTTTGTTGTGAAATAGTGTATGTAAAATACAAATCTGAAAGAGCTATATAAATACTAGCTATTGTTCACTGAACTTGTTCTTGTACTTTGCTTATACAATGCTTACTTGTGTATTTCCCACTTCCTTCCCCTTCATATTTTAAACTCTTTGAAAGAAAGGTCAATTTTGCATCTTTTTTTTTAATCCCCAACAACTCCTTGCAAAGGGAGGCCCTTAATAAATGTTTGTTGGGTTGATTTGAATAATTTAGAACATCTGGACTCAAATTCCAACATTATTGCTTACTATCTGAGAGAACTTGGATGAGTTATTCAGACTTCAGGAACAAATGTTATCATAGCAGAATTACACATGGCCAATAAAGTATCTAAAATATCACATGGTTAGCACTTGAGATATCTGGCAATTGACCAGAGAGTATACTGTCTATCAAGGGGGGGTGATATATCCTGGTAACTTTATTTAAAAAAAAAATCTGAACAGCCAAACAATTTGAGAGAAACTGATCAATTTAATTAGAGGAAAATATGAGTGGAGACTAGATTTTCTCAAATGCTTTTGAAAAACAGGTTTTAGAACAATTGAGAAAGCCATGGCAGGAAATGAAATGAGCCATTTTGATATAGGTGACCAATATGACACCATATCCCTGAAATAAGGATGAGTCCTTGGGATAAAATCCAGTGATATCATGGCCCAGCAGCAAAAGAAAGACTAGAAGGATTGCAACAAACCTACCTGTTAATCCAAAGGAGCTTTGATTGAACAAAGATTTTGTAGAACTCACATGAGCAATGTCAGAGCCTATGTTCAACCAGACCCTAGTTGATGGAACATAAGATCTAAACATATCATTCCCCAATTTAAAAAGCTTTGAGGTCTCCCTGTTGCCCCAATGATAAAACATACATTCTCCTATTTGTATTTAAAACATTCAATAACCTGACTGCAATCTATCTCTCCAGACTGATTCCACATTATTCTACCCCATGGACTCTGCTTTGCAACCAATCTAGTCTACTCGCTCTTCTCAGTCTATATCATTACCTCTCCTTCCCCTACACCTTTGCATGGAATAATGCCCCAAAATGAAACGCTTTCCTTCCTCACTCTTAGAATCCTCAGCTTCCTCCAAGGATCGTCTTTGGAACTTCCTCCTACAGGAGACTTTCCTTTATTCTTTCTTACATGATGAGATTAAGTGATTAGAATGTGTTGATGTCTTTATAACCAATCGAGTGTTTTCTCCTTAGGACTGGTACAATTTCATTTTTTGTCTTTGTATTCTCAGCACCTAGCAAAGAGTCTGGCACATAAACAAGCTTAGAAATGTTAGTTGAATTTCATTAAATGCTATGTTGTCCCAAGTAGAATGTATACTCCTTGATGAAAGAAACTTTGTTCCATTTATCTTTGTATCTTTAGTACCTAACACACTAGTTTAAATATAGTAGGCTTTTAATAAATCATTTAATAAACACTTAAGTGTACGTTCTACTATATTTGTTAAAAATTCATGCACATAACTTTATTTTCACAAGTTGTACTGAGAAATAGGCAAATGGGGCCCACATAAGCTAAAACATTGCAGAATTGGAAAATGAGGTAGATGCCTTATCATCTTGGAAATGGTGAAACAAATTGCAAGAAGATAATGGCAGCTCCTCTCCCCACAAGAAACAATGTGTACAAGGAATTAAAAAAAAAAAGTATTGGAAGACATGAATTGATACAAAGTAGAAGAAGCAGAACCAGGACAATTTACAAAATGGCCACAACAATGTAAGAATGCTAACATTGTCTCAATGGGATCAGGCTTGACCCAGAAAAGTACATCTTTCTCCCTTATTTAAAGAGGTGGATGTGGATGTGGAGTTTTGCATTCACTGCCATTCATCTCAGTTTGGCCATCTAGTCCAACTGTCAAGTATTTAGCTTTTTAAGTGACTGTTTAATTTTACAGATGAATAAACTGAGTCAAGAAGTGAAATAATTTAATCAGTCACAAAACTAGTAAGAAGTGTCTGAGGTAGGATTTAAACCCAGATATTTCTTTCTCCACATCCATCAATCTAACTCCTACTCCATATTGCCTTATACCATCAGCTACATCTCATTATTGTGAGAAAGATACTTTCTAAAATGCAAAAAAAACTATTTTAAGAATAGAATTGTTGTTGTTATTAGTAACTGGAAGTCAAGAGATCTTTGCATTTGAGTAGAAGTAAAGAAAACTAGCAACCTATACTTATATATATCTAGGCTAAGAATAGGTAAATATATATAGCATATATATTGTATATATTGCAGCTCACTCCTCTTCCTGTTCAGATGCTTCAGGGAAATGGATATTCTGTGTTTTCATGAGGTTAGATTAAGAAAAGTCCTAGTCAGAACTGTTAAGAAGCAGGCCCATTCCAGAGATCACTTGCTGGAAAGAACCCAGAATCTCTGATGCTTTCCAATTCTTAGGCACCCTTTCCCCTTCCGAATGAGGAATTTCTTTCATACTCTTCACTTTGTAAAACAGATACCTTGATGCATTCTAAAAACAGCTGGACCTTTCCATCAGACTTGTTATTAAACTTTGATATATGTGCTGTCTATCTATACTTGTATCCCCATCACTTAGCACAATGCGTGCAAGCACTTAATAAAAAAACATTCTCTATTTTTCTATTTATTCATGAGAGAATCTGAAGATTTAAAAAAAGGAGAAGCAAATCCTCAAACTCCTATAGACTCTCCATTTGCTTTTATTGGCTCTTCACTGAAAATTGATTATGGACTCACAGAATTTCAGTGTTAGAAGGGACCTCAGTGGCCTTTTGAAAAAAATACATTCCTGAAAAAATAGTTCCTTCTATCATATATGAGCCTGAAGATTTTGCTTAAAGACCTCCAATGAAGAGGAAGAATATGCTACCTTTCATTCCACTTGGGATAATTCTGTTTCCAAGTTGTATTTGTTTGTTTCCCTTATATCAAGATTGTATTAAGCATTAATTAAAATGAATAAAAGATCAACTGATGATTAAAAGGGTTTGGGTTTTTGTTTTTTTTTTGTTTGTTTGTTTGTTTGTTTGTTTTTGCTTTTCAGAGATTTTTATTGGAATGGAATATAAGTTCTAGTAAAAAAAAAATAATGATGTGTGTTAAATGTTTTTTGCAAAAAAGTACCTTATTGCTTTTGCAATAAAGCATTACACAACTGCCTACTATTGTTGGACTAGTGATTTCCTTAGTATAGGAAAATTCAAGTGATAAATCTTCTAACATAAAGCAGCAACTTTTGTGCAACTTGAAGTTGTTCAGAGCCCTGAGAAGTGAAATGATTTGCACAGATACACAGGCAGAATGTCAGGCCCAAGTCTCTCCAATTCCTATTGATCCTCTCTATCCAGTCTTTCACACAACCTATCATTATTAGGATCAAGATAAAGACTGGACCTGTGATGTTAATACTATAAGACTTTTCCAAGTCATAAAATTCCCTCTACCAAAGCAGGTTGGTGCCTTCTCTGAAACTTATTGATTTAATAGTTGCTCCATACACCAAGAACTTAAGTGACTCACATAAATGTCATGCAGTTATTAGATGTCAGAGCTGGACCTGGAAGTCAAACCTCAATCTATTCTGTCACATGACTTCTCAATATTATTTTTTTTATTTTAAATATATGCAAAATGGGGAAAGAAAAGATAAAACATTGCCATGTCCCCAACAGAATATACAAAAGGATCCAGAATCTAAAGCAATAAATTTCCATTTTAAGAAAACTTATATAATTAATAATATACTTTATATTCTGAGCTGTCCACCTTTTCTTTGCTTCCTTGCAGGTTTTCTTTTGTTCTCTGCTGTGCACTTTTTACTTTATTCTTTTTCCCACTTCCTTTCTACTTCCTTTTCCCAAGATGGCTATGATTAAACAAGTATGTACATATGCATACACATATATAGATATCTATAATCATAAATCTATATACACATAGATTCATATGCATCTATGTAAGATTATATATTATCATCATCATCATCATGAAAAATAAAGAAAATAGTTTGTATTACATAATAAAAAAAAACACTATCTTATGGATAAAGCAGCCCAACTCTCAACAAATGTGTAAAATTATCCCTATGTTTTGGTTTCAGAGAATAATATTGTCTTTAGAGTTGGAAAGACCAGTAGAGATTCAACTCCCACAAATGACAGATAAAAATTGATATGCCCAATACTAATTGATCCTAAAGCTAATGTTTTCTTCATAGAGTTTCCCTATATAAAGAGCTTCAGAAAGCTCTACCACCTCCAGGAAGCCTTCTCTGATTAGATCAGCCTTTATTAACATCTTTTATCCTCTTAGAACACTTACACACTGTCCCACACAACTGAGGTCATGATTATCTTGCTCACTGTTATTTTATGAATGTTACAGTCTCATCTCACCAGTTAGATTGTAAGCTCCTTGAGGGCAAGGAAGATGACTAGGCACTCTGCAAAGAGTAAGCACTTAATTAGTGCTTTTTCAGGAATCTGTTCATTTATTGGTTGGTTCTTCTGTTTCTACATCAGTAGCATTTGTAATTGCATGATTCATTGGACTGTTAGTACATTTAAAGAAAGATGTGTGTTGATCCCAGCAACATAACAAACTGGGTCTCTATGTACTATTTTGCTCCCCAGAGCATTGTTATTTTTAACACTTGTCATAAAGTCATTGTAGTGAAACAGAAAGAGCTGTGGTCAAAAAAATCTTGCTGCAAGTCCTAGCTCTCTGCCTCATGTGACCTGTGGGATTTAATCAAGTCAGCTTCTGTTTGCCTTAGTTTCCTCATCTGTAAGATGATCCTATACAACTTCATGACCTCTAAGTTTTATTCCTGATTTGTAGCGTCTCAGTTCTATTGCAATTTTTTCACAAAGATGGTGTTACTGGTTGTTTCTAGCTTATGTGTCAGCAGTTTTAAGACTGAAAATAACCGGTTCTTTTCATTTCAATTTCTTTGCAATTGGATAAAGATTTATAAGTGCCTACTATGGTCAAATCATGGCATTAAGCACTGGAGATATAAAGAAAATGAAAAGTAGTTCCTGTCTTTAATAACCCATAAACAGATAAGCATGATAATATGAGGAAATGTGGGATTTTCAGAAGTGGAACACTTGCAGGGTGGATATATCCATACCTATAAGAAATTAAGGCAAAGTGGAAATACAGGTCATATCATTGTTGTTCAGTAATCTCAATTACATCTGACTCTTTATGAATTCATTTGGGGATTTCTTAGTAGAGATACTGGAGTAATTTGCCATTTCTTTTTCCAACTATGTTTTACAGATGAGGAAATTGAGGCAGTAGGACAAGTGACTTGCCCAGAGATACACAACTAGTAATTATGTGATAACACATAATTTCTTGAACTCAGAAAGATGAGTCTTGCTGACTCCAGATCAGGCAGTCTATCCACTGCACTACTTAGGTTGCTCCCATGAGAGTTTAATAGTTGTTGTTGTTGTTTTTTTTTTTTTTTTTTAGTAATTGCTCCATACACCAAGAACTTAAGTGACTCACATAAGGTCACATAGCTATTAGATGTCACTTGAATCTGAAAGCCAAATCTCAATCTATTCTGTCACATGACTTCTCAATATTATTATAATTATATATATATAGTCTTATATATACATAATCTTTATATACATGTATACATACACACATATATATCTAGTCTTTCCAATTATTTTGGGTCTGAAAAACTAGGAGTCAAGAATATTTGAGGGAACATCAACATGAATGACTTCCAAAAAGAAATGACATCTTAACTGAGCCCTAAATAAAGATAGAGCTCCTAAAAGGCAGAAAAAAATGGGCTAGTGAATTCTGGCACTCAAATTTTGGGGGAAAGGAGGAAATTAGAAGATCTATGTAGCACATGAATAAATACCATTATTTGGCTTGGAGTTGTAACCATAATGATGCATAATATCACCCCCCCATTTTTAATTTCATTTTGTTCTGTTTTGCCTATATAATAGGCAGTGCTTGTAGATGTCGTTGTGAAGGTTACAGATGATCACAGATAAATATCACCCCACCCATCCCTCCAGCCTTTTGTCACTAAAAATTTAACCAGCCACATTGGTTATAATAATTAACACCTCTGTTAGCTGGGGAGAGGGGTGATATAAGAGCTTCCCAAGTCCCTTCTCTGCTGCTTTATGCCCTTTCTATCAAATCAAAAGTTAAGAGCACTATCACTATCACTCAGTCTCCACTTGGGAAAATTCCTAACATTTAAGAAAAGGTTGGGCTCTGCTTTAATTTAAATTTATATTTATCTCTACTGAATTCCTGGCTTCTTATAGTTGAGATAGAATTCAAGTTACAAGAAAAGTTTGTGTAAAGAAGAGAGCAGAATATATAACAATATCCCTTAATAGATCAGCACTGAAAGGGGAAATTGAAATAAAGAATAGGACTTTTCTTGGAATTTCCATCAGTCTTTGAAGAAGTGGGTACAGCTGGCCACATCAACCAAAGTCTACTTCTCTAGATGCCTGTAAGTCCATCTTTCATCTTGTTCTTCTCCACTATAGCTCAATCCTATTTATTTATTTCTTTTTCCTTCCTACTATTTCCTATTGCCTCCATTCTGAACACCCACTCTCATCTCTCTCTGTCTGTGTCTGTCTCTGTGTCTCTGTGTATGTTTCTTTCTGTTTCTCTGTTTCTCTGTCTGTCTGTCTCTATCTGTCACTTGCTCTCACTCTCTTCCCCTCTCTCTTTTTCAAATTTCCACTATAAATTGAACAAACATCTACTCTCCACTGGTAGCTTTTCTTCTTCCCAAGCAGAGAAGACATATAATTCTCAAGGTCTTTGGCAATTTAGTCCCAATCTCCACTTAAATCATTGTCCAAAGGACTTTGCTATTCCGGTTGTGATAATGACTTTTTTTCTTTGTCAGAAGAGTAGAGCTACCTTGGTTCTTATAAAACCTTTTGTGAGTTTTCCTTAATGGAGTTCCTCAGCATTTTCTCTCTTTCCTATCTCCCTTTGACAACATGGGTTGGGTAGAGCACAAACCAATATTTTCTTTCTCCTGATCAAACATATTGGATAATGTAGAGTTTCAGTATATTGGAGATAACAAATTCCTTAGATGCTTCTGGCCATGTAGTACTCCAGTAATAAAAGGACTTGAGTTCTCAATGATACCTTGCTCCTACTCTTCTCCTTTGTAACAGTGATAGGGGGTTTAAAGAGCTTCCTTAGTCAAAAGATTATTGCTGGCCCAACTTCTTACTTCAGCCTTCCAGATAGCATCACATAACTCAGAGGGACAGGGAAGAATTAGCCCTTTTTCACCCCAATATCAAAGTGACCTTACCCACATAGCAGCTAATAGAGGGAGGTAACTAAGTAATCTTGGGGACCTAGATGTCTTTGCTACTTCTGCTTTGCTTCTTTTTTTTTTTTTTTACCTTAAATGAATGGGGTATCTATCTTAAGATTGGAACATTCAGGTTTGGAAAAGACTTTGCCATTTCAAAATATCCTAACCTGCTGTGCTTTATAGATCAGTTCTAAATGATATCAAGAATGAGTTATCGGCTATTCTAGCCCTCTTAGAGAAGCTGATTACCAGCAGGAGGGGTGTTCCAGACTTAGCCCCCTTTGCCAGGAAACATATACTAGAAATTGATAGATAGTGCAGAACACGAGATGATATATGAAATGCCTGAATAGCAATTCCATAAACTGCTTTACATTTAAATGGTTAAATATCAACCTTTTGGAAGGATATAATTGTACTTAGTTTGCTAATGATTGAATTGTAGTAGTAGTAATGTTAGTAGTAGTAGTAGTAATGGTGGTGGTGGTACTGGTAGCAGCAGTAGTAATGATAGTAGTAGTAGTAGTAATATCTATATATGCTTATGAAAATCCTTAATGTTTTGCCCTTCTTTTTTGTGTGTAGGAAATAAATAGCTACTGTGTGTCTGATTCATGTGATTTCTTTCCATTTCCTTATCATGGGGAAACCCTGGATGTGAGCTTAACTAAATGAGGCTATATGTGCAAAGTGCTTTGCAAACATGAAAGTCCTACATAAGTGCTAGATTTTGTTATTATTATTGCTATTATTTCATCTAAATTCTAAATAGAAGGGGAAGAGAATGAATATTTACCTAGGTGCCCACTATGTGTCAGGCACTGTGCTAAGTAATTGGGATACAAAAAGACACAAAGACCAGTCCCTTCCTTCACGAAGCTTACAATCTAATGGGGGAAAGAACAGGCAAACAAATATATCCAAACCAATCCATATTCAGGATAAATAAGAAATTATTAACAAGGGGTTTGGAGATAAACTTCCTTTAGAAGGTAGGATTTTATTTGGGTCTTAAAAAGCCAACCAGGTCAGTCGTAAAGGCAGAAGAAAGAGAGCTTTCCAGGTATGGAAGACAACCAGAGAAAATGTCTAGAGTGAGATGTGGAGTCCCTTGTTCATGGAACTGCTAGGAGGTCAATATCATGGGGAGTAAAGTGTCAGAAGGCTGGAAAAGGGTATGTTTTAGAAGGCTGGGAATACTGAAAAGAAATTTTCAAATTTGCATTATCACCATTTTACAGTTAAGGAAATTGATATCAGCAAAAGTTAAGTGAATGTCATGGTCCAGTATGATCCAATGTGAGAACAAGGGATTTCAGTTCCCCAAAAATTCTCCTTAGAGCTTCAGCTCTCTCAGAGCTGAACTCATTAGGGACAGAATGACTGGGTTTAGAACAGTGGGACCTTTTAGAGAAGAATGAGTCCAGTGCCTCTCTCTTCCTCAATCTTGAGCACACGAGTGGTTTCTTATTATTAGGAATGAGGAAAGTTGCCTAGACCTGATTTCAGTCAAGGTCAAAAGCAGCAGCAGCAGCCCACTTTGGATACCTCCACAGGGCATCCCAAGGGAGGGCACTTTGGAAGTCAACCGTGTACCAAGTGTAGAGGGGCAACTGTGGCTCTGTCGATTTAAAATGTATTATTTCTAGAAAGGAAAAAAGTGAGGAAATAAACCTTTAAGATGAAGAATTCATCTCTCTCCAGCTACCCCTCCCCCAGCCTGCATAAAGTGCCCACATCTTTTTGATTAAAGCCCAGCTGGGAGCCATTTTCAGGCAGGCAGCCAAATGCAAGCTTCAAGCTTAAGGTGAACTCAGCTATTTGAAGGTGGAGCTGTTTGCATTTCAGTCAAAAGACCCACTTCCTTTTTTCACTCAAAATCTGTGGAGAAGCAACAGCCTAACCCCCACCCACCCACCCAGAAACAAGGAAATAACCCCTGATCTAGATGGGGTGGAAAGGTGGGGTCTGGGAGAAGGCAACCAGCCAAACAGAACAGGGATAAGCCCTCTCCCCTTTTCCTGAAGCCAGTTTTGCCTTTCCAAGAGACATATACAGTTAAAAGTCTGCAGGACACTTACAACATAAACTTGAACAAAAAGGGATTATCATCCAGTTATAAAAAATAGCTCTGAGACCCAACATTCCCTTAGGTTGGACAGACTTTTTTTTATTCATTTATTTTATAAATTTAGCCTCTTGGAAATTCATTTCCTTGCTCTAAGGTTGAATTGATGCCAAAAGGGGATAAATGTTGTGGATTGCTGGTGGAAAGCTTTGCCCTTGGTCTCCATGCTGTATTTACACACATACACAATCTCTCACTCTCTCTCTCTCTCAGGATTCCCCACCCCCCACTCCAGCCTTTTAGCTGGGAAAGCAGAAAAAGTCACCCAGGTCTGTCTTTTTAAAACAAATCACAGGGCTCAAGCACAAATATAGAATTGCTGTACTATTAAGGTTAAAATATAGCTTCCCTCTTCTATTCATCACCAGTACCAGAAGGAAAAGTCTTTTTTTTCCAATATCAGATGTTACCTGAACTAACCTCTTCCCAGCCAAAATTCCGCCACTTACTAGAATTGCCTAAACTAATTCCTAGTGCTTCTTACCAATCTATTAAATAATAACTCCTCTGGAGATTCTGCTTGTTGTCATTCTAAAGGATTTTATTACCCTTTCGAGAGCTGGTGCTTCTCTGGCCAGATAATAGGACTTGTAGGCCCCCTTGTAATGAAAAGCAGCTCTCTGAAGCTTGTGGGAGGATGTCGAGGCCCTTTTTTCATTGGCAGTTTTTCTATTCTTTCAAATACCAGCTTGGAGATCCAGGCCAGACCAATCAATGTATTCGGGCAATCCATTTCCCAAGAAAAATAGGGAAAGAAACTAGTATCTTAAGCCAAACGGGCCAACAGTTACCTCTTCCTGCTCACCTAATTCAGGAGAATAGACAAAGGACACTGACCTTCCCATCTCCTGAGTGCTTTTATTGTAATGATACCAAGAAGGTTTTTATGCACCTCATGGGAAAGATTCCTTACCATTTTTTTTTTTTGGTATTGGATACCCCTGATGTGGTCTACTAAAGGCCATGGACCCCTACTCACAATAACATTTTAAATATATAGAATTATATATATATGTTGTAAAGGAAACAAATTATATTAAAATATAGTTGTGGAAACAATTGTATAACCCCAGGTGAAGAGCCCTTTTCTACAGAACGATGATATTTCTGGAAAAAGAGGAAAACCATGGAGGGCTTACTAATGAAGATGAAAACAAATCATAGATTTGAATGTCCATATCCATATAGAAATTTTCCTATGTGTATTTATATATGAAAGAGAACAGAGAGAGGAAGACAAGAGAGAGGGGAGAAAAGAAAGAGGGGGAGAAGGAGGAGGAGGAGGAAGAAGAGAAGGAGGAGGTGATGGGCATACAATCTGTGGCTAGCATCCTTTTCTTTACTTTTGGACATTATCCTTATCTTACTCCCATGAAAACTTTGAATTCTATCTCTGGATCTCCCATCAGTGATAGAGAAATTTTTGCCTTTTCTAACCAGACTCAGACTTCTATTTTATTTCCTGTCTCCTCACCATGGTACTCTATGAATACCATCCCTCCCAACACACACACACACACACACACTTTAAAAGTTAGGATATAATTTCTTTGAGGGAAAAAAAACTGTCTTTCTTGCTTGTATTTGTCTTTCTGAAGATTAGCTAGAATATACCTAGAATACAGTAAGTACTTAAAAATATGCTATCCATCCATCCAGCTATTTCTATATCTATCTAGATGTATATAGATAGATAGGTAAATGGATAAGTAGATAGATAAGTAGACAGACATACAGGTGGGTAAGTGGATGGATAGATGGATGTCTAGATAGATAGACAGACAGACTGGTAATTAATAGATACATAGACATAGATAGATAGATGATAAATAGGTAGGTAGATAGGTAGATGGATGGATGGATGGATGGATAAATAGATAGACTGACTGACAGACTGTTAAATGATAGATACATAGAGATATGGTAGATAGATGATAGATTGATAGGTAGATAGGTAAGTAGATAGATAGACAGAAAAGTAAGTAGATAGGTAGATAAATCTGCAATATTAATTTGTCAACCTCCCTGTCTTCCAGAATCATGGAGATCCAGTGACAAGACAAAAATCAGGATGACTGATGATGATGGATTGCAATGGATGACCATGTTATCTTTGATGCCTGATGAAGCTCTCAGCACTTCCTAGCATCTGCTTCAACTGCCTTCATGGCCTTTGGACAAATTGTTCTCATCTACACATACTGCTGGGGGAAGTCTCTACATGTTTGGGGTATACATGTACTCCAACTCACCAGAGGGTTTGGTTACTCTAACCTGACCTTAGTCCATCTGTCGAGATGGTTTACTGAGGTATGGCCACAGGTGAGAGTCAAATGCCAGGTGGACACAAAGGTTCGCTGCCACTTAAATCTGACCAAACTCCAGCCAGGAATTATTCCCACCTTCTACCACCTGTCCTCCTCTCATGCTATGGAATGGAGCTGACAGAAGTCATGACACTCTGCTAATGGGCTCTACTACTTATTAATGCTAACTTATCATAGTTGTGTCTTCAGTGCAGCAAGGAAAAGGAGGAGGATGAGGAGAAGGAAGAGGAGGAGGAAGAGGAGAAGGAAGAGAAGAAGAAGAGGAGAAGAAGAGGAGAAGAAGGGGAAGAAGAAGAGGAGGAGAAAAAGAAGGAGAAGGAGAAGGAGGAGGAGGAGGAGGAGGAGGAAGAGGAGGAGGAGGAGGAGGAGGAACCAAAGGAATAAGGAGGAGGAAGAGGAGGAAGGTAAGAAAAGCACCTCATTTCTATAATAAATGATAATATGTAAGGTCCTGATTGAATGCCACTATCCATAACACTCTTTAGTAAGTTGTCTTAATCTACAATAAAATCAGAAAAAAAAAAAATTAATGGAAAGTATCATCTTGAGTAGGTGTCTCCAGAGAGAGTGGGGTGGATTGCTGTTATCAGAGGTCATACCAATTCCCTTTGCTCATCAGGGTGCAATAGCCAAATGTAGATCATGTACTTTAATGGAGAAGAGCCATGGCACAGAGAATCCTCTCCTCATTTTTATTTGGTTTGAGATTGGAATAAATGGCAGGCATTTCCCCCAGGATATTTGCTAGTTTTATTTTCCTTGGGTTGTTATTAAAATAAGACTGCATTCCCTGAGTACAAGTCACCTGACACCCTCAGGGAGAGGCAATCCACAAAGTATGTTGAAGAGCAAGGCAAGGTCAGCCTAGGATTTAAAACTTGTCATATTTGCTTCTCCTACACATGATTAGGAAGCAATAAACTTTCCTTGGGGCAAATATGTGCTCTTATAGAACACTAGGGAGTTTTCATGGTTCCTGATGGGGTTGTTGCCCCTTCCCAAAATCAGAAGGTTTGAGAATTTTCCCAGACATGATCAGGCCTGGTAGGAATTCTTTTTGAGGTCTGCAGCTCAAACCACCTCCCCCCCTAAAAAATCAAAATTTGGAGCTCAACACTGATGACTACAAACTCCAGAAATGGTCTAACCAAGAGGGAGTACAGAGGGACTATATCCTCCCTACTCTTAAAAATGATGCTTCTTATTTTTTTCTTGTCTTTTTTTTTTTTTTTTGGGGGGGGGGGAAGCAGAGTTTATGTTTTCTTTCACAACATGATTTTTATGGAAATGTTTTGCCTAACTTAACATGTATTTTCTCAATGTGTGGTAGGGGTGGGGAGTAGGAGGGAGGAAAAGAGAAAATCTGAAACTCAATTTTTTAATAAAAAATGTTAAAAATTGTTTTACGTGTAACTGAGGAATAATAAAAAATTAAATAATCTTTTTAATGATGCTTCTGTTAATGTTGCAAGAGCTTTCTTAGATATCATATCCTACTATTGAACCCAGTGGAGCTCACATTCTACTCATGATGAAGAAAATGGAAAATCATCCAACAAACCCTAAAATGAGGTCACAAGAGTTAGAAAAGACTGAAAAATGATCTGACAACAACAATAGTGCAACCCTAGGATTATGAGGTGTTTTGAGATAAGTAATATCACAGAAAGATAGACATTCAAAGTATCAGGATTCAAATCTTTCCTCTGATGTTTATACTTTATATGATCTTAGGTAATTCCCTTAATTTTTCCTAGATCTTTATAAAATAAAGGGATTGGACTCTTTATTGAATCTATGCCCCAATGACATAATGGAGGAAAGAAAAGGACCCACATGTGCAAAAATGTTTGTAGCAGCTCTTTCTGTGGTAGCAAAGAATTGGAAAAAGTGTGGATATCCATCAGTTGAGGAATGGCTGAACAAGTTGTGGTACATGAACGTAATGGAATATTGTTGTTCATAAAAAATAATGAACAAGATGATTTTAGAAAGACCTAGAAAAATTTGCATGAACTGATGCTGAGTGAAACAAGAAAAACCAGGAATACATTGTACACAATAACAGCAACAACGTGTGATGATCAACTGTGAAAGATTTGATTCTTCTCAGTGATTCAGTGATCCAAGGCAATCCCAATAGGCTTAAATTGCCATCTGCATCCAGAAAAAGAACTAAGGAGATTGAATGTAAGGAGGTGAATGGATCAACATAAGCTAAGTTCACTTCTTTTTCCTGTTTTTTTTTTTTTAATCTCTCTCATGGTTTTTCTCTTTTGCTCTGATTTTTCTCTCCCAACATTATTCATAAAGCAATGTATGTTAAAAATAAATAAACTTACTAGGAAAAAAAGTATTATCATCTGTTTTGCAGATGAATCAACAGGCTCAAAGATGTTAAGTACCTTTTCCAAGGCCATATACTTAATTGTCTAAAAAGACAAGTTTCACATCTAATCCATGGCTACAAACCCAGGGAATTTCATCTTCTCTTTCCCCAATCCCCAGCCCATCCCTATCCATACCTTCAACTCAGCAATGAAGTCTCTCTTCTTACACTTCTCAGGCTGAGCTGACTTTTCCTATTCAATTCATCATTTTTTAACCTTTATTCTGGTTATTTTTGTCTCTGACTCAGGCCCCTGTTAAGTTGTATTCCCTTTTGATCATAGTAATATAAATTCAGAGCTGAAAGGGAGCTCAGTGGTCACCTATTACAACCCTGTCTCATTATATGGAATAGAAAATGAAGGCCCATTGAGGCAAGTGGGGTTTCTAAGATCACACAAGTAATAAGTAGCAAATTCAGGATTCAAATCCTAGATCCTAGAGATCTAATCAGCTTGAAATTATTTTCTCTCTTTGTACCCTGCATCATGTCCAAGGCTCAATCCATATGAGGAGAACTGAACTGAATTTTCCTTGACCTTTACTCATTTATTATCCTGTTAGAGCCATAATACACACACACACACACAAACACACACACACACACACACACAAACACACACACATACACATACACAAACACACACACACACATACACATACACAAACACACACACATATACACATACACAAACACACACACACACACACACACACACACACACACACACACCTGACCAAATAACATAGTAAATGATATGATCTAAAAAGTTCAACAAGAGATAAGAGGAGGAAGGAATGAATGTCTGGCTGGATGGTCAAGGACAGCTTACTTAGAAGTTCAAAGAATCTTAAGGCAAGAGATGGATCAGAACCAGAGATCATCTACCCCAATCCCCTCATTTTACAGATTAGGAAACTGCTCCATGGAATTTCAGCAATTTTCATAAAGTCATATGATAAAATCAGAGCATCTGGGTCTGGAACCCAAGTTCTCTGATTCCAAATATAACTCCCTGATATTTGAGCTAGCTTTTGCAGAACAGATGGAATGTATGAAAAAAGCAAGAAGGGCATTCCCAGCATGGGACGTAGTGTAAGCAAAGATTCAGTGGTGGGAAAGCAGAGTATATTTGCAGATAATAAATAGACCAATTTGGTTGGAACACAAGAGGGCAATAGCCTTGGAGTCCTTGGCAGAACAGGCCCATATTCAAGTCACTTTTAATTTGTTTCTGTCCGTAACCTCTAGCAAAATCAAAGTAATCCAGATGATGGGTGATAGCTTGAAGTCAATTAAGTTGAGACAAAGTGCCTCTGTGTGAAATGCATTTATTTTCCTACTATTATAGATTGACAATCATCTCCAGAATCCAGGGCATCCTTCTAACTGTTTCTAGAAAAATCAAAAAGCTCACCCAGGATTGTGAGAGTTGGCTTGGGACCTCTAACTTCAGCATTCCCTCCACCTACCTATCAAGTTTTCACCCATTCCCCTGACAAGATCTTTCAAGGGCCAAACCATCAACAAATGCAATCGTGTGACTCAGAGAAGCTGATCTAGATTGAATAGATCTCAACACTGTCAGCTTCTCAGGTGACAGTGTACTTTCTTCTCCCACTCCTTCCCTTCTTGCCCAAGCAAAACACAGCCCTGCTATCCCCCTCACTGAAATATTCTCTACACCATGGCAAGTTTCCAGCATCATCCACTTCATCAAACATCAATGGCCAGGCTCCTTCTGGGAGTTCTTAGATATAGTCAGGGGGTTGTAATTAATTACTCCCCTCCACCAAATACTCTTACAATGCTTTACCAGGGGAAAAAAAAAAAAAAAACACTTATTAAGCTCCTATTATATGCCAAGAATCGTGCTGAGTACTTTCACAAATATTATTTCAGTTGATCCTCACAACAACCCTGGGAGATAGGTGCTATATTATCCCCATTGTACAGTTGGGGAAACTGAGGCAGGCAGCAGTTAGGTGACTTGCTCATGATTATTCACTATCTAAAGTCAGATTGGAATTCAGTTCTTCTTGATTCCAGGCCCAGTGTTCTAGCCCCACCAACTACCTTTTGGGCTTTGAACAGCAACATAAGCCATCTCTTCTATCTCCATCCCTCTCATCTCAACAATTTCCCAATACCTTAAAGAGATGATGCCCAAGGATTTTTAATGCTTCTTTAGTTTAAAGGGAGCTCTCCACATTCACTTGCCCTTTGAACAGTTTTTTTTTGGGGGGGAGAGTTTTTATTTTGGGGAAAAGAATGGTACCTAAAGCACTGGTGTTCAGTAGACCAACATTTTCACTTTTAAAAAACATTTATCTAAACTTTTTTTTGGTCATTCACAATGCCCATTTAGAAATGTTGGAGCTTAAAGGGAATCTGTGGCGTAAAGTCTCTCCATACTTTCCAACATGGTTTGGATTCGAGTATTTAACAAATCTGGCAAGGCTTAATATACCTTTCATAGAGAATCTTTTTGTTTCTATCTTCATGAAAATGATTATAGCTGCAGAGTTGAGCACTTGTACCACAAGACTAATCAATCAATCAAGAAACAAGCATTTATTAAGACTATCCTATGGTGGATATGGAGATACCAAGATACCAATGAAGCAATCTCTGCCTTCAAAGATCTCATATTCTGCTGATAAATGACACCAAACTAGAACTACATATAAACAGAATGAAATTAATGTTACAGAAGAGGAGTGTTGCTGACATCAGAGAAAACTCTGGATATTCAGTTGTTTCCACTGATGCAACTTGAAATGTAAATAATTTTAACACCCAAAAAGGGCTAGGGAGATGTAGCAGTTCTGGGCAACTCGGCAAGAAAACATCTGTGTGTTCAGAGCCATATGGTGCGGCATTTATAATAGCCCAGAAAATAGGAAACCATTATAATTAAGAATTTGTGCTGGCCATTTTGAATTACCTTAGACTGAAGCTACTGAAGCTCCAGAGATCCAAATGGGGACAGTGGGAGTGGAATTACAGCTTTATTCATGCTAGCTTTCTATTTCCTTTGTAATGCTATATGTTTTATGTATTTAAAAATATTAGTCTAAGAAAAGGTACATACTGTCAATGTGTCTCACACACAAACACACATCACACACATACAAATATGCAGAGAGTTAAAAAGCTCCACCTTTGACAACCCAACACAGAAAATGTCATTTTCTAACAATTGACAGGCTGAATTTTGATCTGTTCAAAAGATATGTGCTCCCCATTGTCAGATAGCAGGCTAGGTTAGCTAAAGCTTATCCCATCCTGACATGCTGTTTAGCTTTCCTTTTCCAAAAGAAGTAACTAGTGAGAAGCAAATAGTCCTTTGACCCAGAAAACTGCAAAGCAGGTTTGGCAAAACCAAGTTAAAGGTGGTTTTTATGTTTTAAAATACAATAAAATTTATTTATAAACTTCAATAACCATTATTAGCTTATAGACTATACAAAAACAAGCAAAGATCCAGATTTGACAAGGGGGCTATAATTTGCCAACATCTGATCTATAGGATTAAGAAAAATTAAAAATAAATAAAACCGGCATCCATTCAGCTTCAATTTAGTACCTCGTTAGCAAAATAATTACTTAAAATATGAATCTATCAACTCAGAGAACATTTTTAATAACATCCAGCTAGAAGCTAGGATAATCAATCATCCAAAAAACATTTAATGTCCACTATGTGCTAGGCTTTCACACTATAGTAGCTAATACTTAATTACTAATATTATCTTCACATCATGAATCACAAAGCTAATAAGTGGACTGGGTTTTGGCATTTTGTGCTACTTACCGTCGAGATCAAAACTATTAATGATAGTTCTGAACTCTCCACTCTCCCCGGCCTGTGGGAAATGAAACCTAACAGCCCCGTAGATGGCCTCAAATCGACATCTCTGTTGCCTCTATATCTCAGATTTTCTTCTCAGAGTTCAAATGTAAACATAATTCTCTTTTACTGTGTAAACTCTCCATTTTTTTCTTCCTCTGCAACCAGTCTGATCACAAATATTGGCTGAATGAGTTTCCTCATGAGCTTCCTGTGACTAAGAAGTCTATCGTCTGGAGTCCAGTTTTCCTGGGATGACTCTTGTTATATTTAGATTGTTTGGTCCTCAGATCATTGACATAAAGTCTGTCTCAAGGCAGCAATCTACTGAAACCCTCTGCAGCCGATGCTTCATTGTCCTAACCTTTAAGAATCTGGAGTCATTTTGATACCATAACTCATCTGAATATTAGAATTTCAAAGCATCGTTTGCTTGGAACCTTGTTGTTATCATGAGAGAAATCCAAGTATGAGACAAAGGCTCTCGTCCTGTGGGCTGATGATCCTTGAGAATTCAGGTAGAGTTCTTGCAAGGAAGTCCTCCAATCCACATGAAAATTTGCAAACTTAAATTTATTTAGAGAGAGAGAGAGCATAGATTGGGAGCATAGGAGCATATTGATATGCAGAGGCAGGAAGATCCAGATTTAAATCCTACCTGTCACATTTGATATGTACCTAGTTATGTGTCCCTGGATATCATTCAATATCTTTGAACTTCAGTTCCCTCATCTGAAAAATTAGAAGATTGTACTTGATTTCTAAGATCACTTCCAAGTCTCCGTCTATAAGGAATAGAAAGAGACCATAGAAGAACCTCATCATCCGGAATTTCCCTATACAGATAAAATTATAAATTTGGTCCCCAGCCTTATCTGCTTTAAACCAAATATATGAGAGTCTTACTCAACATATTACTATTTTCAAATATATGCAGATAGACTTGTAGTTAATAAAATACAAACTCATTTAAAAGGGATAGGGACTAGATCTATGATTTAATTAATCTTTGTAGTGTAAGTAAGTAAATTTCCTCTGTCAATTCAGGTCAACACCTTCTTTGCTACCCATAATCTCAGAGAGTGGCCTAGGACACTGAGATGTTAAGTGGTTTGTCCAGAGTCACAGAACCTATACGTGTCAGTGGTGAGAATTGAAGTCAAATCTTGTCGTCTTCTCCACATTACACTAAATCTCCTAATTTAAAAGAAAAAAATGAATTTAGCATAGCTTTTGGTCATTGGATGTTTTTGACACCAAGTAGTTCCCATCAACTATGGGGGTGAGGAAGGGAAAAGGAAGGTTCTGTGAACCTTTTCAATATTAAAAAGTAGTTTCCATAGCATAATAAACTCAATCAAAATTCATATGAGGACTATTGTTTAATGTCATGGGATAGCACAGTCCCTAAAGAAGTGAAGTTATAGATTGTACCACAGGCAACGGAGATATAATCAATGGGCATCAGTGAGGTGTCAAACATGACAAATGGGGAATTGCAAAGAGGAGAATCAGAAAAGTTTACAAATGAAAACACAGACCAGTTAAGTAATGAAAACAAGAGACAGCCAGTGTATCTTCATCATCATCATCATCATTATTATCAGCAGCAGAAGCAGCACTGGAACATATTTGCCAAACACTTTGGGTATGTCATCCCATTTGATCCTGACAGAGACTTAAAGAAATCAAAAGATGTATCAAGAGTCACTTTACCATTAAATATATGAGGTGGGATTTGAACTCAGATATTCATAACTCCAGGCCCCAGAGCTCTGTCCATTTAAGGATAAACTTATGTTTCCCTATTTATCTGGATGTCAAGTCTAAATAGTTATCTCAGATAATGAGAGGATGACCCACAACATATAGGTGGTCCCCTTTGGGGGATCTGTGGGAAGACTTTGACAAGAGGTTTTCAAGGCACAAATGGGCTGTGATCTGTCTCCCTAGAGGGTGTTCCTACATGTAGGAAATCACTGTCCCATGCAAGTATGATGTAATAATAGTCGGTATTTACATAGCACCTTCAAGTTTTGCAAAGCATTTTAAATAGATCACTTCCTTTAATCTATTGTCTCTCCCTCCTGAAGGTTGGGAAGCACTGGGCTATGACCTCAAACAGCTTGTCACCTAGCTGAGGAAAGCAGTCCAAAGTATATGAAGCAACAAGGATAAACTGAAGGCAGTCTATAATTATCTCCCATGAGGTCCTTTCAGGATTTCCCCATTCCTGGCTCCTTCAACTTTGTTCTTTCTTTTATTCAACCAGCCACTCACTCCCAGTTTTTGGATGCAGACTTATTTTATCCTTTGCCATCCTCTCCCCACCCCGCCCCCATATATACCATTTCTCATCCCTCCCTAGAGCATGGTTTATCCTTGCATATACCTCCCACCATCTGGATAAGCTTTTCTGGCTCTCTGGGCCTAATTATTTCACTGACTCTCAAGAGTCTTCCTTTCTCTCTTGTCTATGACTCATAACCCTTTTACTAATGAACAATTAAGTCCCTGCTCTTCCAGTTTTCCCTTGTTCTATGACCAAGAATGGATTTAAGAGAACTTTCACAGATAATTCAGATCTGTTTTAATTCTATCCTATCCTTCCCCACATGTGCTGGTCAATGTATTAATTATTCTCTGAACTTAAAATGTAAGGAGGAAATGTGACCCAGTAGCAGAAAAGCTGAAGTTTAAGAGTTTGGGGTTACATTTTATTTTGTTTTTATAAACTGAGAAGCCAAAGAGTTGATCAATAAGCAAGGAATAAGTATCTACTATGTACCAGATACTATATTAGATGCAAGAGATACAAGAGCAAAAATGACAGCCCCTGTCCTCATTGGGGCTACATTCTAAAAGGGAATATAACACACACACACACACACACATACACACACACACACCCCTACATATATTTATATGTATATATATACACACACAATATTTTGAAGAGGAGGATTCTAGTTACTTGTAGTATTGGCAAAGGCATCATGTAGGTCAAAGCTTCTTAAGTGGGGGGTCACAACCCCACATTAGGTTACATAACTGAATGTCAGAATTGTGAAATTATGATTTATTATCAGTAAATGTCTGATTTGTATAATTACTTTATAGATCTATATGACCAGGGTCATATAAAAATTTCTCAGATAAAAGGAGATCGCAAGTGGAAAAAATTTAAGAAGGTCCCATGTAGGCAATGGTAGATCTGCATTTTGAAGGAAACAGTCAATCAAGAAGCATTCATTAAGCACCTACTATGTACTATTGTGCTAAGTAGTGGGGATACCCAGAAAGCCTATAGACAGCTATGCCTTTAAGAGCTCACAGTCTAATGAAAGCAACAACATGCACACAGTTTTGAAGAAGTATGAACAAGAGAAGGCATTACATGGGGAGGAGGCAATGTAAAAAAAAATTGTGTAAAAACACAAAAATTGGAGATGGAGTTTGTTCTGAGAAACAGTAAGAAAGCCTAGACTAATGGGAAAGGTGGTGGAGGGTGGGAAGTGACAGAAAAGAAAAGAAAGAAAAAAAAAAAAAAGCAAGAAACCATGTGAGAAGAGAGCACTGAGAGAGGAAAAGTAATTATGGAAAAGCAAAAAAAAAAAAAAAAAAAAAAAAAAATGAATTAATCATGAGAGTGAAGTAAATAGAAAGAAAAGGAAAAAAAAAAAAAAGATGTCTTCTAAGTGGGGGAGGGGAAAGTGTTTTGTGATTTCCAGATGGCAGCAGAAGGATGGAACCAAGATGGATGGGTGGCCACTTCACTGTATATCTGCTAGAGAAGTATGTAATCTGGGGCGAGTCGCTTAGCCTTTCTTTGAGTCCTATGTTCACCATTTATAAAACTGTGGATAACTCTAAACTGCCTCTTAGGACAAGTGTGCAAGATTTCTCATTTACTCTGACCCAAGATAATGCTGGGCAAGTGAATAAATGACAAAGATTGTTTCTGGCATGCCTTGAGTCACCAGAAAAGCACACACACACACACACACACACACACACATACACACACACAAAATGTTCTAAGAGATCTGACTCAGGGTTATCTTTGTTTCTTCAGGTCTGTGGACTTCAAAGAAATCTCTCTCTCTTCACAAGAAAGGATTACTAGAACAGGATACCTTCTCTGGCTTAATTGCTGAATTTCCCTGGGTTTGGGAGTGGCTATGTTTTGGAGCTTTGTGGAAATGTTTACTTTTACATTCTTGCCATCCAGGGCAGGTCTTTTCTCAGCTAAAGCTTGCTGACACAGAGCATGTGCTAGCTGTGATAAAGTAATAATCCCTGTTAACTCAGGAGCAAGCTTTAAACAAGAAATCACAAGTCAATTGGGGAGGCAAACCTGCTGAACTACTTGCTCCTTGGCAAGGGTTTTCTACCATTTATACAACCGTGAGCATCTGTTCTCAGATGTCTTTTCTTTTTTGTTCCCAATCCATTGTAAATCTATTCTATTGTAAAACTATTTCCTAGAGAAATATGAAATTGGATCGCTCGTGTCAATATGGCTATGGATGAAGCCAGTTTTGGACACTTTATCATGGAACCAATGAGTTATTTTATAGAACTTTATAGGGGCAGCTAGATAACTCAGTGGATAGAGCATTGGTCCTAAAGTCAGAAGGACCTGAATTCAAATCTGAATTCAGACACATAACAATAATAATTGTGTGATCCTGGGCAAGATGCTTAACCCCACATTGCCTCAAATTGCAAATACATTCAACATTCAACAAATAAAACAACAACATGAAAACACTGTATTCAACAATGAAGAAAGAGTCAAGAATTTCAAAGGAAGTGAGGAGAACAAAGTCAGAATGAAAGGGTCTGTGCACAATACCAGATGATAAGCTATGTTATAAAATATTAATCATCAAAGCAATTTGATATCAATTAAAAAGTAGAACCAATGATCAATGGAGGATAGTAGATAAAAAAGATACCAAACCAATAAAACACGGCAGCTCAGAGTTCCATGAACTTGGCAACACAAATTAGTGGGGACAGAACTTTCAATTCAATAAGTATAACTAGAAAAATTGGAAAACAGTTGACAGAAGTAGGGCTTTTTCCTCTTACATTATATGCCACAGATATCTGCAAATGACTATATAACCTAAGTGCAAAAAATATAAAAATTATTGTAGCAATAAAAATTACTTTAAAAAATAGGAAAAAACAGAAAGAAAATAGAAAGAAAATGGTATCTTGCACAATTGTGTCTGGAATTCATAAACAAAAAAATAATAATAAAAGGCAAAAATCAACACATTTCAATGAAATGTACAAGCATTTCATTAACAAAATCAATTAATTTGATAAAAACTGATGAGATGCTCTCAATTGGGGATGGAGCATCTTTGCAGCTCATTCTCAAATAGTTAAATAAGTCTGTGATCTTCTTGATTTGATAATTCCCTTTAATAATAGAGAAGACAATTTATCCATGGCAGTCCTTCCTTTTTCCAAATCAGTGAGAAATTCCATGTCCTTTCAAAGCTTTGGTCAACCCAATGTGTAGGATCCCTTCATGACATTGGGAAGGTACCAATGGAGCACTTTAGCTTTCTACCATCATTACTCCTTCTTCCCAAATGAACAGGTCAGCTTCTTTTCCTATCATACAATTCCTAGCTTTTTCTCAGAATTCCTCATGGGTTTTATGTTGTAGCCTACAGATGTCCAATTTGTGTGTGTGTGTGTGTATGTATGTATGTATGTATGTGTATCTTTACTCTCTGGGTAACACTCATTTTTTAGCTCTTCAGAGGAAGTTGTGTTCCATGTCTCATACAGCAAATTATCTCTGATAAGGTGTGAAATACAAGATATATAGGAAATTCACAGAAAAATCTAAAGACAAAAGTAATTCCCCAATAGATGGAATTTTAGAAAGGAGAAAGAAGAAGAAGACAGGACAGAAGACAAAAGAGAGAAGAAGGGAGGAGAGAAAAGAGAAGGGCAGGAAAGGAGAGGAAAAGAGAAAGAGAAAGAAAAACAGAGGAAAACTTTTTTTAAAAATGCAAAGAATTGACTACCATAGGAAGGAATGTGCCAAATCCCCAATTATATGAGAAATACAAGTTAAAACAACTGCAAGGCTTTCTCACACCTTTCTATCTGATTAGCAAAGATGACAAAAGACCAAAATGATAAATTTTGGAGAGGCTATGGCAAGACAGGTACAATATGGCAGGTTGTGTATAGATCTGACTGTTGTGAAAAATAATCTGAAAGTTTATCAATGTCACTAAACTATACCTATTAACCCAGCAATCTCATTATTGATCACATAGCCTGAGGAGGTCAAAGACATAAAAAAAAAAAAAATCCCACAAAAACCCAATATTTTTATAGTGATAAAACAGAGCAGATACTTAACAATTGTGGAACTACTTATGAGGTATGACTATAATAAGAATTTTTATTATTCCTAAAGTAACAAAGAACATTAGGGATTCAAAGAAACTTGGGAAGATTTTGTTAGATGAATAGATGAAGAGAGAAATAAACAATGAAAAGACCAACTTATACAATAATGACAGTAAAATAAAGGAAAACAATCCTGAAAGACCAAATTCAGATCAATGCAATAATTATTAACTCCAGAAGCTATTCTGGTACACATGAGGTACCTATTGTCAGACAGAGCTAATGTGTTAAGCCTGCTTTAACTGTATTTCTTTGTCATAAGGGAATGTTTTATGGGACTGTGTGGTAATGACAGATATTTTGAAAGGGCATCAATAAATAATTTTAAAGTTCCCCAAAAATAATGGCTAATACAACTTTTCTCAGATTTTCAGAAATAGGAAATACATTAGTACATTAAAATAAATTTTCACAGAAAAGCAAATCAAATGTGTTCATCTCATGGTGGGTTACCTAAGCATTAGAATTAAATGATGCAATGTTTTATAACAATAACTGACATTTACATAGCAGTTTCCACATATTATCTCATTTGAGCATCTCAGAAACTCTGTGAGGTCAGTATTACAGATATTACTATCTCCATTTTAGCTGATTCTCAGTAGAGTGGAACTTACCCATAATCACACACAAAATAATGCTAGAGATGAAATTTGAGCCCAGGTCTTTATGGCTGCAAATCTAGCTCTTTCTCCACAATACCAGCTATGGCTTTGTTTAATATTTACACTGAATATCCATATATGCACATATATGGATTCCTGCAAATACTGAGAAATTTCAAGCTCCAATTCAGTTGACCTAAAGACTCCTCATTTTACTTTCTCTCTCACTTGCCACAACTTTGAAACTTTGTCAGAGTGAATGGGAGAAATGGTAAGATTACAATGACAATTTAATTATTTAATTATTAAATTATAAAAATAAAAGTACTGATATTATAGCAATAGTCCAAGAGGCTCATACATGAACCCCTGGAAGCCTTCCACCACCATCAAACCAAAAAAAAAAAATTCTTCAGTGGTCGTGATCCCCGAAATAATTTGTCTTGACTAGACTCTAAGTTCCTTGAAGAACTGAACTGACTTGCTGCTTTATTTGTATTCTCAGATCTTGGTGTACTTCTCAGTACATACATGCTTTTAGCAATTACTGCCTTTCATCCATTCATCTTTGATTTACAGACACTTCCTTGAGAAATTCACTACTAAGGAATTGATTATAGCAATAATAAGCACTGTCTTTACTTTCTAAGCTCCAATTTTATGAAAAAATATTTTATGTCTTCCTTATTTTTGTAAGAAATTTGGACTTTATTACTTTTTGAGTATTATCTTTGTAATAATCTTTATTGATGATTCACAGAATGGCAGAATACTATTCTATCTGTATTTTCCCCCAACCCTTCACAAAGGAAGAGTTGGTTTCCCACCAGGAGAGGAAACAAAAAGTTAAAATGTCTATTGGCTGTCCACTCTGATCTCCTAAGAGATAGGGGCTCTGGAATATAGTTATCTCCATTTATTCCTTTAAGTATTATTAGTCTAGGGGATATGATTTTAAGGTTCAAGCTCATTCTTTTATAAGGCAAAAAGACTTGACACTTCCCTACCAAATACCAGTAAATATATATTATATTGTGTACACATGTACATATATGTATATATACCTATACAGACTTGCATATGTACATGTGTGTGTTTTGTGTATACTATGTACATATGTGTAGGTAGGTATGTCTAAAAAGTATCAAAGAAATCCATTCATCCTAGTCAATCACAAAACAGAAATCAGAGAAAGTATACATAAGAAAATGTGAACCAGACAGTACAGAATGAAAGATCACTCCCATTGGGAATGACGTAGCTCAACTCAACCAAAAGAGAGAACTCTCAGACTCTCACCAAAGGGGAAATTCCCTGAAGTTTTTAGTGTAGCAAGCTCTGGCTGGGAGCGTGACAGAGACTGCTACCGCCTCTCATGCTTGCTTCTTCCCAGAATGTCTTTTCTCCCTTCAGTGACCTGAAGAGAAGGTAGAATCATATGTGTCTTCTCTTCTGAAACCAAAAATCAAGAAGCATCCAAAGAGACAGGAGAGAACAAAGAAATAATAGAGACTCAATCTCTCTTCTCTTCCACCCCTTGTTTAGGTGCAAGGTACTGATTTGCATTAATGAGGAGAGAGTGCCATAAGATTTGGGAGCTTGGTTACTATCCCTTTAAGGCAAAAATACAAGACTTGATATTCTTTTTTCAACACATATATTTCCCAAATAACAAAATACTGCATCTTTTCCCTAAATTATAAGAAAAATAAAGGGAACAAGGAGATTCGATAGATTCTATGTAAAAGCTTCACATAGGGCTGAAGAACAACAATCTTGTGATTGGGAAGAAATGGATTTGAATAAAACTTCTAACATATCTTTACTATATGATAATGGTGAAATTATTTCATCTTTATGAACCTCATTTTTTTTTTATCTGTAAAACAACATGGGTCAAAATTGACCCTGTGTTCTTCACTTGTTGTAAGGATCACATCAGATAATGTATAATAAGCTTTTTTTTTTAATGAACTTTCTATAGAAATATCAGCTCTTATTATTCTGTGGGAGAAGATGGAGGATATCCACATCTCAGGATGGGGTTTTCTCCAAATATGATATGATATTTCCATAGGACCAGTGGATCTCAGGATCATATATTTAGAACTTAGATGACCTCAGATCTTCTAGCTCAATCTTCTTATTTTTCAAATGAGGAAACTGAGGCACAGAGAAGCAAAGTGGCCTTTTCAGAGCTTCAGCTGATTTTCAACACTTCTTTCAGGAAAACCTGCTCAGGTCACTCCCTCTTGTTCCATTTTACCCTCCCCATTCTCACACATGTATCTGAGAAGGAGAAGATATTTCGACTCACAGAAATATGATTTTCATCACATATATGATTTTCATCACACATAATTCTGAATGTGGAGTGAGTTGGTTTTATTTAAAACAACATAACACAGACGAAAACAACACAATTTGTTAAGGTTTAGTAGGACCCATAGTGCTAAGACAAAATGAATGGAAACGCTCTTCTATAGTGTGTCTCTTTCCTTACAAGAGTGAGAATATGAATACTTTATTAGCACCGACATTTTGTATTCTGAACATACTTCCTGACTGAAGGAAACAACTTAGATGCTTAGCTCAGACCCTTGGCCAAGAGAGTTTATGTTAGTAATTTCCAAAACCCAATAATAATAGTCCTTTGTCATTCTATTGTCTTGTTCCCTATTTCAGAATATAGGAGATGAATTTCAATGGTATTGTTCGCTTTACCCCTACCCCAATGTCCTCTAGCCAATCTCCCAACATCTTGGGGAGAGTTTTCCATGTGTGCTCCACCCTGACTCATGGCAAGTAGCCACCTAAGTCTTATTGATCCCGCTGCATCTCATAATGCCCCTCATTCAACTGTTTCTCCATTTCCCTACCTGTAAATGTTTCTGAATATAGAAGGAGTGGCCTGTGATTGGTTTTAAATTGCTCCCATTCTGCCACTGAATAATTCTAGGTGGGAGAAAATGTATCATTTGGCATTTACACAGCATTTTACACACATTTTTCTGAAGATTGTGTTTTAAGATTTTAAAAGTCCCATTTTTAAAAAAAAAATGAGACAACAAAGACAAATATGGGTACATTGAACAGATCAATCACATTACAGATACATCTTCCATTGGAAAACAAGGCTTATGATCATCTTTAGAATGGCCTACGGGATAAGATAGTCTCTGTCTATACCACCTAGTGGCCTCTGGAAAACCAGAGACTTCTAACATCTTTAGCTCTAACTCTATATCCTAATGATCTTGTAATGTATGAAGAAAAGGTGAGAATGACTTATACAGTCTCAGAATGCTAAAATTGTGAGGAAATTTAGTTATCCTTCATTGCATGAATAAAAAAACAGAAGGTCCTCAGAGATTAAATGATTGTATAGAAACTAGAATCACAAAAGACCTCCAATGACTATTTTTTGTGCCAGGTTTACACCTTTATCCTGATGCCTTAATCTTGAACAGATAAAGGCCTTCACATAAAGTGAGCAGACTGCTGACACTAAAAACAGATGAATCCTGCCTCTGGCCCTTATTTATGACTACATCACCTCTCTGGGCACCATGGAGCTTTTGAGATCCCACCTACTTCTAGATCTATGGTTTTGTGATAATGGGCAAGTTATGAAAATTTTCTGAGCTCGAGTTTTCTACCTTAAAAAATCCAATTCAATAAGCATTCCTTAAAGTGCTAGACACTGTTGAGACTACAGAGACAAAAATGGCATCTGTCCCTTCCTTCAGAAAGATTATATTCTAGGTTGAGGGGGCCACAAAATGAACACAAATATATAAAGGCAGAATGAATCTAAAGTCAACTGGGGACATGACAAGCACTAACAATGGGGACATGAGAAAGAACCTCCACCTCAGTGACAACACGTGATTAGAACTTTGAGGGAAATTAGGGATTCTAAAACAAAGGTGACCAGGGAATACGATGCTAGATTCTGGGACTGAGACTAGAAACAGGTAAGAGATGAAACATGTTGTTTGGGAAACAGCAAGAGAATCAGTCTGAATGGACTATCAAAGGGGAATGAAGATCCTAAACACTCTCTATTGGACTTTCCAAAGCGATTTGCAAATGTGAAATCCAGATACAAGGGTGACTTTAATGCTGACTTTAAGGCTGAGCCAAGGGTGTGACCCTAGCCAGAGGCAAAGGCAGGTTGAGTGGAAGACTGGAAGAGATTTTTAAAATACATGTAAAGACTCATCCAGAGTCCAAAATTGTGCAATTGGGAGCATTTTAAAATGCCTCCCCCTATCCGCGCTAGGAGGGAGGGAGGGAACTATTTGGAATGCAGGAGAGGAAACAGCCATAGCAGTTTATACTCTGCAAAGTGCTTGCATATATTATTTCATTTGAGTCTCACAATAGCCCTGGGAAGCAAATAGTACAGAATCACAGAATTCCAGTTGGAAGGATATCATATTGTAGCCATCTACTCCAGTTTGTACCTAAATGGAAATTCCTATTATGAAACTCTCTGTGGAGTGACCATCTGGCTTCTGCTTGAAAGCTCCCTCTGGAAATAATATCACGCCCATTTTACAGATCAGGAAGTTGAGGTGCCATGAGAGTAAGCACAGAACAACACAACTAGGAAGTATTTGAAATGAGATTTGAACCCATGCACTTCCTCAGTCTGCTTTGCACTCTGTCCATTGTGTATAAAGAAAGACAAAATGCCATCTTTTCTTAAGCTCTATACTGTCAAATTATGGGCTCCAACTGCATTGTTCTCTCCTACAAAGAGCTTTCAAATATTTCAAATGTCACTTTCATGTAGTAATTACTTCAGAGAGCTCCTAACCTTTATTCCCCTTTCAGATCCTTTGCCTTCTCTGGCAAATAGATAAAGTCATCCTTCAGCATTTTAATGGGAATGTATCTTTGGCCTAAACGTGATTAAACTCAGACTGACAAAAGCATTGACACAATTTTCTTAAGTCAGTGGGGAAATAGTATAGTAAGCATGAAAAATAGAGATTCTGAGCGAATCAGTGAAAAAAAATGAGATATTCCATTGAATTTAGGGAAAAGATGAAAACTGGAGGAAAAAATAGGGTAAACAATTCAAGGGCCCAAGACACACCAGCCAAGTCTAAAAGATGATATTATTAAAAAGAAAGGGTACTGACTAGGAGTAAGCCCAGGGGTTACCACCAAGACCCTCCATTCTTTTGAATTTCTTTGTATATTTCTATCTACTTACACACTAAATCCTTCTGACAGAAAGGATGTATAAAATATAAGATAGAATCTTTTAGAATAGAAACTCCTTGAGGAGAGGCACTATCTTTGTTTTTGTCTGTATCCCAGCTCAGAACACAGTGCTCAGTAAGTCCTTAGTTTCCTGCCTGACTGATTGCAAATAAGCTCCTTGAGCCCAAGGATTATTTCATTTATCTTCATAAATATTAACACCATAATCTTTATTTATCATTTTAAAGTTTACAGATTATTTTATGTACTCATTTATTCTCATAACCATAGGTATTAATTTTACCCTTATTTTTAATTGAGGCTATGAAAGCTCAGGTTAGCTACAGAGCAGCTAGATGGCACAGTAGATAGAGCACCAAACCTACAGTCAGTCAGACCCATCTTCCCAAGTTCAAACCCAACTTCAGGCACTTACTAGTTGGAGAAGGAAATGACAAACCACTCCAGTATCTTTGCCAACACAATCCCAATGGGATCACAAAAAGTTGGACATGATTGAAAATGACTGAACAATAACAAAAAAGGAAACGCTGAGGGAATCTCACATCTAGTAACTGGCTTGGGAAAGATTCAAACCTATCCTTCTTGATTCAAAAAGCCGGCATCTTATCCATGGTACTATAATACTTCTCTTATCCCCAAAGTTAATGGCAGTGTCTGACACGTAGTAAATGCTTAATAATGCCTTAAATCTAAAGAGCTAGGCAAGCCTCAAGTACTACATGTAAACATGGCATGGTAGGATAATGAAATTGGAATCAAAAGAGCTATATTCGAATTCCTCCTTTGACTTTTACTAACCACATAACCCAGCTGATCCTCAATTTCCTCATTCACCAAAGAGGTAGAATGCTATCTGCAGCCTACTTTACAAGGCTCATATGAGATAAAATATACAAAGCATAAAGTAAAACATAAAGGTGAGCTGGTGTGGTTTTTTTTGCTGCTACCCAATTTTTGTCAATAATTCTCTTGGATCTTCCCCAGTGCACAGTAAGGTCGAATAGATATTGTTGTTGAGTGATAGAAGGAAGATAGAGACAGTTGTGTGGGTGTCTTAGATTAGCTAACTGCTATTTCGATCATATTTCTGGATGGAAAATGGTTTCCCAAAGGATATACTTATGTCTAGACAAGAGAGCCAAGGGGTAGCACGCTGTAATTGGAAACAACATGTGCCTCTGATATCTACTGGCGATGTGGTCTTGTATAAGCCATTTCATGGCTCTTCACCTTGGTTTCCTCATCTGTAAAGTGGGATAAGAATCCCTACAAGATTGTTGTGAGCTCAGACAGGATAGATAATATAAAATCTGTTTGCAAAGCTTGAAAACACTCTGTAATCCACGTCAGCACGTTAAACACACCCTTTAGACTGCCTTCTACTCTTCCGACTATGTTTGCCAAAGCCTGTGGGTGAACATCAAGTATTCCACTGCTTTACCGAATGTGGTTTCCATGCCCCACTCACCAGGCAAAAAATGGCTTGCATCCAGTCCTCATGCAGGTCTGGAGCCCAACTCTTTGTCTCCCAGCAGCCAAACATCTATTTCCTATGAAGCCAGTTAGTTAATTAGAGGAAAGCAAAACCTCTTTTCAGGGCCATCAGTCCAGTCTCACGGCTCCTGAGCATAAATCAGCTAGTGAGTCACTCAAGTCTTCTTGCCTGGGTACATTTCTGTCTGCAAGACCAGATTTAGCCTAACGCAATTAGGTGCCCATTTGGATGCTTCCAGATGTCCTCCCCATGTGAGAGCTGAAAGCATGGCCATTTCACACATTTATGTATGGGTTTTCTGCTTTTCAAACAAGCCTGTCCTGACTGAACGTGTTTGGAAAGACCAGAATCATGCTGGATGGCAGAACTCCCAAGCCAGGCTTCTGGTTAACTGCTCCAATTACTGCCTAATGGGTCTGTCTTGACAGAGCACAACTGGCTCATGCAGCCTCCCACTTTTCAGGCAAGAGCCAGCAGCACAGTGAGGAAAGCTGCAAATGAACCAGAATGGTGCCACTGCCAATGGTAGAGTTGCCCAACCTTGTAAGTCTCACCAGCTCTGGTCTGAAAAGTGCCCCGGAGTCATGAAGACGTGGGCTTAACAATTTCATATTCAAACCAAGTCATGTGGAGAGCCTGTGTGAGTAATGTGGATATGAGAGTGAGCATGGCTTGGGAGGGGCCAAAGCCAGGAGGGTTTTCTGATAAAAATTTTGCTACCATAATATGAAATATTTGTACAACTACCTCTCATTTGAGAGCAAAAAAAAAAAAAAAAGAAGAAGAAGAAAGAAGGAAGGAAAGAAGAGAGGGAAGGAGGGAGGAAAGGAGAGAGGGAGGGAAGGAGAAAGGAAGGAAAGGAGGGAAGGAGGGAGGGAAGGAAGGAAGGAGAAAAGAAGGAAGAGAGGAAGAAAGAGAGAAAGAAAAAAAAGAAGAAAGAGAGAAATAATGAAAGAAAGAAGGAAGGAAGGAGGGAGGAAGGAAGGAAGGAAGGAAGGAAGGAAGGAAGGAAGGAAGGAAGGAAGGAAGAAGGAAGGAAGGAAGGAAGGAAAGAAAGAAAGAAAGAAAGAAAGAAAGAAAGAAAGAAAGAAAGAAAGAAAGAAAGAAAGAAAGAAAGAAAGAAAGAAAGAAAGAAAGAAAGAAAGAAAGACCAAGAAGTAAACATGCCTTTAAAACCCTTTGCCAAAAATAAAAGGAAATCTTTTAAAAGGTTCCAGGGACTGGAATGTGGCTTGGGCACTTCAGGAAGGAGTGTTAAATTTTGGTTCCAGTTGCTTGTGGGAAATGATGCTTAGGGCAAATTGGGCTATATCCCAGGGCACTAATATGGGCAGAGTTCTTCTTCCTGCCCCTGCAGACTGTTGTAATGAGGATATGCTCAATGTATAGAGTGTCTAAAATGGCAACTCCATGTAGTATACTACAGAGCAGGAGAATCATGATAACCTGTAAGAAAAATGCTTTAGAGTAAAGACTATAGAGCAAATATAGACACTCTGTTACTATTTTCAAAAGTCAGACTACACGATGAAGTAGATGCTCTTTGATTAGGTGTAGAAACATTCGGAAAGGCTTATCAGCTTCAGTTATAATCTCTTGGCCTCAATTGTTTCTGGAAGATCTCAGTGAGTCCTTCACTCATTGGCATTCAGTGAAGCAAGTGAATTCTTAAGAGTTTTGAAAGGTTGGGAGACAGAGATCAAAGAAAAAGAAAAAGAATCTATATGTACAAAAATATTTCTAGCAGCTCTTTTGTGGTGGCAAAGAACTGGAAATTGCGGAAATGATTATCATTTGGGGAATGGCTGAACAAGTTGTAGTATATGATTGTGATGGAATACTGTTGTGATTTATGAAATGAAAAAGAGGTATTTTTGGTTTTGTTTTTCAGAAAAACATGGGAAAACCTATATAAAACTATACAAAGTGAAGTGAGTAGAACCAGGAGATCAGCTTACATAATGATGATCAACTATGAATCAATACATTGATTCAAGACAATTCCAAAGGACTCATGAAAAATGCTATTTACTTCCAGAAGAGAACTGAAGTGTAATTCCTCACTTTATTTATTTTTGCAACATGGCTAAAATGGAAATATGCTTTGCATGATTTCACATCTATAATTGATATCATATTGTGTGCCTTCTCAGTGGAGGGTAGGGGGTGAGAGAGAGGCAGAAAATTTAGAACTCAGCATTTTTTAAAAGAATATTAAAAAATAAGTAATATCCTTTTTAAATTATTGTGATATATGAAAATCAATTTTAAAAAAGAAAATGTAAGAGAGCATTCATAGGAATTTGGCAGTCAGAGCTCAAGCTCTGACTCAAGCTCAAGTTCAGCATAGATGCCTTAAGGAGAGATCTTTGGAGACATCTTTGGGTTTGCCACCCAATGAAAGCTAAAACAAAGATTCATCTGGCAGAGATTCTGTCTTGCAGTGTGCACTTGGTGAGACCATTCTATGTAAGAACAAAACTAAATTAAGCCTACTCCACTCCCCACCCCCCAAACACCACAGAGACTGAGGTGGTGTAAGGAGAAAGAATGCCCTGGAGGTGTTGGAAGATTTGTTTGCATGTTTGTTCTGGCTATGTCTTTGAAGTAAATATCCTTTCATAAAAGCTAATTATTGTTAAGTGGTTAAGTGGAACTCTGCTCCTAGTCATTATTTTTCTAACAATGTAGGTAACCCATCTGGTAGGGGCTGAGTTTTTTATCAGTAGGGGAAAAAAGATACCCCAAGCCCGGCAGAGTACCTGGAAACTCAGAGATGTCAGAGGAAAATGTAACCCTAGTAGCCCTATATATCACATTAAAATCCTTCAGAGATGCAGAGTTCAGCCAAATCTATAGTGTCTTCCGAGGTACATTGTTACCTTTGGGCAAAATTGTGCCTGGAAGAAAGTTGTTCTTTGAATTCTTTTCTGTTAGCCCTCATCTTTCTTTTTTTATCTTTTATTTTATTTTTTTAATAATAGCTTTCTATTTTTGAAATATATGCAGGTAATTTTCAATATTCAGCCTTGCAAAACCTTGGGTTCCAATTTTTTTTCTCCTCCCTTCGTCCCACTCCCTCCCCTAGACAGCAAGTAATCCAATATATGTTAAACATGTGCAATTCTTCTATACATATTTCCACAATTATCATGCTGCACAAGAAAAATCAGATCAAAGGGAGGAAGGGAATGAGAAAGAAAACAAAAAGCAAGCAAACAACAACAAAAAAGGTGAAAATACAAGGTTATGATCCATACTCAGTCCCCACAGTTCTATTTCTGGATGCAGATGCATCTCTCCATCACAACACCATCAGAAGTAGCCTGAATCACCTTGCTGTTGAAAAGAACCACATCCATTAGAACTGATCATCACATAAACTTCTTATTGCTGTATACAATATTCTCTCTTAGTTCTACTCACTTCACTCAACATCAGTTCATATAAATTTCTCCAGGCCTTAATGAAAATATCCTGCTGATTGTTTCTATTATATCTCTATTATAGTTTATTATTATTCTAATATTTATTTATTTATATTTATACATACTTGTTATGAAACAACAATATTCTATAACAATCCTTACCATAACTTATTCAGCTATTTTCCAACTGATGAGCATTTACTTAGTTTCCAATTCCTTGCCACCACAAAAAATAGCTCTCATCTTTCTTGACCTGTCTATAGCATTTAATATTGTTGATCTCCCTTTCTTCCAGGATAGTCTCTGTTCTCTTATCAGTCTCCTATCACTTCTTGCCTGCATTATTGCACAAATCTTTTAATTGGTCTCCCTGCCTCAAGTTTTTACTTACTCCATTTAATCTATTCAGCTGTTAAAGTAATTTTCCTAAGGCATCGGTGACCATATTAACTCTACACCCAATAAACTCAAGGATCAAATATAAAATCCATTAAAGTTCTTTACAATGTGCCCCCCTTCTCATGTAAGGGAGTGAATTCAGAAAATACACAAAATTAATTAAACGTTAGTGATAAAATGCTTGCCCTGGTACCTTTACCAGGTAGGAACAAATCTTGGTTTAATCAAATCAACCAAAGATAGTCCAACTAAATGTAAAAGACCTTAATACATTGAGATCACTGACGAATTACTATATGAACTAGAACAATATTGAACATGAGGAGGGGCTGAAAGAAATTGGTCTTGCAGTAGTAGTAAGTAGTACTACTTAACAGTAACAGTAATGGGGGTGAAAGTAATAGTAACAGTAACAGTAGTAGTAGTTAGAATTTATATACTTCCTCATATGTGCCAGATACTATGCCAAATACTATGTGAACATTAACTCATTTTTTCCTCTCAAAACCCTCAGGAGATCTTATTATTTATATTAATATTATTGCCATTAAAGCCTCAATTTTATAGTTGAGGAAATTAAGGCAAACAGAAGATAAGTGACTGGCCCAGAGTCACACAAGCAATACGTGTTTGAAGTCAGATTTGAATTCAGGTCCAGAGCTCTAACCACTGTATTATCCATATACTATAATCTAGAAATTAAGAAATGGCACCCTAAGTGAAACCAGAAGATGTTGTGGGTGGATCACTAGAATTCTGGGAAGATTTGCTCTCATACCATCTAGTCTGGATTTCATTCAAGTAGTCATTTGTGCCACAAACACATATTCTGCCCAACCCTGTCATAGGATCTTTAAGAACAAGAAGTTACTTTATTAAGGTATCATAACCTAGGTAGGCAGACAGAACCCACATTCATTAAAGGCCAGTTAGTGACTTAAGAGTAATCACTAAATGGTTCAACAAATATTGCTGAATATATACAAAGGCCCTATAAGGGCATGGCTATTTGGAGGTAGAAATAATTGTTCCCAATCTCAAGGGGTTTACTATCTTGTGAAATGACATGCATACACATAAGTAAAATGCAAGATATGGGTAATGAGGGCTTCTGGTCAACAGAGTCAAGGATAGTTTGACGTTTTCAGTTGAATGCAAGGCTTCCTAGAGGAAGCTAAGGCTTGAAGAAAGATGCAAGTTCTGGAAGGGAAGGAAGGTCACAGATGATACTACAGACAGAAGCAGGAGATGGCATGGCATGTTTGGGGAACTTTAATAATCCAAGATGGTGGATCACAGTGGATACCCAAAAAATGGAAGACAGGGGGCAGGGAAGAAATGGTAAGAGATACAGCTGAGTAAGCAGAATGACCTTAGTTTATGAAAGGTCTCAAATTAGAATTATGGAAAATGTGCCATGAGATTAGAAGAGAGTATGGTCATGATGGACTGGGGTAATCATGAAAAGGCTTACAGAAGAAATGGACTGTGAAGTAGGTCTTGAGAAAAGGGTGTGATCTAGATAGGAGTGAGACATTCTGGGAGTCCAGCTCATTGGAAAATGTGTTACAAGCAGTGGCCAACGGCTAAGCCCGTAAGACTGCTTAGAATCTCAAAAGGAAAAACTTCACTGAATATCTGCAGCCTATTTGAATGATTACCCTGAATCTTTGTTGTCTCAGGCTCAAAAATCTAAATCTTACTTTGTCTATTAGCTATTCTCAAAATGTCTGTGTTTCCTCTATCCCTTACCACACTCATAGAGCCTGTTGTCCGCATGGCCACATCCCACTTCAGATGCTGACCAGGTGTCCAAGTCCATATAAATCAGTGTGGTCCCAAGCTGTAACATGGGCAGAGTCCACATCCTGGTAAAACCATCTTGAGAGACAAGCTAAACCAGGTCAAAGGTAACCAACAGGTCTCAGTGAGTTGGAGGAGAGAGGTTCTTATTCCAATCATGTAAAGACTTCCCTCAGAGGAATGGGCTGATGAGGATATGCAGTGCTTGAGCTTGGTTAGATATGGAAGATGTTAGGATCATCCATTGTATCTCAAGTCATCACCAATTGTCTTGACTTTTGTCTTGCCTCTGGACTTTGATAAGTAGAAGATAGAGTGAGGATGTGACTTTGGGCAACTCTGCCATATGTTAATGCAATTCATACACAACTAGTCAAGACATCCCCAGGATGTCATTGACTCTCTTCAAAAACAAAGGATGGATAACAGCTCTTACTTACTAAGAAGGAAACAGAAATGCTTCAGTCCTTCCCAGAGTAGTTATTCTTATAACAGTATGGTGCTGTCCAAGAACACAAACCTTAAAGTCAGAAGATCTGAGTTCAAATTCTGGCTCCAGAGTCTGTGTGATTCTGGACCTCACATACAGATCTTTGGACTTCCATTTCCTTGTCTGTAAAAAAGAGAGAATAACAACAGGTACCTTCTAGGGTTGTTGTGGCTCAGTTAGATAACATATGCAAAGTGTTTTACCAACCTTAGGGTGCTATGTAAATGTGAGCTATGTTTATCATTTCTATTATTATTCAAACTAAACCAAGCAGATGTTTAATGTCGGAACAAAAAAAAAAAAAAAGATAATAAAAATAGTCTAAGGGGTGGTCTAATGCAAAGCTTCTTAAATTTTGGGTTGAGGCCCCATATGGGGTCAAATAATTGAATGTGAGAGTTGTGAAGTTATGATTTATCATTAATAAATGTTTGATTTGTATACCTATTTTACATACTTATATACCCAGGATTGCATAAAAATTTCTTGGGTAAAAAGGGGCTGTGAGTGGAAAAGGTTTAAGAAGCCCTGGACTAGTGGATAGCTGGATTCTGAAGTGAAAAAGACCCAGATTCAAGTCTCACCTCTGGCAAAATTGAACTGCATGATTCTTGACACATCATTTAAGATCTCAGTTTTTAATTTCAAAGATTAAAAAGTTGTAGATCTGATGGCAATCTCAGACAAGATACATTTATTAAGCACTTACTATGTACTTAAGTCTCATTGGGGACATACAACTATGAATAAAGATTGTTGACTTCCCTCAAGAAGCCGACAATCTATTGGGTAAAGACAACACATGAAAGTACATGAAAAGCTTGGCCAGGGGAAACCAGGAAGAATCTGGGGAAAGTACAGTTTGGGGATGTAGTGGGAGAGTCGACTTTAGAAGAGGGATTTCCTCAATGGGTGTTCCTTGCACTAATAAAATAACATTTGTAAAGTGCTAAGCATTGTACCTGGCATATACTAAAGTATTTTAGTATTTAATAAATGCTTGTTTCCTTCCTTCCAATGAAATCATCAATCCGGTTAAAAATGATCTTTGTGTCTTAGAAATACACACTAACCTATATAATACTTTTAAAGCAGGTAAGGGATTCACACATTTTTTTCCATACTTTATGGATGAGAAGACTGAGATTTACAGATGTAAAAATCATATAAGAAATGGCAATACATTTAGGACCTGAACTCAGATCTCCTGATTCTATGACTTGAACTCTCAGATTATGTCACACAGATGATAAAATAACTATTATGGAAATGACTAATCCATTTTTATTTTGTTGTTAATATGCAAAATTCAATTTATATGGAAAATGAAGTCTATGATCTCCCCCAGTCACGACTTCGAGGAGGTGGATAATCACTGTGGAAAGAATCATCAGCAATAAGAGGCTGTTTTCTGCCAAAACACCTGACTGAAAAATGGAGAATGCAACCCAGCCCCCAGAGTTGGCAATACCAAGCAGCTGCCAACAGGAAAGGCCATCCGTTCAGACCCAAAAGATCATAGTAGTTGGCACTAAGAAGTTACAGCTTTGGTCCTTGGTTTAATGGGCATAAATCCTTTTATCTAAAAGGAAATTCCATTCAAAAAGCATTTTAAAGGTACTTACTATATGCCAGGCATGGCACTAGGTTCTAGGAATACAAAGATAAAAATAAAACTCTTCTGCCTTTTGGGAAACTTCTATTCTATAGGAGATGACAACTCCATCTGTATGTATAGACACATATATCATAGAAGCATAGATTCAGAGCTCAAAAGGACCTTTAAAGGCAGGATGAAGAACTCCAGATTTTATAGATGAATAAACTGAGGCTCAAAAATTAAGTGACTTGTTTGGATTTCAGAATTAGTGAGTGTCTAAAGTAGGAGTCAAATTCAGATTTTTCTAACTCCAAATCCAATATTCTCTCCACTATATCAAGAAGTTGCCTCTACAACCATAGCACAATAAAAGAGATGGGGACCAAGCTTAAGAATTAAATGGCTAATGTGAGTGGATAATAAGCCTAGAAAGGTAGACTGCTGTCAGGTTCTAAAGGGCTCTGAGTATAGGAAGTGACCTTGGAGGTACCTGGGATCTCCTGATAAGGTAAGCCTTCAATGAAAAGATGGGATTGAATTGAATCTTGAAGCAAGGTAAACCCTCTTGAAGCAAGGTAGAAATGATGAGGAAGAATATTCCAGGCAGGGGGATGGTCTTATCTTTTGTCAGCCTCAATTTCCTCATCTGTAAATTAGGGATAATAATAGCACCTTCCTTCTGAGGTGGTTATGGAGAACAAATGAGATAATAAATGCAAAGTTTTGTAAATCCTGAAGTACTATGTAAATGCTAGTAATTATTATTCTTATGAGTCATGATATCAAATTCTGGGAAATGTAAATAATCTAGTTTGGCTGGAGAGAGTGATAGAAAATTCTTATTAACTAGGATATTGCAACATGATGTAAGTAAATGGGTTATCTTTTATGAATGTAGCAAGGACAATGAAGGGCAAAGAAAAAGAAGTATTATGTAATAAATGCAAATCCTGGTTACTGGTCATGGTAATGTACTCTCCCTCCCTCCCTCTCACTCTTCTTCTCTCTCTCTCTCTCTCTCTCTCTCTCTCTCTCTCTCTCTCTCTCTCTCTCTCTCTCTCTCTCTCTCTCTCACATCTAGAATACTCCTAAGAACCGTGATTTCTCTAGTATTGATTTTTCCTCCACCTGAACTCAATAAGCATATAGTATTCACCATTAGCATGCCCCAGAATTCATCACCCAACAGTCAAAGTAGTGAGAACCTCTCCCAAACAGGTGGGTTGTCAATTACCAAACACATGCTAACTCATGGCTAGGTCCATTTTGAGTGTCCAGCATGGTGAGGGCTGCCAATATCATCCCTACCCCATACCCTGCAGGAAACCAGAGTTGCCTCTTCACCACAACTGAACGTGGAGGGAGGATTATTCCTGCTATTTCCATGGTTCAAAATATCATTGGCTCACAATTCTTGAGTTGTAAGGAACTTCCAATGCCATTTATCCTAGTTCCCTAATTATACAGATTAGGAAATTGAGTCCCAGAGAAAGGAAATGACAAAGCATAAGAAGACGGAAGTTTTAGAGCTGGATCGCCTTGGAAATTGGGGCTCAGAGAGATTAAGTGACTTGGGATCAAAGAACCATAGGTTTAATGCTGGAAGAGACAATCAAAGGCCATCAAATCCAGAGAATCTTAACTTTTTTGTGCATGTCATGGAAACTGGGCAGTCTGGTAAAATCTATAGATCCCTTATCAGAATGCCCTTAACTGAATAAAATAAAACACAAAGGATTACAAAGGAAACCAATTACATAGAAATGCAGTGATCTTTTTTTTTTTTCACATTTCACAGCGTAATGATTCCTAATCTAGTGCATTTTACAGGTAGGGAAACTGAGGTTCATCTAGATCATGGAAATAGTAAGGAACAAACCATGGGATTTGAACCATGGTCCTTTGACTATTAGTCAAGGCTTTGCAATACATCTATTTAATGCGCCTACGTGAAAGAATCCGTGTGATCATCATCCATAGGAGTGCAAGGCGGGTGGAGGATGAAGAACGTCTTGGGATCCAAGTGCCTCCGCCGTGATGAAATACATTTACATGTTTACTCAGCAGGATAATCAATTTCCCATGTAAATCACAAATGAGAGTCAGGGCTGCCCTTGGGCAGCCTCAGACTGAAAGTCAGAGAAGGTGTTCCAATGATTAGGGAGAAGCATGCAAATTTCAGGCACTTGATGATTTGCATTTAATTCTTGCCCCTTCTTTCAAAGCAAAAAGCAGCCTGCTGTCTGGCTCCTTGGAAATGACACCCCTGCCTGCCGTAGGAACACAATGAGAAATGAGTCAGCCGTGCCATACTGTAAGAACAAGGAGTTCTCTAAATACGAAACAGATGGGATTTCCAGAGCTGGCAAGCTTCAAGGGAGCTGGGTTAAACCAAAGTCCATTTGTTTCATTTTATTTTGTTGTTGTTAGTTTCCCCCTCCCCCCACCGGGATTTAAGTTGATTTGAATACTTGTAAATTCAGTGAATCCCTTATATAAACCAGTCCCCTACGTTATTATTTATACCAGAAGAGCAGTGGAAATAATATCAGAGGTCCTGAGTTCAAATCAAAATTTGATGCTTAGTATCTAAGCCAGTCACTTCCCCACTTTGGCAATCTCCAGTTTCCTCATGTGTTCATGAGACACCCAAATGGAACAATGGATAAAGCTGGGAAGCAGGGAGACCCAAAATCAGATCCTGCCTCAGACTTTTACTAGCTGTGCCTCCTTGGGCAAGCCTCTTCACATAATCAATTTATTTACATATTTCTATTTATACAATATAGACTATATAGAAATATCAAATATAGAAATAAAATGTATAAATAGAAATATATATGATACAAATATATAAATACCTATGATGTCAAACATAAAAATAAAATGTATAAATAGAAATATACAAATAAATTGATTATATATTATAATATATCATATACTATATATTATATTTATATTATATATTTATATTATTTATATTTATATATTTTATATTGTATTTGTAGGTATGCATTGTGTGTATAACTCATCTGGAAAGTAAAGGGATTACACTCAAAGGCCACTAAGATGCCTTTGGGCTCTAAGGTTGGGGTACTACTCTCCTGTGACTACGTAGCCTCTGAGATCTATGACTGATCTATGTTTGGTTCAGAATCACACTTCTAGTAAGGGTGTCTTACTGACTTCAAATCTTCCCAGTTTCAAGCCCAGCACTTGACTACATAAGGATCTCCCTACTTTATCTTCTTTTCTTGCAATGTGTCCTTCCTTGTTTCCACTTCAATTCAATAAATATTTATTAAATGTCTTCCTTGTGCAGAGGATCACTTTGGGACTCTCCAGCATAAATGAATTATGCCAACATGGGGTCCGTGGGGTCCAGAGCTGCTTACTTGGAACAGAAAAATGGATGAACTCAACTCAAGGAAATAGGGTCATGGGCAGGAAGATCATATCAATGCAATGTAGAAGAGCCACAAATTGAGATTCAGGAGATACAGCCTGTTAATATCATTCATAATGTAGGAAGTTTGTACTAGATCTAAGGTTTCTCTCAAATCTAAATTTTGTGGGAGAAAAAAACAAATTTGTGATTTCTTGGTTAAATATTCCAGATGACAGAATAAAACTTATCTGCACTTATTTTATAGCTAATAATTTTAAAGAGTTGCCTAGGATAAAGCTTCTTAAACTGTAGGTTCCCAAATGGGGTCAAGTAAGTGAATGTAGGGGTCACGAAATTGTTTTATTATCAGTAAATGTTTGATTTGTATGCTTGTTTTCTATACTTACATACCTGGGGTTGTGTAAAAACTTCTTTGGTGAAAAGGGGCCCCAAGTGGGAAAAGTTTAAAAAGCCCTGGCCTGGGGCATTGAAAACAAATATGACATATTGGATTACTTGCCATCTAGGGGAGAGAGTGGGGGGAAGGGAGGGAAAGAATTTAGAATGCAAGGTTTTATAAGAGTGAATGTTGAAAATTATCCATGTATATAGTTTGAAAATAAAACGCTTTAATTAAAAAAAAAAAAAAACTAATATGACCTGCCTTGCTACTCCTGACTCCAAGGGCATTTTTCTATCCCCTAGGATCTGAGTTCAAAGCCACTTCTGACATTTACTATTTGTGTAATACTGGAAAAGTCATTTAACTTGCCTGGGTCTCACTTTCTTCACCAGTAAAATGAGACTATAGGAGATAGCCTCTGAGCCTCAGTTCAGTTATATATCTCTAATCCCTTGGAGCCATGAGAACTCTAGATGTAAAATTATAAAATTTTTGAATGTCAAGTTCTTTCCAACTACAGAGAGCTAAGAGAAAATGCAAAGCTTAAGTGTACACGATGGGCAATGCACACACAATAACTAAGAGAATTATAATTCCAGGTTTGCTAGAATTTTCCTCAAAGTGTTCTTATATCAAGTAGCCAGCACCTGCCTATCTCCATTTTTCCCCAAACAGTAATCACCATAGTAACCCTTTCACCAGCCCACCTACTCCCAGCCTAGCATCTGACCTGGATTGCAAGAGAGATAAGGAATCTTCCACTTTATTACTTGGCAGTGTGGCTAACCATTTCCAGAAATATAAATAACAGGCTCAGCATAGCAGGTCAGAGTTGAGTCAGCAGGGAGAGGGAATACGCACAATAACTAGTGTGGGCAGGGCGGTGTGTGAAACTTTTATTGCGAAACCTGAAACCCTTTGTCAGTGTCTCTTAGCTCTGGGGGCTGACCAGGTATCAGAGATCCAGACCAGGACTGTCTAAGCCGGCCCTTGATTGACCAGGTAATGGATACTCCCAGGTTGCACTCACAAAAGGCAAGTCTGCCCTGACTTACCAGGTGAAAACCCCCAAAGAAATTGGATGATAATAATAATAATAATTCCCTGTATCTAGAGGGAATTCTGGAGGCATGGACCATTTGAACTGGAAGCATATTCTAGTCCAATCCTCCATTTTAAAGAAGAGAACGCAAAGGCCCAAAAAAGCAAGGGATATTTCCGACATCATAGATGCTATGAATGGTAGAATTGTGCGAAGGAATTTAATTGCATTCTTTATGATTAATCTGAAATCTGTATAAACCCATTCTTAGACTTTTCATGATAGCAAAGAAATAGGAGGGAAAGTGGGTAACCATCCATTGGGAAATGGTTGAGCAAATTGCTGTATGTTCATAAAAGTGAGATGGTAAATGAGACTGACAATGTAGGCAATGTTCTGTACGCATTCCTCTCTTTGCAAATAAGGAAAGAAAGAATGAATATATTGGGAAATAAAGGTGAGGTAAAACCATAAGATAGCAATATTTTTTTAAATTAAAAAAAATTGTCATTTTGGTCAACAAAAATGGAAATAAAATGGATATCAACAGAGAATGTTTGGGAGAGCCGTAGCATATGAATGTATGCATGTTATTAGGCAATAAGAAATATCACTGGGCCTCATATGGTACATGTGTAATCCCTACTAGTGGGGATGATGAAGCTGGTGAATTCCTTGAGTTTAAAAATTCTGGATTGAACTAAGTTCAGCACCAATATGGTGGGTCCCCTAGAATGGGAGTCCATCTCAGGGTGGAGGGTAAAGCATCCCAGATTGAAAATGAAAGGGATCATAGTTACCATGATCATTAGCATTCAATAGTAGGATTGAGGGGGGGAGGGTAGTATTGAGGGGAGAGAAGAAAGAGGAGTGGGGGAAGAAGGGAGGAGAAGAAAGGGAGAGAGAGGAAGAAAAGAAGGAAAGAGTGGAAGAGGAAAAAACAAAGAAGGGAGGCAGGAAAGGATTGTAAAGGCAAGGAAAGATGTGCAGAAAATGAATTAGAATAATGTAACCTTCCCAGGAAAATAATCACTCCAATGCTTGCTCTAATGTGAACAAAGAGATCACTACAAGGCAACCAGGTTTTGTCTAGTTAACAATGAGAAGGGATGAAAATAAGGAGGAAAATAGGGGGGAAATCACTTTTCATGGAAAAGGTGAGATACTGTGAATGTGGCAAGATCTTCTTTTATTTAACAGTTTTTCATTGTAACATGGAAAGGCTCCTTGGGGTAAAGAGGAAGGAGATATACAAAAATGATTCTGATATAAAACAAAAGGCATCAATAAAGTTTAATTTAAAAGAATAACAAGATGAAAATTGGAAAGGGGAGGTGGGTGTGGAGAAAGAAAATTCATTTCTTTGGTGAACTCAGATTCACATGTGAGAGGACAATGGAACAGCAAAACCAAAAACAAACAAACAAACAAACAAACAAACAAAAAAAACCCAGCTGCTAAGATAACAAGGTCACCAGCTCAAAGAACTCAGAAATCAAGCTTGAGGTGTATAAAAAAGACCATTCCCTTTCTCACACATAAGAGGAGTTACCATTGGTTTTCTTTGGGGGCCACTTGTGGATTAAGTTGAATTTCTCTAGTTTTCCAGGTGGATGAGAATACCATAAACTATGTAGTCCTTTTGACCTCCCATTGGAAGGAAGGGAGAAGGGTAGAACCATTGAAAGATAAGCAGAAAAGGGATGAGAGAGCATGGAGGGTAGAAAGCAAGACTACAGATTTCAAAGGCAAACTCTTCCTTCACAATCATGCCTGGAACAACCCTGTTCTTTCCTTCCCAGAGCTTTTAAAAATGTCTCACTAACCCACACATTCCCCACCCCTCTATATACATCTGCTCTGTGGAAGGGAGCAAGTCTCTTTATAGGTCTGCTACTTTATTTTAAAGATTCAGGATTTTAGCCACAAGTGGAACTCCACCATAAATGATAAGATCACAAAGCTAGGACTTGAAGGGACCTAGAAACCATTTAGTTTAACTTCCTCTTTTTCCATAGGACGAAACTGAGTCTAGAAGGGTTAAATGATTTAATTACCCAAAGTCACACAGGGAATAACAGTGCAGGAATTTTAATCCAGGTTCTCTAACTCTAGAATCAGCTTCTTCCCATAACTCCTCTATTACTTACTAGAGCAATGATTCCCCCCTTTTGGTCATAGAATCCTTCTACACTAGTAAAAATTAGTGGAATTTTTGCTTATATGGATTACACCTATTGGTATTTACTATAAAAGATTTAGCATCATTGTAAAAAATAGTTTTGACTCCATAGACTTGCTCAAGAGGGTCTTGAGAATCCTCAGGGATTCCAGGACCCCGCTTTTAGAACCATAGTTCTAGAAGTTCTATGTGAGTTGCTGTGGTCAAAAGGAAAGCATTGCTCATTGAGCTTCTCAGGGAATAATTAGGCTGATTTCCCACTCACACATAACTGGGGCCCATTCCAATCCAGGAACAATCCATTGGTTATTGTGTTCCCCTGGTATAGTCTTGAAGCACCAAGGATCACCTTTATTCTGGAATGAAGAGGGACTGATTGGAAAAGCAAAGACAGTGAGACTTGTCAATCTAGACAAGAATTAGAAGGAATACTGCAATTAATTGGTATAACTGCAAGTGCTAAGGGGACCATATTTCCTCTTTTCTCATTGTTTCCAATGAATATTTGTCAAAGGGTCTATTATGGTCAAGACAGATTGTCACAGTGAGCAAGAAATCGAGCTTTCGAAGCCTGGGCTCTAGAATCCCATGCTCTGAAAAAATTTTTGAAACCATCACCTTTCTGAGTTTATTACTGATTTTGGAATCTTCCTGAATACTCTTCAACATCCTTCATGAATCAGTTTGATAAGATCCTGAATGCTGCATGTGATTAGCAAAGAGAAACTGGAGCTTTGATGAAATTGTTTCTGGGACAAGCAGGACTCTGACAGAGATCAGTTTAACTCCATGGTCCCTCCCTCTGTGGAGGTCATCCAGTCAGAAATCCAAGTTAAATAAAGTCCCTGAGGGTCTCACCATACTATATCCTGTCAGAAATCCCAGTCAAGACCCTGAGGTTAAATTTTCCCTGTAAATCTTCTTATGGTACATGCCATCTTTGCTGCACTCCTTTGGATCAATCCATTACAAAACTGTCTCATGGTATCTTTCCCCTTCCCTCTCCTCCCGTGCTATATCTTTTCTACTCCCATTATGCCTTATGATGTCTCTCCTCTCAGATCCCACTTCTCCTTATACTAAGTGACTCTTTTAGGTTTTTAGGATTTCCAGCTCACTCCAACCTCATAGGGTGTTTCCTTTCTCCTGGCTAATTGCAAGCTCTACTAATGAACTTGCTCTTTTTATTATTAATTGTTTAAAAAAAAAAAACAACCTTTCCTTGCTATGTACTCTTCTACTCTATTTCATATTTACCATTCCTGGTGTCTATTTTATCTCTTTATTTTGTTTAAAATCTTCTCTTAAATAAACCTATCTTTTTGCCATAGAGAATGGCCATTGCAATTTCTTCATGAACAAACCCTACCATTTGGGGTCTATCATCATCTGGTGTCTACAAATCACATCATTTGGTGCTACCTCAGCCATATCAGGTTCATCTGGGAACATATATTCATTCTGTACCACATTCTATACTGTATCTCATCTCTAAGATTTTCTTCAGGGGTCATTTAACTCATCATGAAATGTTGGTCTTCTATAATCCTTAGTAGCTTTCTGAGGTCCACTCAAGGTTCATCTTCCTCATAGTTTTTTTTTTGAAACATTTGGGTATAAAGGTCCACAGATAGAAGTCAAGTAGTCCAACAAAATGAATAGGAGAGAAAAAAATCATATATTTATTTTTACTAAGCTCTAGAAGAAATATAGCATTTCCTTTGATTATTATTTAAAATAAAATTCTCAAAAATGGTTTATAGCCTTCACTATTTTGCCCTTTGTATCCTTACCACCTGGTATCTGGCACCTAAATGCTGGCTGAACTGAATTCTGCTAAGTCACTTTACCCTGAAGCAAGTTTTCCGATGACCCTGGACTGCTATATTTAGTCCTTAATCTACTCAGAAAGAAGCTTGATCCAGAGTAATCCATGGGTACCAGGAATGAATAAAGACACAGTGGAAAATATAAAGCACACCCAGGCTTTCTAACATATCAGCCATTGCTTTGGGCCTCAGAAAGAAATATGATTCAGTCCAGAGCCTTTTATTAAATTAAAATATCATGTGTCTTGGAAACCAAAGCATTTTCTTGATTACAGTGTAAGTTTCCATAAGAGATAAAGTCTGGGGGCTAGTTTCCAGGCCACAGATTATTTAAAGTCCAGAGGAAGTTCCTGGAAGAAAATGAAGCCTTTAATCTGATGCTTTTCATTTTCCTATGGTTCATGTATTTCTAATGAGTCTAGTCTTGGGGCCCTATCTTTCTTCAGCAGCATATACAGCTGGAAAGGCTTACACCAGACTTGGTAAGGATGGGGTTCTCCCCCGTAACAGATAGCCAACTGTTCCACAATATGTTGTCCTAGAGCTGTGGTGCCAAATTCAAAAAGAAAGGCATATTGACTTAGAAAGCCACATATTAACACTATCTAGGTTCTATTGTATTTGGGAACAGCGAGGAGGTACCACAGGGCATAGAGCTCCAGGCCTGTAGTTACAAAGATTTCTCTTCCTGAGTTTAAATCTGGGTTCAGACATTTACTAGCTAGGATATTTCCCAATTACATTTTAATCCGATTTTGCTATACTCAGAACTGTTTGGGGCTATCTATAGTCTGGCTGCAGTTTGTTTGACACCTCTATTCTAGAGACTTGCCTATAGCATCAAGAAGTTAAGGAGCTTCCCTAGGATTATATAGCCAGCATTTGTTAAGGCTAGACTTGAACACAGGTTTTCTTGACTTTAAGACCAACCTTCTATTCACTGTCACACTGCCTTTCATACAATGGGTACTTGGTCAATTTTTATTTAATGTAATTGAATTGGTTTGAAGTGAATTTAATCAGATAGAACCAAGAGAACACTATATATGTAACAGCAACATGGTGCATTGATCAACTTTGACAGATTTAGTTCTTCTCAGCAATACAGTGAACTAATACAATTCCAAAAGAGGGAAGGAAGAAGAAAAAAATTGGAAATCAATCTTAAAAAAGTAAATGTTAAAAACTAAATCAAATGAAATAAAGATATACTCAAAAAAAAAAGAGAATGAAATCTGATACTGAGCTCTATATTTAGGATCAGAATGCAGGTCCAAATTCAAATTATTGTGTGAACTTCAACAAGTTATTGGGCCTCAATTTCTTCATCTGTTAAACCAAAAGGCTAAAAGTAAATTATCTGTATATTTTAATATATTTAATATACTGGTCATCCTACCTTCTAGGGTAGGGGGTGAGGGGAAGGAGGGGAAAAATTGGAACAAAAGGTTTGGCACTTGTCAATGCTGTAAAATTACTCATGCATATAACTTGTAAATAAAAAAGCTATAATAAAAAAAAGTAAATTATCCCCAGGACATTTCATCTCTAACCTTTTGATCTTTTGATATTTTGATGGGCTTCAGTTCAGTCAATTAAAGAAAGAGAAATTAGAAATTAGATCATAACAAATAATTGCAAACAGTACATTAAGTGAAGAATCAGAATTCAGTATCACTGTTGCTCACTTCGGTTTTTAAAAGATATAATGAAAAGAAGATAGGCAGGATGCAATCTTTACAGAGGATCAGTGGAAGTGAAGAGCCCATTCAGCATTGGTTGTTTGGGGAATGGAGGTTTATGAGCTGTAGTTGATGCTAGAATGGAGGGACTAGGCCATATTCAAATTTCAATAAATTAAAACACCTTTACCACATTTACCCTAAGTTGAATGTCCATCATCACAAATTTGTGATAGCTGGCTTCCACTATATGTTCTCACTTATGTTCCAATGCTATTCCAATGCTCTCACTTTTCAGCTGAGAAAACTGAGCACAGGAGACTGGTTGATTTGCCTATAGTTACCACAAAAATCATAGGATCATAATATAGAAAAAAACATTATAGATCATCTAATCTAGCCATCTTATTTTACACATGAAGAAGCTGAGGCACAAGAGAAGAAAGACTTGACCAAGATTATATAGGTATTAAACAAAAAGCTGAGATTTTAACTCAGTTTCTATGTCTCAGATCCACTACTCTTTCCATTGTCCCATCTCCTCCATCATCTGAAACTGCAGAGATAAGGAAAAGGATCTGGGATGGGGTCATCAAGACACTAAAATAAGAAACGCTGAAAATAATGAAAAACCATTTTTAAGGTTTTTTTTTCTTTGTCCCTACCTTACTTTGGTCAGTGATATGAAGGTAAAACTGGGTTAGGCTGTATCCAAGACCTTTCTGTGAAATGCACCATATCTCCAAGATAGTAACCGTTCCACTAGTGAGAGACTCAAACCAAGAGAAGGATCTGATAAGACCAAACCATCAGTGATCACCTGACAATAATCAGAAGTTCTGTGAAATGCAAAAGAAATTGACAGAGTCTGAAATTGAAGCTAACAAAATCAAGGATTCAGAGTGAAAAAGACAATCATCTAATTTTTGGCAAGAACCCAAGGGAAAACGTATCTAAATGGGTTTGAGTTCCTTGAATTGGTATCTGTTCTAATTAAGCTTAATTAATGCAAAAACCATGTCTTAAGGTTCCACTAAGTTTTTGTGTTTGGAATTATGGCCACATAACTCTCATCTTCTGTAGGAGCTTCAGCTGTGGACAGCTCCCTACCACTGGAAGTGTTTCCCACATGGGAAAGCTGTTGAATTAAAAAGTTGATGGCTTTTTAGAAGTAATGAATGATCGGTAATAAAAGTTGTGCTCAATAGTAAAAATTTTCCACATGATCTGGTCCAACTCTCTCACTTTACAGATGGGGAATCTGAGAGTCCCAGAAGTTCAATGACTTTTCAAAAAGTTATACAATTAGTTATATTGTTAGGGCTGGGATCAAAACCTGATTCTTTCTATTCCCATTTAAAGTCATTTCCATTATCTATAATACCTATAATATATTCATATATCTATACATCCTTTTCAATGGATTCTCTTTTCTTGGTTTCAGTCTCAGCTAAATCTTCTTCTCTAAGAATTTCATGTTCATTCTGAGGACTGGGACAGAACTACTTAGTCCCCAACTATTGTTGAATGTGCTTTCCCCTGTTCTAGAGCCAATAAAACAATAAAAGCTAAAATGCTAAAAAGCCCAATCTCCAAATATCCCATCTATGGAGCTAGTGACATCGACTCCCAGTAAGATGATACTATTCTGGTAGAGAAAATAAGTATGAATCAATCAGTCCTGGAAACTGTTAAGACCTGCCTGAAGGGGAAAACAAAATGAATGAAATAAAAGCAAACTGAATCCAAATTGCTCAAGCAAATTCTGATAAAATCATAGTGTGTGAACTGGAAAGGGTCTTTCAGGCTGTCAAGTCAGCACGATGCAGTTTGAAAAAGCATGGCAAGCCCTATTTGTCATTCAGTACCCCTGTGACCTTGGGCACTTTGGTACTTCTCTAACCTCATTTTCCTCATCTGTCAAATCGAGTTAGATGAAATGGTCTCTAATATTCCTTCTTGCTCTCAATCTATTCCATGCTTTGTCAATGCTTTCATTCTCCAGAAGAGGAAACTGAGATCAGGAAACACTGATTAATTTGCCCATCTCTTATTCTTGCCATGGGCAGTTAGTGGAAAAGCCTGGAATAATAAAATCTAACCCATCTAGTGCTTAATCTACATTTCTTTATTTCATCTTCAGCATTAACTGAGATAGCTACTATAGGAATTATTATAGCCATTTTTTTATGAGGAAATTGAGGGTGGGAGAGATTAAATGATTTTTTTTATAGAAATATACCAGCTAAACTGGGCAGATGTCCATCAGTTGAAGAATGGCTGAATAAGTTATGGTACTTGAATGTTATAGAATATTATTTTTCTATAAAAAATTATCAGCAGGATGGTTTCAGAGAGACTTGGAGAGACTTGCATGAACTGATATTAAGTAAAGTGAGCAGAACCAGGAGATCATTGTACACAACAACAGCAAGATTGTACAGTAATCAATTCTGATGGATGTGGCTCTTTTCAACAATGAGAAGATTCAGGGCACTTCCAATGCTTTTATGATGAAGAGAGTTATTTACACCCAGAATGAGGACTGTGGGAATTGAATGTGGATCACAACATAATATTTTCACTATTTTTGTTTTTGTTTGCTTGCATTTTATTTTCTTTCTCATTTTTTTTTCCTTTTTGATCTGATTTTTCTTGTGCAATATGATAATTGTGGAAATATGTGTAGAAGAAATGCTTATCTTTAGCATATATTGGATTACTTGCTATCTAGGGGACTGGGAAGAGGCAAGGGAGGGGGAAAAAATTAGAACACAAGGTTTTGCAAGGGTGAATGTTGATCTGTGCATATGTTATGAAAATAAAAAGCTTTAATAATAATAGTAAACACAGCCATAAATTATTCATTCCCCAAAGATAAAAAATAGAAATATAAATCAAAACAAAAAAATTAAAAAAAAAAAAGAAAGAAATACAGCCAGTAGCACACATTGGCAGTGTGATGCACATGGATAGACCTAGTTCTTATCCCACTTCTCATAATAGCCTTGGCATTGTAAGCAAGTCATTTTACCTTTATATGTCTTTATATTTATTAAGTTACAAACTATATGTATACATATTACTTCCCTCAGCTACACTATGAGCATCTTAATGATGGATATTCTTTCCCTTTTCTTCATAGAACTAACACCTAAAAGAAAGACTGACACATAGTAGGCTCTTAGCAAATGCTTGTTGGCTTGTTAATCAATTTTTCCTATAGTTGAGGAAATCACACCCATCCAATCAGGGTTTTTCAGACCCCAGCCCAGCTTTTGTTTCCCTAGCCCACTCGAGCATCATAATCTCTTTAGATTTAGTCCTCCCAATTTCCAGTCTGATGTTCTTTCTTTCACAAACTGTTTCCTCTCCTGCTGAGACCTGCTTCAACCCACACTCAGAGCTATTTGCTGGGATATAATCTTAGTTATATCATTTTTGTCTGCTGTTCTAACCCCCTAGCCTTCCAGATGGTGTATCCTTTGATTTCAGTTCAGTTGTTTAAAGAGCCGCCGGGAGGATTCCTGGCATGGTTCTATTTTTTTTTTCTCACTGAAGTTCCATCTCCCTGACCCAAGACATACATCCCCACTGGCATGTTTCTGGTAGGTACATTTTTGTGGTCCTACCCTTGCTCCCTTTGCTACTCCATAAAGGCCTTCTTGGGAAATGTGATTTAGTCAAGAGCATCCAGAGTGTAAATGTTGAGCTCAGACTGGAAATTGGCTCTCCTGGTTCCAAGTCTGAGCTCTTTGAATCAATAAAATCAATAAATGATCATTCTAAGATCATGTATCTGCCCTAAATATGACAGCTATATCCCTGTCAATTACAATGTTCTAAACTTTACCCTGGGATTGAGTTACAGAAGGCTTGACTTGGAATCAGAAAGACCTGGATACAAACCCTTACTCTGACATTTAGTAGCTAAGTGATTCTAGGCAAGTCAATTAAATTTTGCAACTCATAGAGAGCCATCTATAAACCAGAGAAGATACTATCTACAACCTCATAGGGTTTTTGTGAGCATCATTTGATAAAATGTATGTAAACTTATTTGTGAAACATTAAACACCGTATATTAAATATCTATTATTATTATTATTTCTATTCCTATTTGTCACAAATCTGCCAGTAATATTTTTTAAATTCAGTAAGGATCTTCCTACTTCATTCTTTCCACAGAAATCATCATCTTTTGCCTCTCTCCTAATTTTCCAGGCACAAGAATCCTTTTAGTCAACCAATGAATCAACAAGCATTTATCCAGTATCTTCTATGTACTCAATACAATATTAGGTGATTAGGACATGAAGATAAAAATTAAATAGTCCTTGCTCTGAGGAAGTGTACATCTTAATTGGAGGGATATATATGATAGGAAGATAGATAGACAGACAGATAATGTTTCATATGTATGTATGTAAATTGTATACATGATGGAGATTTATATATGATAGATAACATTTTATTTGTATGTATCTAAATTGTATACACATGATAAAGATATATGTGATAGACAGATTATTTTATATATGTATGTAAATTATATACACATGATACATATAAAATAGAGACAAAGTAAATTTAGAAGTAAATTAAGCAGTGAGTGATAACACTTACTATTATTGTGATAACAATACAAGATGTCTGTTGACTCATATCTAGCTGTTTTTATTTCTTTATATAATGCACTTTGTTATACTTTAACTTGAACCTATAAAACAAAATAATTTATTAAATGTTGTTAATTATTTTATTTTTATGAAATAACTTTTTCATAAGAAAAATCAGCATTAGTTTGACTATTTCATAGACCCATATTTCAGTTAGCCATATCTGAGGATTATCTATATTTTAATCCTATGCATCCATTAACGAGCATCATTATTAACTTTCAGGTACTTGCTAATATAATACAGACAATGCCTAGGAGAAGACAAGAAATCTTCAAATGGATGCCTTGGATTTCTCTATATATTAAGCTATGGAAATATCACAAATTAGTTAGCAAATGTGGACAGACATTTTATACTTTTGTTTTGGTCTATATCAAAAAGTGAAATTTTCAATGGAACTCCATAAATGCATCTCTATTGATTCTAGAGTTATTGAGTTGTTCTGTTGACATAAACAATCCTTAGGTTTCTGCAAGCTAGTCTTGGGAGAAATAGTTAGATTGTGCCATTTTTGTGAATCTCTGCAGAGATCAGAAGAAATTATAGCCTTAAAGCTATTTCATGCTAGCTCACTGTGAGACTATGGTTTAATTAGAAAGAAATATTGTAGAGCAGAGCAAGATAATTTGATAAAGTCTCTGTATGCCAGGATAGATTTTTTGTCTAGAAATCACCTTATATAATGACTATAACTAGATATAATCATTTAACTAGGAGCTGAAGGCAATAAGCAAAGATCATTCTTTGTTCTATCAGATTCATTCATTTTCAGGAATGAAACAAATTCATTGAACAAATATTTATTGCATATCTACCATGTGTCAGGCCCTGTCAACATTGTCTCTAGACACTTTCAACCTACTGGCATAAGAAGGTAGTAAATGTGATTTCATAATATGGATGACAACTCTAATGGTAAGGAGGCTGATTTACAGTGATACTTTTTGGTTACAATTTTACAAAGAAAAAAAAATGCTCTTTGCTCTTAAGACTAGTTCTCCACAGTCATTATTACATGAATCATTAAAGCAAAGTACCATTCTTTTCCCAAACTATCTGGGTTATTAGATAATGAACTATTATTTGACCCATATGAATGTATATATCTATCTTTTAGAAAGGTAGATAATAGATAAGTAAATAGATAGAGGACAGATGGATGGACAGTTAGACAGATAGAAAGAATTAGATAAATATTGTGCTATACATAGATGATATCACTTGTTATAGACCAGAAAACTACTTCTGATACATACTACCTGTGTGACCAATTCAAATCACTTAATCTCACCTCAATGCACAAGCTACATTGTGCATAGTGATCTGAATTGGTAGGGGATGTTTCCTCAAAAAGAGCTTCCTATACCAGTGTAATCACTGGTTTGTCCAAAAACAAATGTAGACTGCTGAATAAGGGAAATGGTATAGACATAACCTAATTCATTTTCAGCAAAGGATTTAAGAAAACTTCTCATAATGCTTCTGTGGACAAGATGTAGAGGAATCACTTGGATAATAATCAATTTAAGTGGACTTTGAATTGGATAAATGACCAAACTCAAAGTTATGGGTAATTGTCAACCTGTAAGGAAATCCCTAGTAACGTGTTAGCGTAGTCCATCTAACAATTTTATCAGTGGCTTGGATAAAGATGGCACACTTAATATAGTTGTGAATGATAATTTAAGTCAACAAGCATTTATTAATTCCCTACTATGCACCAGGCATCATGCTAAGTTCTGGGAATACAAAGACAAGCAAAAAAAAAAAAAAAAATAGCCCCTGCATTTAAGGAACTTCCACTCTAGTGGGGGAAACAAGATGCAAACAACTATGTTCAAATAAGCTTAATGACCAATTTTTGATGAGCATTGTGTTGCAGGAATCAATGTTTAGATATTGATTAGACTAGATGGATTCTGATGTCCTTCCAGCTCTTAGGTTCTATGATTGTCTGCTCAGCATTATCTTAGGTGCTGAAGGATGTACAGTAATAAGATACATTCTCCAAAGAACTCATAATCTTCTTAGAGATAAAAAAATTCTTATATATAAAACCACAGCAAAAAAAATGAAAATAGATATACAATGAAATATTAAATAAAGAGGTATAAAAATTGGGAAAAGAGAGCAATTTAAGGGCTCCATAACTGGAAAAAGTCATAGAACCAAAGGTCCAGAATCAGAAACAGATTCAGAGAGCCTTCATTTGATGTATCATAAAACTGACTATGACATGTCTGAAATCAACAGGGAAAAAGTATAAAAGATGTGCTTTGAACCCAGGTCTTCTAACTCTATGAGCCTGTGCTTTCTCCAATTGGCCATGCTAACTGCCCAGCTGTGGTCCTCAGCAAATGCAAAAGTGGATTATAAATCTATACCAACAAGAGTTTCACCACTTTTCCATCCCCCTCTCCAATATATTGGGAGCAAAATGAAAATCCCATTCTGATGATCTTCAGAGTTAAGATTTAGCAGAAGGCAGAGCAAACAGGAATGAGGCGGCTGGCAGGGGGAACAAAAAGTCTTTAATGTATCCGATAATGCAGAATGTGAGGAATTAGTCAGAGCCAGGCTTGCAAACAGCAGCATTTTAATGATTTATTGAGTTTCTCTTCAGGTCAGAAGTTTACTATTGGCCATTTTCAAATTGAACTAGAAAAAAAAGGTAAGGGGCAAAATGTAGGTTGTTTTTCTAAATGCATTTTGTGAAGACAAAACTGGTCTGTAAAGACCTCTGCCTATAGTCTGTGACCAACCTCACACTGAACCCCAGTCTAGATAATCTAAGCAGGCTCACTATGTGTCATTGACAGAAAGGTTTTTCACATGAAAATCTCAGCCTTGGTATCAAGTGGCTGAAGTTATCGGGCTACAGCATCATTCTGGCTGCATGATCCCACTGCTGGGAAAATGCTTTCAATGAATGTATCCTGGAAACTCAGAAGTTGAAGTGATTGGCAATCCCACGCGGGACCCTTCTAAAAAAGCCTTCTCTATTCTTACTGATCTGAACTCCAGAAGTCATTTGTATTTTAGAGTTTCAAGTTGGAAAGGAGGAAGGAAAGAGAGGAAGGGAAGGAAGGGAAGGGAGGAAGGAAAGAAAGGAAGGAAGGAAGGAAGAAAAGAAAAAAGGGAAAGAAGGAAGGAAAGAAAGGAAGGAAGGATGGAAGGAAAGAAGGAAGGAAGGAAGGAAGGAAGGAAGGAAGGAAGGAAGGAAGGAAGGAAGGAAGGAAGGAAGGAAGGAGGAAGGAAAGAAGAAAGGAAGGAAGGAAGGAAAAAAGGAAGGAAGGAAGAAAGGAAGGAAAGAAAGGAGGGAAAAGAGCTGGAGAAGGAAAGAAGGAAGAAAAGGGTGGAAGGCAGGAAAGAAGAAAAGAGTGGAAGAAAGGAAAAAAGAAAAGGCAACTTATTAAGTGCTTTTTATATACAAAACACTGTGCTAACCACTGGAAAAAAAATAAATAAATAAGCAGGACAGCCCCTATTCACATTCTAGTAAGGGCAGACAACACATAAAGGAGATTTTGGCTGCAATATACATGGGCAACTCTAGTGGTCCTTAGGATATAATGACAAGCCAATGAATAAAAATATTTAAGTGCCTACTATGTGCCAGGTTCTGTGGTAAGTCGTAGGAATACAAAAAAAAAGGCAGAAGACAGTCTCTGTCCTTAATCAGTTTACAACCTAAGAGAGGAAGACAACATGAAACAAATGTATGCAAAGCAAGTTATATATAGAATAATTATAAAATACTTAACAGAAGGAAGGCACTAGAATGAAGAGAAGCTAGGGAAGGCTTCCAGTAAAATCTGGGAATTTAGGTGTCTTGTAAAGAAAGACAAGAAAGATAATAGTTGGAGGAGAGAAGGAAGAACACTTTAGTCATAAGGGGACAGCCAGAGAAAATATTCAGAACTGAAATATGGTGTATCTTGTTTATGGAACAGCCAAGAGGCCAGGGTCACCAGATCAAAGAGTACATGTCAGATAGTGAATTGTAAGAAGACTGAAGAAGTAGGAAGGACCGAGATCACAAAAAGCTTTGAGTGCCCAATAGAGCATTTTCTATTTTATCCTGGAGACAATAGGAGCTAGTGGGGTTTATTGAGTAGAGGGGAAACATGATCAGACCTACAATTTAGAAAAAATCACTTAAATGACTGAATAGAAGATGGATTGGAGGAAGGACAAGAGGTAGGCAAACTCATTTTTGGTTATTGCAAAAATCCAGATGATAATGTATCTTCAATGTTATTTCCATTTTTTAAAATCAGTTTTTAATGATGAGCCATTTGATATTGCCAAGGACTTTAGTGGTGAGAACTCTCTTTTCCAGGTCTCTCCATAGCTGTGGCTGAGCAGCAGATACAGTTGCCAGGTTGTATATCCACAAAAATTTATTCCCTAGAAAGTGGCTGTAATTGCTGGAAATAGCACTGGTTGGAAATAAAAGGTTAGTGCCAACAGTCTGCCAGTTCTTGGATTTACCTGTTTATTGATTCCACCCCTACATGCTCTTGCATCCATTTCCACGTTCACATGTCAGGGAATGGAGAAACAAAATATTCAAGTAATTGTTGTGACTTTCAGGAGTCCAATCAAATAAATCCAATGAAGAACTAGCTTCATGACTGTGGTGGTCATGGCTCATTCTTCGTTCTTGAAGAGGACCATGATATCAGGGAAACAATGCCATGGCATGCAAGTGAATTGGATTTAAGTGAAGGAGGGCTATGCAAAGTCCCCAGAGATCTGGGTAAGGTAGAGATCAGGATGACAATGGGAGACTGGCCTTTTTAAGGTAAGGTCTTCAACAGGTCTCAGTTTGCCTAAGGCAACACCCAATCAGATATTAGGGGATAGGTAAGAAATGAGGCAAAGAATGGCCTTTGTTTTAAAAAAAAAAAAAACACTCAGGATGGCAGTACACTACAAAAATCCAATTTTTTTATTCTCTTGAACCTGCTTAATCTTCACTGTAGTATTATCTTCTTGGTTAGAAAACTAAGACACAGATTTGCATAAAACCAGACAAAGAAAGAAGTGTAATAGATTCTTATTTCTGTGGTTCTTCTGACTCCTAGTCAAGGCAATGTGATATAATGAAGAGATTGTTAAACTGAAGAGTCTGGAGAGATCTGGTTTTGAACTCTACCTCTGACATTTCCTATGGATGATAGATGGACGATGATGAACAAGTTTAGTTTCGTTGAACCTCATGGTCCTCGTATATTAAATGGGGTAATATATCACAAAGCTAAAATGTGGCAACCTATGGAAAGTGCTTTTAAAAACTAACAAATTTTAAAGCAATTTAGACAAATGATAGCTATTGCTATTGGATTGAGACACAGTGTAGTGTTATGGAAAGAAGACTGGCTGTGGAGTTAAGAAAATGTGACTCCAATTCCCACCTCTGAAATATAATAGTTTATGACCCCTAGACAATGATTCATTTTAAACTCATTGAACTTCTTTGTATCTCAGTTTCCTCACTTATAAAATGGGGAGGGAACCCTCAAGGTCCTCTCAACTCTTAATTCTGTGAGTCTTCTCTCCCTCCTCAACTAACCATGCAGGGAGTTTGGTACTGGTGCTTATCACAGCCCTGCAAAAAGTAAAAATACAAATGCATACATAAATATATGTATTTGTGTAGGTATGTATCTATGCTTTTATGTATAATTTTTATTCTCATTTATTCTCCTTAAAATTTGTAGAATTTGCAAAAAAAAAAAAAACTGCAGCAGCTGAGAAAAAATCCAACTAAATATGGCATATTTTTGGCTAAAGATAAACACCAATGAGTACCTGTATTCGGAAACAAAAATGAAAATTACTAATGAAAGTTCTCTTTTTATGGCAGTGGAGAAGGCTAAAATGGGTTTTCTAGTAGTTGCTTTTAAAGTAAGCTGCTCTACATTCTTTGAAGCCATTTGGGTCCATGAGTAAATGAAATTGTACTTGCTATTTCATAAGAATATTTGAATTTTATATACATCTAGGTCTTGATTAGTGGAAATAATAAATCCCATAAAGTGATCTTATTATTAGAATTCACACTGCATATTTCCATTGGACTGAACCAATTATCATATTTTACATAATTATAACTTTGCATAATACAAATTTGAGTACATGTGACCATTTCACAGTATTCATTATTCACATATATTGAGACTTCACTGTATCTTGTACTTTCTCAGAGAAGCTCAGGCTCAGCAAACACTAAAAATAGTCTCTCTTTATAGCTAAGGGTTATCTTTTATGAAAGATGAATAAAATAAGCCCAGATTATTCAATTTGTTCACTTTTCTTTGCAATTAAAAAAAAAAGATTGTGGGCATGCATTAGTCAAGAAATTAACTCATATATACACAAAGAATAGATTGGAATAGATCTCGGAAGTCTATTCTGACTCTATCATTATAAAGATGAGGAAACAGTGACCCAGAGCAGCCATAGTGTAATACAAATTCTGGACTTACTTTTCCAAACTTCTACCCACAATGGCAGATCAGATCTCCATATGTAAATTGACCAGTTGTCTCCTCAGGTTTCTAGGAGACAGTGAAGATTTAGGGATAGTTTTCTAATGCTATAGCATTAGATTGACCTCCATTGATATGTTATCCTCATTATTGTCAATTGACATCAATTAATCAGCCAGACCTAATTAACTTTTAGATAGAACTGTATTTACTAAAATTAATCAATCGGTAAACATTTATTATGTACCTACTATTTGTTAATCACTGTGCTAAGTAAAATTAGTTGTTACAAACCTTTCCATACCACACAAGAGCGTGCGTGTGCGCGCGCACACACACACATACACACACACACACACACACACACACACACACACAAACTCTATGACTCCCTCCCCTTCCCAATCAGAGCAAAGTCTAGGGCAGAATGGGCTCAAGCTTAGAGAGTACATGTGGCAAAGGGGTAACTCACAACTCCTGGTGGTTGACAGTCATTTTCTCTAACTCTTGGGGGACTCATGAAATTTCCCTTAAACATGTCATAGTCCTTCTGCTGAATTTCTTAGGGGGTTTTGAAGCTGTCTTTCCTCAATGTTTGTCTTCACCTACCGAGGAAGATATTGTAAAACAGGTGTTCCCTGGATACTGCTAATACTTACTGATGGTAAGTGCAAAAATTTTTTAATGCCCACAAGGTCTTTCTCTGGTCAAAGGGGAGCTAGAAAACTAAGCCTTTCTTCTTCCTTTCCTTTATTCCCCTTTCTTCCCAAAGGTTTGACCAGAAGGCTTTCATCAAGAAAGCTTCCAAACTTCTCAAAGTTACTAATTGGCTTGTTTGTTTACACAAAACCTACATGACATAACCAGTCTCCTCAGTCAATCAGAACAAACTTCCTATGTGGTTTCATTTCACTTTATCCAGTGCTTTTGAGGGACTGCTAAAATGATCAAGGATTTTCATATCTACTATTAACTTTTAGTTAATTAATTGATCTATTGATTTAGGCTTTGTTCAATTCCAGTTTGTATCTATGTTTGACGCCAGCAAGGTTTGAATTCTCTGTAGAATTATTTTCTGTAATTAGTAGAGTAAGTGTACAGGATACCCTTTTTAACAATAGATTGTAGATTTAGAGCTAGAAAGGATATGAAGCCATTTAGTTCAATCTCTTCCTTCTGTCAATGAGGGCACTATGGCCCAGGATAATGGTGACTTACTCAAGATCACCCAGATAATAAATGGCAGAGCCAAGATTCAAACTTGCATCTTTTGACCATAGATCTAAGATTCTTTCCATGACATTACCTATGATGAAGAAAGTCAAGAACAGCATAAGTCATAATACAATTAAATATGCTAGTCTCTATTTCCCAACCAAGTTTGCTAAGACAAGAGCTAAGAAAACAACAAATGAATTATTATGTTTCATCCTTTACTTTTCCTTTCTAATTCCAGCAATTAACTAATGTGCCAGGCACAATGTAAGCCCTTAATAAATGCTTCTGATTGATTTCTCCCCATCCCCACCCCCAACCCAATCTCTGATGGTGTAAATTGTGAATGTAAGAAGGTAAGTACCTAGAAAGAAGTAAGAAGAGAAACAATTTAAAAATGGAAGTTCACAGCTTGTCTCAATAATAAAATTGATTACAAATGCATTCTTATTGATCAATTAATAATAATTTAATATCTGTGATATATCTAGAACTTATTCTACAAGTGTTTCAGAGTAGCAACAAGTGTTTGTATGTGCACATCTGTATACATATATAAGATTTAGACCCAAAACAGAACTTAAAGGTTACCTGGTCTAATCCTTTTATTTTATAGAGGCTAATTAATCAAGTTCACCCAGATAATAAGTAATGGAACCTATATTTTAATTCAGGTTATTTGATGACAAATAGCTTCTGACATTAAAGTAATATTTAATTTCTGTAGGGGGTACATAAAAGTTGTGTATAAATGAATAGATAGGTAAGTCAATTGATAGAAATATATCAGATGACAGAGCTGACTTCAAAATCAGAAAGGCCTGGTTCAAGTCTTGCTTTTTCCATATCAAGCTGTGTGATCCTGGATGAGTTTCGTAGCTTTTCAGCCCTCTCTGATAGCATCAGTTCTGTCATCAATAAATTATGAGCATAGATTAAACAATGCAATTCTCATACAACTTTAAAAATCTAAAAATGTTTTTAAAACTTTAAAATTCTCATACAACTTTAAAAGAAGTGTTATTTCCACCTTCCAGAATTCCCAAGTTCAGTAAGAATTAAGCAAGAGATAGTCATGTTTGTATTTTTAATTAAACGTATTATTAAAAAATTAGCATTAGACATCAATATAATCAACAACATAAAACAAATTTAAATTAATTTTAATGAACTAATTATCATATATAATCATTTGGCTCCTTCTTCATCACATTAGGATTTTGTGTTTGTATATTCATTCTCATTCATTTTCCCTTTTTTGTTGTAGGAATGGGTCACCTTCATTTGGTAGGATCCTCTGATTATTGATCACAAATTTAGATTTAGGAATCATCTCAGAGGCCATCCTGGTCAACAATTTTATTTTATAGGTTAAGAGAGGCAAATTGCTAGATATATCTAGAATAAATTGTGGAACAGGAGTATTTCTTCTACCATAGCAAGGATAAATATTCAGTGGAGTTCCATTGATGGGGAGGTATATCTTTGCCTGTTCACCAAGCAGCTCAAAGCAAACACCCTTTAAGTATATCCTCATTTTTACCCTCCAGACTAGTTTTAATTAAATTTCCCAACCCAGCAAAGTGAGAGCTAATTTTATTCAATAAGAATGAACTTAAGCAATAACCTCATATGTGAATGTAGTCCTATGATTTCACTGTCCCATAGTCATCATGAAAAATACCACAAGTGACTTCTTTCTTTTCACTTAGAGTGCACCCCATCCTCTCCAGAAAATGAGATTCTCTACTGATAGTATAATTATTGTATAATGGAGTTTGCTCAACTACTTCATGCAAAATGCTTTGCTTTCATGGCATTTTAATATGAGCAGCATAATGGGCACCAGCTTGAAAATCAGCATGCCAGGCAGGAACTGCCGACCTCAAGCAAGCTTGGGTTTGAAGAATTTGGATCAGCTGTTCAGCTGCCTTGCAAACTGATTCATTTTACCTGACTTGACAAATGCTTGAACTGGAATCCCAAAAACTTCTAACCCCTTCCCCCCAGATGACAAGTCCATTCTTGGCTTGGGTAAAGGGAGTATGATGTGGGCTTCTAAACTATGAGACAGTAAGGACGCGTCAATGTTATACTGCATTGTGCCCTTGACCATAGTTCATAGCTCTCCCATCTTTATGGAGACTCGTGACCCCAAAATCCCAACCTGAAAGAAATCTCAGAGGCCATATGGTCCCATTAACATCTGAACAAGAATTCTTTCTACAACATACTTGGCAAGTTATTATCAAGTCTTTGCTTGAAACAGAGCTGGAGAATTATATCTGCTCTCTTCTTGTCATTCTTGAGATCTGATATTAAAATAATGGAAGCTTTACATGGTGCATTAGCTTAGATTAGAATCCAAGGTTCCCTTCTGTTAAATGTTGCTTTGATAAACCTTTGTGCTTTGTTACTCATCTAGTGAGCTGAAATTACCTCTTAAATCTCATCCCAAACTTAATTGTATTGTTCAATCCCTTTCCTATTTCATTGGAATCTCCATTTTACCACAATGTGTGGAACTTTAACCTTCCAAATAAACTTCATACTTAGAATTTTCATAGTTTACACTAAAGGCTCATCAGGACTACAAGATGAAACATCATTTTGAAGAGGAAAGGAATAAGTTCAATCCTCTCTACTCCCTACTTCCTTTGTAATTCTGGTTGAGTAACTTCATCTCTCTTGGCCCTAGTTCTCTCCATTTTTCACACATGCTCCATTTACTTTCTCTATGCCTTCATACAAGCCATTCCCCATTCCAAGAATGCATTCCCTCCCAAGCTCCAGGTTTTGGAATCACTGGTTTCTTTCAAGATTCTAAGTGAGAATCACCTCTTCTGATCCCCAATAGTGCCTTCCTTTCCAAATTATCTTGTATTTAAGTATTTTGTGTTTATTTGTATGTATCCCCTTTGTATTCTTTCTGGATATAATTATAAATGATCTTGTCTCTCCCAACAGAATTTAAGTGCCCTACTAATTGGAATTGAGTCATTTAGTTATTCCTTTCACATCACTGGAGTTAGGGGTATGGTGCACCTGCAATCTGAAAAATCTGTGTTCATACCAGAGAAGAAGTCTGAATATTTTCTTTTTCTTTTATGGGGTGTATACAGTGATTTATTGTAAAATCTGGGTTAGATATTTGATCATAGGCATATTTTATGTATTTCTGAGTTTCTAAACTTTTTTTCTATGTCTCTTTTAAATTATCTGTGGCGTCTGCAAAACGTCCCCAAAATTCCCATTTACAGTAATTTCTTATGCCAACCTATGGGGGAAAGTTGTGATGTCGAAGGGATAACTATTTTGTATTTTTGTTCTTAGACCCTCTCATAATGCATGTACATGGCAGGTGCTTAATGATATTTGTCAATTGATTGATTGCAAAATGAAGGGGTTGAGCCAAATGACCTTTAAGGTCCCATTGAGCTTGAAAATTATGGTTCTATAATATTAAGAAATAATTAGGTAAATATCCATTTTTGCTATATAATGAGTCCCTAAAAGCAAGCTGATGTTCTTATATATGAGATGTATGAGCACTTAGCTGTTCCTTTGGAGATGTATTATTGTCCCATAGAAATCCCATAGAAGGCATCTACCTAAAAATCTAATTAAGTTCTAGTCCCTTTTCACATCACATTTGAGTCAGAGACCAGTTCAACAATGAGCTAAGGGTTTTTAAATATCTGTCCTCTGAGCATTATTCAGATGTGTGCCTCAAATAAGGAAACAACATAAAATCTTTTTGTTGCTACTTTGAATGTTTCAGATTAAAATTTACACTAGGACAAAAATTCCCTACAATTAATAATTTCTGAAATTTTAAATTTAGGAGGGATTTGGTCAGGGACCCCTGATTAGTTGATGAAATTCCAGGGATAAATAGCAAAGACAACCTTTTGTTGGGTTCAACAAAGCCATTAGTCATATGACACTTTTCCAAAGCATGAAGAAACTTTTCTTGATGAACTTAGAAGAGCAGTTGAGGATTGGCTGGCCAAAGAGAACCCACCCATGTCTTCAGCTGGCCTATAAAAAGCTAATTTTCCTGATCTGTATAGCTCTGGAAAGCTGTTTGGAGGGTGAGCCCTGTGTCAGAGGAGAACACAGGCTATGGGGTAAGAACATCCCTCCCCCAATCTCTTCAACTTATCCTTTCTGTTCTTTCCTGAGTATAAGGTCAACCATCCATTGTAGCACTATGTCTCTGGGTTAAATTTCAGTCCCAGAAAGAAAAGTAGAAGAATGGGTAGAAGAGCAAAATGACAAATTTAGACCTTACATAAGGAAAACTTTCTAAATAATGAGAGCTATGCAAAGGTAGACTGGGTGGTTTTAGAAGAAAGTGGGTTCTCTCTTATCGGAAGTCTTCAAAGTGACGATTTTTCAATTATGTTATAAAATGGATTCCCATTGGGTATGAATTGTACTAAAAGGCTACTATGGTCCCTTGAAACTCTAAACTTCTGTGATTCTGCTTTTGATTATGTCTATTTTTGTTGTTGTTTTTCCCAAAAAAAAATTCAATTCAAGAAGCTACTAGCTGTTAGTTACTGCTTACACTGTGCTAGGTATTAGTGATACAAAGAAGTAAAATAATCCTCTCTGAAGATGGTCTCCAACAACTGAGTGTTAGCAGTTAACTATGACTTTTTGATGAGTGGCTGGTGTATCACTGAAGTGCCCCATCTATATTAGACAATCTTAGAGAGTTACCTGGGCCACTGAGAGATTAAGTGATGGTACCAGCATCATATAGTCAGTATGTTTCAGTACTAAAATTTGAACCCAACTCTTCCTCTCTCTACCCACAATGCCAGGTTGCCTCCTTTCACTTTCCTTCCACGTCATCAAATTGCTTCTCAACGGAACCTCATTAAATCAATTTAATTGAATTCAACTCAACAAATGTTCATTCATCTCTGTTCTGAGCTAGACACCATGCTAGGTGCTGCAGAAACAAAGGCAAGTCTGTGCCCTATCTTCATGGAGTTGCCATTTGATTGGCAATAACAACATGAATAAAAATAGGTTGATACTGGATATATATAAAATAATGGGGGAGAAGGGTTGTACTAACTTCATTGCTATTTGAGCAGAACCTTGAATGGATATAGAGGAATTCCAAGAAGCAAAGGTCAGGAGGGAGAGCATTTCTAGGCATGAAATCTTTAGAAAAGGCTGAAGGTAGAAGACAGAATGAAGGACCCAAAATTGCTTCTGCTAAGGATTTGTCTCCTAAAAATCAAATAACTATTGGAGGGAATGAAAAGCAGTGAGAGAAGATGGGAAAATGAATGTAAAAGTCAAGTAATTGGTTGGGGGGAGGAGGGGGAGAATAGTAATGACATTCAGTACATTTAAAAGGAAGGAACTTTTGGCTAAATAATAAATTGGAGAGTAGATTCACGCAGCAAGCCTGCTGTGTCCCTGTCAGCACAAAGGCAAAAGAGAGGCTGAGTTGCATCTTGGTGAAGAAGGTAGCAAAGACAAACTGAAAACCATCTGAAGGTTGAATCCCAAACTAATTTGGCTCAAGCAGAGCAGAGACAGAAGTCTGTTAGCTAAATCCAAATCAGATCCCCTCCCCTGCTCAGTGCTCACCACCTTCTCTAATCAAATTCTCTAATTCTATTCATTTATTAAAACTAATTTCTATATTCTATTCCTTCAGAGTCCTACTCTTCAGGAGCCAATATGAATTATTCCAACTCAGTGTGGTTAATGACTTATAGAATCTTTGGATTTGCATCTGGAAGAAACCTGAGAGATAGAGAAATCCTCTATTCCTGGCCTTGGATTACTTAATAATTGTTAAGTTTTTAAAGTCAATTAGCTCCATAATAATGGCATGTTCATTAATTTCCAGATGACACAAAGGCTGAGAGTAATAACTAATACACTAGATGGGTCAGTATCCAAAACGCATTGACAGGTAAGGAGCAATGGACTAAACTTATAAGATGGAAATTAAACAGGGATAAATGTAAAGTTATACTTTGGCCTAAAAAATCAATTGCACAGACATGATGGTGAAAGTATAGTCTGTCCAAACATTGTCCCAATTTGTATCATTTATTAATTTCTCAAGTATAAATATTTACACTGAAAATTTAACAATTAGTTCTCCTGAGTCAATCTGAGTTTGCTCCAGTACATTTCTGCTTAAACTCAACAGGTCTCTCTTGGCAAATGATTAGATGAGGAATGAACAAGAAAAAGGAATAAAGGATGACAGAGAATCTGAACTTGGGTGACTCAAAGAACTACAGTCTTTTCAATAGAAATTTGGAATCCTAAAATGAAAGGCAAGGCTTAGGGGGGAAGATAATGAGATTAAAATGAATTTGAAAAGCCAACAGCTTCCTACCCTGGAGGTGTCCAGGGGGCAAGAGCAAGATCAAGACTGGATCTCAGGGAAAGGATGAAACTAAAGATACAACTATGCGAGTCATCTTTAGGGATGTGATAATTGAAGCCGTGGGAGGAAATGAAGTCATACAGGGAAGCTTGTTGAGAGAAAAGAAGAGTCCCAAGGCAAAACCTTGCTTATGGGGAACATTCTGGTTCTTGGTCTGGATGAAAGCCAGAGGGCTGGGCTATGACGGAGATGAAAGAAGAGAGACAGAGGGGAGTCAAAGAAGATGCTGTCCCAGAGGAAAGGGGGGCAGAACAGAAACACAGCCTGCAGGAGCTGCCTCTTGATGATGGATGGAGGGGTGACAGATTTGTTACTGGAAGAGCCCTGCATAGACTTCTAATCCAGATCTCTCAATGTGGAAGGGAAAACTCTAATGCTCAAGCAGGTTACATGTCTTGTCCACAGTTTGACAGCTCCCAAGAGACAGAAGTGAAAACTGAATACAGGTCTTCTGATATTAAAGGTAATAGTATTTCTACTATACCATGTCTCCTTTCACCCCAAGTTTTCTTCTATATAATGCTCTATTTATGCATCTGTTTACATAGTTATCCCTTAGTAGAATGTAAGTTTTTGGAGGACAGAGATTGGCATTAGTAATAGAAAGACAAAAAATAAACACAGTGCCTTATAAAATTAATATTTGTATACAATTAATAATTGAACTTTTATTATTTGAAATCTGGTGCTCCAAATTCAGTCTTTAGAGGAGTGTTTCATCAGCAGTATTATTGAAGTGTTTCAGCATCCAGATTTCACAAGAAGTCCCACAGCACAAAGGGTCAGCATGTTGGAAGACCTCTCTAATACTCTTCTACCTCTGGTACTTATTGGCTGTGGGACCATGGATAACTTCCTAGATCTCTTTGAACCTCATCTGAGAAAATTTGGATTAAAATATCAGCAATCCCTAATAATTACAAAAAGTGATATGTTTGAAATGTTTTGTAAATTTTAAAACACTATGTCAAGACTTTTGTTAAGGATTACTTTTCAGATGGGCTTCTCCCAGGGCCTTGGGCAAATATATATATATATATATATATATATATATTAAAAGAGCCCTTGAAATAATCATGGAGTGGGGGCAGCTACATGGTGCAGTGGATAGAGCACTGGCTTTCAAGTCAGGAGACTCTGAGTTCAAGTCTCGCCTCAGACATTTAATACTTACTAGTTGTGTGATTCTGGGCAAGTCACTTAACCCTAATTGCCTTGGGGGAGAGAGAGAAAGAAAGAAAGAATTGTGGAAATGATAACTCAATCAATAAACATTGGCTATGTGTCTGGCATTGCTCTGAAGATACCAAGAAAGGGAAAAACACCTACCTTGAGGATTTCATAATATTATGGGGAGACAACATATACAAAACTATGTACATATAATATATAGAGTGTGAATGAACAGTATTCTCCACAGGAAGATACTTGTGAGGGAGGGCTGGGATGGGAAAGGCCCAAGTACCTGGTAAAGGTTGGTAAGGCTGACAGTGATCTCCAGATCCTAGGACCAGAGTCCTAGCCCTCCTACAAGGGAGCTGTCAGGAAGAGCCTCTGTTGGAAAGCCCCTGAGATTGTTGAAAAATTGAGCTTACAAAGGCCAAGGTCTCCCATCACATTCAGAGCTATCTCCAGTCATCCTGGTCTATTTCTGGCCAATGGACCCAGAAGGTTCTGAAGGAGAAATTGAGGCAGATGATCTTGCACAGCGTTCCTCACTCAAATCCAAGTCACTTGTATCGCATGACATCATTTCTTGGATATCTTGGTCTTCTTCCATCATAGGACAGACAAAATATAGGATGAATAAAAAATAACAACAGAAATCATAAGGCAGGCTACCAAAAGTCTTGTTTTCATCGGAAGTCAGCCAAGGGATCACTAATTCTGCAGGCTTAGAATCTTCCTGGAATCCTTAGAGAGGTAACAGGAAAGGGACATGTATTGCATGAATGTTTGTGGCAGGTCTCTTTGTAGTGGCCAGAAACTGGAAACTGAGTGGATGCCCCTTAATTGATTGGAGAATGGCTGAATAAATTGTGGTATATGAATATTATGGAATATTATTATTCGGTAAGAAATGACCAGCAGGAGGATTTCAGAAAGGCCTGGAGAGACTTACATGTACTGATGCTGAGAGGTAACAGGAATTAAAACCACAAAGGGCACCTTCCCATTCTTTATACTGTAGTATGCTGTGCCCTTCTTCGCTTCATACTCTCCCCTCTACTCCCTCTCTGCTTCCAAAGGGCTCACTATCAGGGCTCATATGGGAGGGGAGACACCCCAGAATAATTCCTTCTTTTTTCCAATGTTAATTTCAAGTCAATTATCTGATCTGTTGTGACTTGCCCTTTAAAGAGTGTTGGTCTAACAATTCCAGGATTCTCATTTATTGTGAATTGTACCTTTGTCAATTATTTAACTTTTTGCCTTCTACACTCATTGAAAAAAAAATCTATATTTGGTACTTCCACTAGGGCCATCTCCATCCATCCTTTTCTCTAGCTGACCACTAGACCCTTATGGCTCCAGAAAATAAATTGAGGCAGATGACTTTGCCCAGCCCTCCCTTGCTTAAATCCAATTCACTGATGTCATGGTCCTCTTTGAGAGGGCCACAATAACGACAGCCTTCTCTTCTAAATTGTCAGCAATCTGAACCCATCCCTCAATTGAAACTTCTCTCTTCACAGTTAACGGGATCTGTTAATGGTTAAACATGATGGCCTTTTCTCTATCTTCATCCTTCTTGTTCTCTCTTGACCTTTGAAGCTATTGATCATTCTCTCATACTGGATATACTCTTTTTTGGTTTTTTTGGACATCAGTCTTTCCTGGTTCCCCTACTTATTTGACTGTTCCTTCGAGGCTTCTTCATATTATGAATCATCTATGTTATGGATCTAAGTGTGGATATGCCCCAGTGCTCTCTCATGGACTCTCTTCTCCGCTCTCACTTAGTCACTTCATTAACTATGAATTTAATTATATCATCTATGTAGTTGACTTCCAGATCTATCTAACCTGCCCTGGTCTCTGTCATGAGCTTTTTTATATGTCATTACCTTATCTACCACCTATTGGATATTTCTGATATCTCAAACTCAAAATCTTCTCTGAACTTCTCTATATTAGTTGAGGGCACCTTTCCAATCTCTCAAAATTGTGACATAACAGTTATCAATCCCTCACTATCAAGTTTTGCCCTCTAGTGATACAATATTTTTGATAGTGATACTTTCTCACTACTCAGTTACTATTTTTGAGGTCCTCATCATCTCTCTTTCAGGACAAGTACAATAACTTTCTAATAGGTCTTCCTGCCTTAAACTTTTTCCCACTCCAATCCATTTTCCATACCATTACCAATGTGATTTTGAGCATGATACTCCCTAATTCAACATATCCCAATATTTTCTATTGCCTCCAAGACCAAATACAGATTCTTTGTTTTGGGTTTTAAAATCCTTCATAACCTTATCCCAACCTATCTATTTAGAATTATTTATATATAACTTGCCTTCCTACCTTCTATGGGTCAGCAACATTGATCATCTTTTTATTCTTCATCCATGACACTCCATCATCTGTCTCCATGAATTTTCATTGGCTTCCCCCTATCCCATACCTTTAAGGTACTCCCTTGCCTCTTGGAATCCTTGACTTACTATGAGACATATTTCAAGCACCATTTTCTCTAGGAAAACTTTCCTGATTCCCCAGTTTACGATTATCTTCTACCTCAAAATTCATTTCATCTTATATAATATGTATTTATGTATGTATATAATATGTATATATATATATATGTATCTGTATGTATCTATATAAATTATGATATATGTACATGTCTAACTGAATATTTAACTATACAAACATGTGAGAAGGTGTAAGTATCTAGTGAATGTCCTTGAGATCCAAGCCTATTTCATTTTTTGTCTTTCTGTCCCCAGCACTTGGCACAGGGTCTTATACATAGTAAGCACTTTATAAATGCTTGTTGATTGCTCACTTTACTGGGTTCTGCATTTCATGGGCTTAAGGGAATGCCTTTTAGATAAATGAATGAGCCATTTTTAGTGAAGAGTAAGAGGCAATGTGATGTACTAGAAAGTAGGCTAATTTGGAAGCAGCAGACCTATAGTTAGATTCCAGTTGTTCCTTGTGTGATCTTGGGAAAATCATCTCATTTAGAGATTTCTTTTTCCCCTGATGAAAATTCACATCCAATGGCACAAAGGTTTGTGTGACTTGAGGACAAGAAGCCCTGTGTTTGATTACTGCATTTACTGTGAGACCTTAAAAAAGTCACTTAATTCTCCCAGCCTCAGTTTCCTCACCTATAAAATGGATATTATATTAGTACTTACCTCACAGGATTAAAAAAAAAATTTAAAGTATCATAAAAATATTAGCTACTGTTTTTATTTCGGTATTATAAAAACAAAATAAATTTGAAGTTCCACAGTTTACAGTTGTAAGCCTAGAGTCTTGTGTGCACCTCTGATTAAATTGATGTTGCTTGAAAGGAAACCACAGCTGTGGCCATACACCTGCCTCTAAAGTTGTTTTCAGATGGGAAGATTGCTTCTCAGCCTAACAACACCACACCACGTCCTTGTTGTTTCCTGTATTCTCTGCAATTATCTTGCGTCTGAGAGCTATCTCATGGGATGGTAGGCTCTGAATTTCCTTTGCCTTCCAAGGTAGGTTAAGTGGGTGAGCACAGCAAGTAGTCGGAAACCATCTCTGTACTTCATCCTTCAACATTCATTTTTTTTCTTCATAACAGCTAGGACTTCAGGCTTTACAAAACTCCCTAGTGAAATATTCACAAAACCCTTCAGAACTGAAAGGTGAATCTTTAGTAATCATGCTCTTTGAGAAAGGACAAAGAGATTTATTCCTATACACCTCATACTTTAGAGAGTACCTTCACAATAGCTCAGGTGGGTCCAACTCTATGAATATCCATTTTCTATTTATCTGAAATTACCCAAGAAGATAAATTAGGAAATTATTATTCTTTTTTTTTCTATAGATATCATTTAACTAGAGACCTGCTGTGATATGTGCAGCAAATAATAATAATAATAATGAACACAAATTAATGAATGAAAATGGGGCTGACTTGTGACTTGGAACTTTTCTCCCCTAAACTACATCTCTCAGAAGGTTTGGGGGACTTTGATTACATGAAAGGGAATTTTCCAAAGATCCAGTAAGAGATAATACATGGGAGGTACTCATGGATTGGGTAAATGTTTGTTAATTGATTGATTGGCATGTGAACTTTCAAGATGAAAGTGAATGAAAAACAAAGAGAGGCAAAGAAAAGGTTGAGCAGAATCTTTTTCTTCCTACTTAGGGAAGGGCCAAAAGTACAATAAACCTCTCAGAGATCAACATGACTTGGGTGTGGGTAACAAGAAATGAATGAAGTGACAACTAGAACAGCAGCTAGGATGGGGGAAGCAAATGTTGAGAATTTGAGGTTCATGAGCAATGACAGAAAAGTTTAACTCCCAGTTAGTATTGACTTTGTTCAGGTTTAAAAGACCAAACAGCTTGTTATACAGTCAATCAATCAATTAAAACATATTTATTAAACGCTTGCTGTGCAGCAGAGTGCTAAGTGTATGAAATACAAAGACAAAAATGAAAACTCTCTGACCTCAAGGAACTTACATTCTATCAAAGAAGAAAATATGTATGGGAGGCTGTGCACACATGTGTGTGTATGTGTGTGTGTGTATATATATATATATATATATATATATATATATATATATATATATACACACATATACATTTATATCATACATTTCTTACTATGCTCACAATTAACATCTCTCTCTCACACACACACACACACACACACACACACACATAAATATATTAGTTACCCTTGGCTTCCTTTGCATTCTATCTTTAATTACCTGTCCTTCCAGAATTCCAATTCTAAGATTCTACCATGGTATCAAATTCAAATAGAAATGAGAATCTGCTGCTGCATATTGACTTAAAAAATACTAAATTAATATTATCTACATTGAATTTTATTTTTATTTTTGTTAAACATCCACAATCACATTTTAATTCAGTTTTGGCAGCACTGGGGAGTTTTCTGTTTGGCTCTTAAGCTGCAAGTTTAACCCTTCTACTGTGCCATCATATTTGAGCTCACTCACAGTGTGAGAATCAAAATATTCCTTGTTTCCCATCGCTTGCTTATTAACTGATTGAGCAGAGTCATCAAATGTGTAAGTTCTTTGAAGGCAGGGTGCAGTTCTAAATTTTGTATTCCATTCAGTTTCTAGCTCAATGTTGGATTCTTGAAAGGGCAGCAAACAAAAAGTCACAGGATCTAAATTAAAACATCTGTCTCTGTTCCTTGCTACCTGTGTGTCCTTGAAGAGCCACTTTATTTCTTCGAGATTCTGTTTCCTAATCTGCAAAATGAGGGAGTTCTTTAGGAAGGTCATTCAGGGCTTTTCTGTTTCTAAACCTGTAACTCTGTATATTGAAATGAATTGAATCAAATGAAGACCATGGATGAAAATAAAGAGAAGACATTTCAGTCCAAACTACAATGGAGAAATTTCAGGCAAAACAAAAACATGATTAGATCAAATTCCCTGGGAAATATTACAGTGATAATTTCAAACCTACCAAGCCAATCAAACTCTGGTTTTGACAGACTTCTGAACTTATAGCTCAGAAACCTTCACAAGTATTTTTTTTTTAACATGGAGAAGCTCTGCCCATTTTTTATTCCTGTCCTCATGATTATTTTTTTTGTTTGTTTTACAAATAACAAACCATAAACTTTCCATCAGGAACTTGTGCCAGCAGTCTTGGAAGTATTCCTGAGTCCTGTGGTGATTTCATCAAGGATCGTATAATCATCTTAATGCGTGGTACCTCTTACTCCCTGGTGCTTATACATTATCTTTATTTTTTTTTAATTTTAAAAATCTATCCCTGTAGAAACTTATGAATAAATCAGCTTTCCTTCTTGGTATTCCATTCCTAGTGGCAGACTCAAGATTCAGAAGTCACCATGCCAGGGCTTTGAAAATAAGGCAGGAAAAAAAAATAATAAAGAAGGTAAGACAGCTTTCTCACATTTGTGAACCCATTGGAAAAAGGAGAAAGGGGGAGTCCCATTCCTGGACTGAATCTAAAGGTCAATGGCTGTGTGACATGTGCCTGGCAGAGACAAAATCAAGACATAAATTAGTAGCAATCTCAACTTAAAATGTTTCTGTGGTTACTGCCAAAATACTGGTATGCATCACCAAAACAAGGTTCCAGAGCTGTTAACTAGAAAATAGGTCACAGTCCTAGGGTGCCAGCATGGGCGTGGACTACACTTCTTCCCTGTGGTGAACACAAATTACCACATGTCACCTTGCTGACTCAGTCTGCCTTTCCTTACAACCCTGACAAAGGTTGCCCCCAATTCTAACAGGATTACACTCCAAGTCAGACTGCCTTTCCTCTGTGCCCAGTACTGCCAGCTCCACCATTTTGATCCTACATGAATAAGTACCAGTGATAATTCTGCCTAGATTAATATCCTCTGTGCATGAACAGGCTACTGGGGATTTAAAGTGATCCTATTAATATTCTTAAAAAATTGTTTCCATGTGTATCCGTTGTCATCCTGGCATCAACTTCCTAGTTAAATACACAGGTAAAATAAGCAAAATCTATTGCCCTTCTGCTGAAGTTAAAAAAAAAAAAAGGTAAGAATTCATGATCTAAAAAAAAAAAAAGACCTAATTAAAAGACATAATCAAGGAACCTGTATTTTGCTCAGTTATGATAGATTAAAAAGTAATAAAAAATTTTACAGCAAGTTTTTCTGACAAAGACCTCACCTCTCAAATGTGTAGAGAACTGAGTCAAATTTATAAAAATAAGTACCATTCCCCAACTGACAAATGGTCAAAGGATATGATCAGGAAGTTTTCAGAAAAAATAAATCAAAACTATTTATATTCATGTGAAAAAATGCTCTAAATCATTAATGGTTAATGGAATGCAAATTAAAACAACTCTGAGATACCACCTCACACTTACCATAAATGACAAGTGCTGGAGTGAATCAGAAGGAAAAAAGGTAGAGCAATGAATTGTTAGTGGAATTGTGAACTTGTTCAACTATTCTGGAGAATAATTTGGAATTATGTCAAAAGGGCTAAAAAAGAGTGTATGCCCTTTGGTCCAGCAATACATACTGTACCTATATGTACAAAGAAAAACATAGAGTAGTTATTTTTGTAGTGGCAAAGAAATGGAAATCGAATAAATGTTTATCAGTTGGGAAATGATTGAATAAACCATGTCATGTGACTGTAATGAAGTACTGTTGTGCTAGAAAAAATAACAGGAAAATGGTTTCAGAAAAACATAGAAAGATTTATATCAACTAATGCAAAGAAGTGCACAGAATCCTAGATCATTGTACACAGTAACAGAGCTATCATGAAGATCAACTGTGAAAGATTTAGCTTCTCTGAACAATACAAAGATCTTGGACAATTCCAAAGGACTCATGATGAAAAACTTCTATCCATTTCCAGAGAGCAAACTAATGAACTCTATATGCAAATTGAAATATTTTTTTATTTTATTTTCCTCACTTTTTAAGGATAATATAGAAATATATTTTGTATAATTTCACATGTATAATTGATATATTTCTTGCCTTCTCTAGTCAATGGGGGAAGAGGTAAAAGAAAGAAAATTTGGAACTAAAAAAAATGTTATAGAATGCTTAAAAATAAATAAATAATTGTTTTTTTTTCAAAAAAGAAATATTTTAGTTACCAATATTACTATTAATCCATGTGACTGACAATTAATCTGCTAGCACAATCCCTTCTTCCTTAGGGTTTGAAGAGAGAATGGACTGATGTTATATTTTGTCATCATGAGTCCCAGGAAATTACATGTTTCAAACAACAGGTATATCCCTTATCATTTAGCTCACAAAATTCTATTCCTTTCCTATGATTTAGTCACTCTATCCCAAGGTAAGAACTCCCTATCCCTACTGTGTCTCCCCTATACACTTCTTAGTTTTACTCATCCTTCTCAATCTTTGCCTTCCTTCCCCTTCCATGTTGCCTCTAGAAACCATCTCTATTGGTAATAAGCTCCTTTTAATCCTAGTCTTCTTTAATATTCTTTTCATTTTCTACATTCAACTGGGCAGTCCAATCCAATATTTTCAAGAGCCTACTAAGTGCAAAGCGCTAAGGTAGGTATGAGGAATAAAAAAAAAAAAATCAAATAAACACTGGTTTCAAGGAGCTTACTTCTAAGAAAAGCAGATAACATATAAGGGAGTCATGAACAGGAAAGTATAGAGGTTTCAGAAGAGAGTAACAGGTTGGAAATATACTTCACAAGGATAATGTAGTCATAAAGCCTTATAATTTTATTTCCTCTTTAAAAACAATGGTAGTATTAACTTGATTGCTGTCGCCAAAAATCATTGACTTAATTAGAATTCTGGTGTTGTTCAATATTATCCTTTACATTACTGTGACCAATGTGTTAATTTCTCTCTTGGTCTTTGGGATTTACTGGCAAGATTAAGGACTATCCCTTAAACCAATTCCTCTGTTGGTAATGCACTCTTCACTCTGAAAGAGTTGCTATAGCCCTCTTGAGTTTCAACAATTTCTTTATATTTGTCCTATCTTATGGTTCCATAATGAATATTAATTCCACAACATACATATACCATAAGTTTTTTGATTACCATCTGCTTTATATGTTTTATATATATTTAATTATGTGGGTTTATTTTATGAAGCATCCCACCCCTTGATCTATTCATGGCCAGCACACACTTACAGAATTGTAAGTGGCTACCCAGAGCAAATTCAAAGTATACCTGATGTGTCTGCACTCCGAAACCATTAGTTCAAGAGGGAACTTTCCTGGAGATTTTTCTTTACTAGTCGGCGTAGATACTCTTAGCTGGAGGTAAAGTCATTACCTAAGATGACATAGTAAGACAAATAGTCAAATGTTGGGCTGTGTCCCCATAAAACTAACATTCATTCACCCCCCAAATACACACATCATCTATATGAAGTCAACACAAACTTTGAGTGTACTTAGTAGTGAGGCAGAAATATAAGAAACACCTGTGGCCAAGGGCACTCACACTTCCAGTACTGTGGAGTCCCAAAGTCCTTTGCCTTCTTACTTGACTCAGTGTCTTTGGTTGTTCAACTGAGATCCCTGGGTCTATTTCTCTCCACAGATTAACTCTCAACATTGCCAAGGTTAGTCCTCTCTTTAATTCAAAATTGGCTTCCTTCTTTGTTCCTGGAAGCTGTTTCCTTTCCCAATTTGCCATGATTGTATTTTTCCCTCTGCTTCCTGCTGAATGCTTTATGTCCTGAGAGAACAACTCTGCTATAAAGAACCATGGTCACTTTATTTCCAGTGCATTGTTATCCCAAAAAGTAAATCAATGGATTTGCAACAATTTCAGATCCTTTAAAATAAAATATTTTTTGTTCGTATAATATCTCTCTTTGATTTCCTGAGGCGTATGCCCAATAGTGATTTTGTTGGGTCAGAAAGCACATACAATTTAAAATTTCTAAAATCATTCCAAATTTTTACATCACAACACACCTTTAAGAACACATATTAGTGTGCCTGACTTCACATAGCCCCTTGATTTTTTATCATCTTTGCCAATCTGGTGGGTATCAAGAGAAATCTCAGTTATTTTAATTTACATGTCTCTTATTAATAATAATTTGGAGGATATTTTTATATGGTTGTTGATGGTTTACATTTTATCAATGAAGACTTTTGGACAAGTAAATAAAATAGGCAAACTTATTAAGAGGTAATTTTGGCACTTATATGGAGGATAGGTTAGAGAGCAAAGAAACTAAAAGATGAAAGACCAGCTTAAAGTTTTATGAACTACTATGCAAGAGCTCACTTTATGTAGTAGCTGTATACATGGAAAGAAGAGGACAGACAAAAAAGATCTGGGGAAGATAGAACAGAAGACTTGGCACCTGATTGGCACCTGAGAAGGAAAAGTTAAGGATGATTCTTAGTTTGTAAAACTAGATAACTGGAAGGATACTGATGTCTTCACACACACACACACACACACACACACGTGCGGGCACGCACACACACACATACAAACTAAACTCAGAAATGAATGTAAAATTTGTGGGGGGTGGGGGCAGAGAATGAGCTATGTTCTGGATTATGTGAAGTTTAGACACATTTATGAAGATGCTCAACAGTTAGCTGGTAACTCCAGAATGAAGTTCAGAAGACATTAGGGTTAAATATAGAGATGTGGGAAATTTATAAAAAATGATTTATGTACTCATGGGAGTCACAAGTTCATTAAAGGATAAAGAAATGGAAGAAAACACAGGGCAGAGCTAAGGGAAATAACCACATTTAAAAGACAGGAGTGCCCTTACTTTGTTGAGGAAGTTGTTTGTTTTAAGACAGGGAAACTGGGTGTTTTACAGATAAAAAGAAAAGAAACTTTGAATTAGGAGAAATTGAAGATGAGAAAGTTGATCTTCCCAACCCTGGGGGTGGAAAAGCAACAACAACAACAAAGACAATGATTATCTACAATTTACAGTTGTGAGAACTCAGGTAAACAAAGGTTAAGTGACATGTTGAGAATCATACAGCTAGTAAGGGTCTGAGACTGGATTTGAACTCAGATCTATTCACATTGTGAGGTCAGAGTGTTTGAAAAAAAAAACATTATGGTGAATATTGAAATCCTTGAGTATGAACATACAAATTGGGATTGAGAGGGCAGTATAGTAGTAGTATAGACTGCTGGACTTAGAATCAGGAAGAACTAGGTTTAAAACCTCCCTCTGACCTTTATTAGCTTTGTCAACTTGATCACCTGATCAAATACTCTGGTTCAGTTTCCCCATTTTTAAAATGAGGATGTTGGACGAGATATCTCTAAATTCTCTTCCATCTCTGAATCTATGCTCTAAAAAGACTTGTCAGTCTCTTGAGAAAAAGATAAGACTTTTGTGTAGAACACCAATGCAGGACCTCCATAAATATCTGAGCCAGAATGCCCTTTTTTTTTTATTCTTTCTTTTTTACCCTCAACCATATAAGAAGTTATTGCTAACTGATAAATTCAGAAGAAAGGAAAAAAACCTGTTCACAGAACCCGAGATACCATATAATGACTACAAAAAGAGTTAAATTTGAAAAAAAAATCAGAGCCCACAAAAATGGTTAGTGGAGAGTATGGAATATTCAGAATCATAATTTACTACAAAGAAGAGAAGAAATATCTTACTTGGGAGCAAAGAAGTATAGCTGAGAGAATATTAACTAATATGAAATGAAAACATTGCTCTTAATGTGAAGATCAGTTTATTAATACAAACATGTGTTGGGTGAACAGCAATAACCAGGATAGTCTTGAATCATGTTTTGATTATGTAGATTCAGTCTTGAGGAATTCTCTCCTCCCCCAAATCACCATTTCTTAAGTTATTTGTTTACTTTTTTTGTAATTTCTAGCAGACTGAAAATTCTGAGCTGAGAGATTTGGGGGGGAGGGGGTTGATGGGGAGGATGTTGAGCATCTGCACATAAGAAATGGCCTGTTATAAAGGAAGATAGAAGGTAGACCTCGGAATCAGGAATATCTGAATTCTTACCTTTGCCACATTCTTGCTGGGTGACCATGGGCAAGTTACAACCTTTCAGAGCCCCAAGCAAGTGCTTCAAGATGACAGATTGCAAATTAAGTTGTTGATTTTCATCAGTAGAGAAAGTTTCCACACTAGGAATTCTCTATCTTGATAAAGTCACAGATTAGGACCATATCCAACACCTAACACACAATAATTGCTTAACCAATGTCTGTTGAACTTGAATTTAATTGGCATGGAGCAGAGGGATTAGACTGGGTGACATTCTATAGGATGGATTTGGATGGTATTAAATTAGACTAGATTAAATGGGATTATATCATATTGGATTCGTATATCTCTTTGTTTAGCAAATATTTCTCATGTACTACACCACAGACAGGATATAGTAGTAGGCATTGTGAGCAGTTCCATTGGAAGCAACTCCACATTTGGAATAACATCCATAAAATGACATCATTTTCTAATTTCAGTTATTTTTTGAGTAGGATAAAAGAATTTTTCTATGAAATGGGATCTTCTCCTAGAGCTGATTGGAAGGAAGGAAGTACAAAAATATCTTTGCAGATCTTCAAGAAGAGATGGGACATTCTCTTGTTGAGGGTATTATAGGGGGAGATATTTGGGGTTAGGGTTAGAGCTCTTTTCTAATGCTCAAAATTTGGGACTCTGTGGTTTTAGAATTTGGAGTTGAAAAGCAAAACAGATATAATGAAAGTAAAAATTTTTTAAGTTTTTTTTTTTTTTAACGGCCTTCAACCTGTCACAAGTTTTCATAGTATTTATCTCAGTTTTCTGTTCATGTACTACACTTCCTGTTGGTCCACAGTTACTACGTGATTATAACTGCTCTTTACAATCACATTTTCAGACTCTCCACAGCCATCAATTTTAAAACAAAACACTAAACAGTTTCCTTTTTACAGAAAATGTCAATATGTAAGTTCTCTTAATGAGAACAATAGCTATTTGCCCAAACAAAACACTCTAAGGATATTAGGCAAACCTGACAGAATTTCTTTAAATTTTTCTTCTGTTGGATTTGTTTTTCCTATATTTATAAAAGAAAAATCAGTTCTTTGGAACCAAACTGTTTGTGAGCATATGATCCAAAAATATAAAACATTAGGGGCAATGTTATATAGTGGATAGAGCAACTAGACTTGGGGCCTGAAATGCCTGGATTCAAAAATGTTTGAGAACAGTTTTTGGTTTTTTGTTTTTTTGGTTTTTTGCCTTTCTTTTTATTCACAAAGCTTAGTACAATGCCTGGATTCTAGTAGGTTATATATGATAAATGTTATTATGAATATAGATACAAGATCTGGCAACACATTGGGAATGTGGTTCAAGAATAAGAGGTGAGCACATGGACATAGGTGATTGGGAGGATGGTAATGTCCTTGTCAGCAATGTGGAAATTTGGAAGAGCAGAAGGTTTGGGAAGGAAAGATGATGATTTTTGTTTAGATACAATCTGAGATGCCTATTAAACATCTAGTTCAAGATATAAAATAAATGAGTAGTTGATAGTCTGAGGATCAAGCAGTTGGGTGGTACAGTGGATGTAGTACTGAGATTTATCTCCCTGAGTTTAAATATAGCCTCACATATACTTACAGTTTTTTGACCTTAGGCAAATCACTTGACTCTGTGCCTCAGTTTGCTTATCTATAAAATTCATAGAAGGAAATGGCAAACCACTCTAGTATCTTTGCCATGAAAACCCCAAAAGGAGTCACAAAGAGTCACAACTGAAACAGCAGAACAACAAATGTGGGAGTAGAAATCAGGAGAGAAACTAAGGCTAGATATTTCCCCGAGGAATTATATGCATAAAAATAGTAATTGAGCCATGGGAGCTGATGAGATTATGTGAAAGACTAGAGGGAAGGGGAAAAAAGTTAGAACTCATGTAAATATACCATTATTGGGCCACACATAGTTGAAGATACTGCAAAGGAAATTTAAAATTAATGGTCAGATAGATAAGATGAAAACAGAGAGAAAAGGGAAGAGAAAGGAGAAAGAGACAGAGACAGAAAGACAGACACTGAGACTCTGGGTTTGGGGGACCAAAGAGTAAAGGGCATCAAAGGCTACAGAAAAGTCAAGAAAGATGAGGAAGGAGAAATGACCATCCTGTTTGGTAATTAAGAGAATATTGCTAATTTTGACACAGTTTCAGTTTACTGTTGAGTTTGGAAGTCATATTGTAGAGTTTAGAAGAAAGAAGAGAGGGAGTGAAGACACTGAACATAAATTGCCTTTTCATTTAGCTAAAAGGTGTAAGATATATATATAAAAGATAGATAAATAATGATGACAAATATAGAGAATCATGGGGAAGACTTCTGGAACTGATGTAAAAAGATGTAAGGAGAGGGAGTAAAATAATTTAAACAGTAGCTACAACAATATAGATGAGAGGGAGTGGGGAAATAACAAAACAAATAAAGTCTGAACTCTGTAAAATTTTAATGACTAAGGTTGGCCTCAAGAAGATATATAAAAAACCATTTCTTTCTACCCACTTTTTTGCATAGAGCTATGGAAAACTTCATTCAATGACAGATATTTAAAATTTTAGTTTTGCTGAATGATTTCCTCCCTCTATTTTGTTCTTTGTTATAAGTGAAGGTGGGTGGCTCAGTGAATAGAAGGCCAGCTTTGAAGTCAGAAAACTCATCTTTCTGAATTCAAATCTGGTCTCAAACATCTACTAGCTTTGTGATTCTGGGCTTGACATTTAACCCAGTTTGCTTCAGTTTTCTCATCTGTAAAATGAGCAGAAGAAACAAATAAACCACTATAGCATCTTTGCCAAGAAAACCCCAAATGCGGTCACAAAAAGTCAGACATTGAAACAACTGAACAATTGTAAATGAAGGCTTCCTGGAAAAGAAGAATACATTAGGAACTGTAGGTGATATGAAAACAAAATATAGCAATAAAAGTTTATTTTAAAAGAAGTTAAAAAAAAAAAATCTTTGGGGTATAGTTGAAGACTCTTAAATAAAATAGAACCAGAATGGAATTTATCTCTGAGTCAGCTTAAAGTCATTGAAAACTCTAAAATGAATTGCATTCAACCCATAAACTGTAAGTTAATTGCTAGATTCTGTTATAGAGTATTACCTTTGGTTCCATTTTACTTTATTTTATTTTGCTCCTCCCTTTCTCACCCCAGAACTGAACTTTCTATTTTGTACTTTGCTTCTGCACCACTCTCCAAATGAGGGTGGGACCTCCAAACACTATGCTACAAAGAACTAAATAGTTTACTTCCTCTTCTTATCTCTTTCTCTAAAAATTGTAATCAACCCAACACTTCCATTGCCTCTACGAAGAGACTGTCAAGATTCCCCATTTAGTTCACACATCATCCTTATGATTTGTCAAAACAAAACACCCTTCCCAGGTCACCAATGCCCTCTAACAGTTGTCTTCCTATTTAGATATAGGCTCCCCTAAGGCAAATACTGTCAAGATTTGTTTTTGTATCCCCAGCATTTTGCATAGTGAGTAAATAAATGTTTATTAAGCAATTATGTACCAGGCATTATGATAAGTGCTGAGGCTACAAAGAAAGGCATCTCATAATCAATTTCTCAATAAATGCTTATTATTTTTACAAAGAACAGTCAAGCAAAAATAATCAATACAGTGATCTCATCTCACCAGGTAGATCACATTCTGCCCTACTACTTTCATTATTCATTTCTTGAGATCACTAATGATGTTTCAGTTTAATTTCTCTTTGGTGATCTTGACAATTACATAGTTGTGGTCATTATATACATCTTGGGGATTCTGCTTGTGTCAGTCTACTTTTAACATAATTTTTCATTCTTTGTTGTCATTTCCCTATGCATAGTCTAGTGTCCACCATACTGTTGGCACTTAATAAATGTAAATTAATTGATTAGTTGTGATGTACTAGATAAATATTCTCTATATATATTTTTCATGGCTTCCCTTTTAGGCTTAGCTACTAGGCTTAGAATGACCAAAGTTCATTCCACCTTTGTTGTTTTGAATGTACTTGCAGCTCAGTGCTTGAATCACACACACACATACACACACAGATTATATATTTTGACTAGTACTATTAGGCCAGGCACAGTGTAGCATATAATGTGTCCCAGTGAACAGATAGTAGAAATAATCTAACACAGAATCCTTCTGAATATCAACAAACAAACAATTGGATGTCTCAATTATTTCATTAAGCTCACAATGGAAAGGAACAATGAACTCTGACTGTCACCTCAACTCACAGAATGGCACTCCCCTCTTAAAGGAATTGCCAAGCACAAAATCATTTTCTATACACATTATCATTTATGCCACAGGCAGTATCTAGCAAAACTATAGTATTCTGAAATGGTTTTGTCCCAACTAGCACACAAAGCAAAGCATAAACCATTGACAGGAGAATCCGAAGGCCTTGGTCAATCTTTACAAAAAGATTAGATTATTGAAATCTGCTTAAATCCAAATGCAATTATCTGGTCTTTTACATCTCTGACTAAAAAAGGTTTTGACTGAAATTCTAACAATAACTAGACCCCCAGATCAATTTTTTTTTAAGAAATGCTAATGAAGATAGTAAAGTAGAATTGTATTGAGCAAGGAAATCATATAGAAAAAAAGGAGATTAACTGGATGCTCTTGCACACATTCACATTTTTGTCCTTGTTTTTCAGAATTGCTCTTAGTCTCAGAAAAGAACACCCACCTAAGTTCTTCCATTTTGTCTTACATAAGAAAAGAAAAATAACCATGAAAACATGCTCATCAGATTACTTTTTTTTTTCATTCATAAAGAAGCCTGAGGGTTGGGTGGCAAAAACTGATGTTTTATCTCTCAGTCACAGAAACTTTTCAGAACCATCAAGTGAGAGGTCGCAATCTGAACCAGTGGAGGAAATCACCACTCCAGAGAAACCACAGGTTTTTGAACCCCACAGTTAACAAATCCATCTTGATGTCAGGAATATGTCAAGTAGAAAAACAAACACACAGTATACATGTATGTGTGTATTGTGCATATAAACACATGTGTCATACATTTGTACATATATCATATATTCTCTATTGTATAAATGTGTGTATCACGTGTATAATTTTTTTTGGAAATTAATCAATTATGCCCTTCATTGTCTAAGGAGGCTTGTCTATAGACTTCATACAATTGATTAGTTTCAAAAAAGACTTTCTTTATCCAGACCATAATTTTACTGGTACGTGAAATTCCCAGCTTGTTGACTGTCTGACTGACTGGAAGTTTTCCACCAAGGCAGTCAGCAAATTTATCTGTAGCTTTGAAACTTTCATTGTTGCCTGGGGCTCTGCAACATTAGACAATTCATCAAGTTAATATATGCAGGGACAATACTTAAAGCCGGATCTGCCTGAATTCAAGGCTGGCTTTCCACACCAGGCTGCCTCTTGAAAGGACATGATAACTGGTTTATTTCTCCTGTGTGTTTCTGTATCTGCATTGCTACACACACACACACACACACACACACACACACACACCAAAATAGGTTTTCTTTCCTTTTCTCAATTAAATTGAGGCTTTTCCAACTCCCTCATCCCTAACTTCCTGCACCTTTGCTAATGCTTTTTTGTTTGTTTTAAGGAAATTAAACACCAAGGACTACGTGACAGAATAGATAACTCATCTATTTCATTTTTCATGGACGTTTTATGCAATTTACCACTTCCCAGGTTAAACCTTTGATCGATTTCTGTCAGTTTGTTAATAACACATGACCAGATGTTTCTAGATCTCTTCCACATCAAGCCTGACATACAAAAAATTCATCCTGAGAGCATTTGTTCCTTCTCATCTGAATTTAGACTATGGGAGGGAGGGAGGGAACCGATTTGGGATCTTTTCCAAGGTCATCCAAATCATAGCTGATAGACAACTGTTTATTCTGTTTACTTATGTGACCAGTCTTGGCCCCGCTTGCCCCTTCCCTATCTTACCCTTTTTCTTCATATATATAGGGCACACATTTCCCCCTTGTATGATCCTAGACATGTCAACCTCTCTGGTGCTCAGTTTTCTCAACTGGAGTTAGGAATAATAATACCCAAACTTACTATTTTAACAATAACATAAAAGCTGGTTTGTATATAGCATTTTAAGCAATGCAAGTCATTTTACAGATATCTCATATGTTTGTGCAATAGTTCTGGAAGGAAATTACAATTATTGTTATTCTGCACTTTTGTATAAAAGAGCCAGTTCTTACGGGAAAATAACCTGGCCTAGGTCACACAACTAGTATGAAAGGAAAGATTCAACCCAGGTGAAATTCCAAATCCAGAATACTAGGAAATTAATAAATATGTATTGGGTGACTGCTACAGTCATATTATGTGAGGCATGAGAAATACAAATACAATGAATAAAACGATACCTATTCACTAGAATGTATTTGTGTATAAAGTACTTTGCAAACCTTAAAAGTACTAGATAAATTACAAATATATATAATTATATATATTATAAATTATAAATATATATATTATTACTAGGTACAAAGCTATTTCTATTCATGCAAATCCTTGTTTATTTTTTCCTGCCTCCCCTGAGCCTACATGATAAACTCATCTTTTCCCTGTAGGAAAAAAAATCATAAAATCATAGAACTATAAACCAAGAGAGACTTCAGTGCTACTTAATCCTAATTTATAGATGGGGAAACTGAGGCTCAGAGAGATTAAATGGTTCACATCACACTGTAGTAATTAGTGACAAAATCTGGATTGAATACAAGTTTTCTGATACCAACTACTAGACCTGGATCAAAATCATAGATAAAAGGTTAAAATGGACCATAAATTCCCCAGTTGAGAAATGGTCAAAGAATATGAACCGATAATTTTCAGATGATGAAATTAAAGCCATATATGGTAATATTTAAAAGACCTCTAAATCCCTATTGATTAGAGAAATGCAAATTAAGACAACTCTGAGGTACCACCTCTCACGACTCTCAGATTGGCTAGGATGACAGGAAAAGATAATGACAAATGTTAGAGGGGATGTAGGAAAACTGGGACACTGATGCATTATTGGTGGAGTTGTGAAATGATACGACCATTCTGGAGAGAGATTTAGAACTATGATCAAAGGGCTATAAAACTATGCATACCCTTTAACCCAGCAGTGCCATTACTGGGTCTGTACCCCAAGGAAATTATAAAGGAGGGAAAAGGACCCACATGTGCAAGAATGTTTGTAGCAGCTCTTTTTGTGCTAACAAAGAATTGGAAAATGAGTAGATGCTCATCAACTGAATAAGTTATGGTATATTAAGGTAGTGGAATATTATTGTTGTACACAAAATTATGAACAAGCTGGTTTTAGAAAGGCCTGGAAAGATTTATATGAACTGATGCTGAGTGGAAAAAGCAGAATCAAGAGCACATTGTATACCGAAACAGCAAGATTGTGTGATGATCAACAATGAAAGACTTGATTTTTCTCAGAAGTTCAGTGATTCAAGGTAATCCCAATAAACTTTGGATAGAAAATACCATCTGCATCCAGAAAGAGAACTATGGATTTTGAGTATAAATCAAAACATACTATGTTCATCTTTTTTCCTGTTTTTTTTTTCTCGTGAATTTTCCCTTTTGTTATAATTTTTCTTTCCCAGCATGATTCATAAAGAAATGTTCATTTAAAAAATTAATGTATATGTATAATCATAAAAAATTGTAAAAGTTTAAAAAAAATGGACCATAATGGTTAATTCAATTCATTTCAATAAACATTTATTAAGTGACTATATAAACACTAAGGATACAAATAGGAAAAAGACAACCCCTGCCCTCAAGGAGGTTAAAATTTAATGGAGAAAAACAACACATAAAATTAAGTTATAAAGGGCAGAACCTAATGTGGGAATATGGTCATCCATGGAGTGGAAACCAAAGTGGCAAGTTACCTGGAAAATTCAGATTCTAGTCCTCTCTAAATGATGGCTTTGGGAGAAGTTCAGTCCTCTCATCATAGGGTAAAGAGAATTGAAGGAGTTGGGAAGGTCCAAGTTTCAAAAACTAAGTTAATTAAAATGATGATGAGATTTCTAGTGATCAGCTGCTCCTAGGTAGGACATGATGGTTTGGTAATTGAAACCAGGGTAATCAAGTCCAATGCCTTTATTTTACACATCAAAACCTTCAAATATTTTAGAAAATTGTTTATGTAAATTTTCTTATCAGCAGACATTTTTAAACTGGAGAGTAGCCAAAGGAAGACCAAACAGAGTGCTGAAAGGTTTTGAGTCCATATCCCATGTCATTGCTGTTGTTTAATTGTTTTAACTGTCTCTGACTCCTTGTGACACCATTTTAGGTCACAAATTCATTAGCTTGGTATTTCCTTCTTCAACTCATGTTATAGATAAGAAAACTGAGGCAAAAAGGGCTAAGTGACTTGCCCAACCAGATTTGAACTCAGGAAGTGTTCCTGACTCCAGGTTCAGTGTTCTATCCACAACACTACCTGGCTGCCCCATGTCATGCAGGAATCAATTAAATCAAATGTTTAACATAGAGAAGAGAAGACTTAGGTGGGACATCTGTCTTCAAGTATCTGAAGTGCTGGAAAGCTGTTCTATTTGATCTCACAGTGCAAAAGAAGAAGCAATGGGTGGAAGTAGCCAAAAAAAAAAAAAAAAAAAGCAGATTTAGGCTTAATGGTAAGGAAAAAAAATCTCCACAGTTAGAGTTGTCCCAAAGAAGACCAGGCTACTGTGGCAGGTCATGGGTTCTCCAGCAATGGAAGTCGTCCAACAAGAACTGATCTACTCCTAAGATGGAGAAAGATTATTTTTGTGTACTTTTTGAATTTGATGCTAATTAGATTCTTTCCAATTCAGAGAATCTGTGACTCTGCTCTTTGAAGTGATAGTAATCTTATTTTGAAAGACAGAGACTAGCATTTCTAAAACTGGGATCCATGGCACCCTACATTCCTAATATGTTACTGAGGGGCCATAAGAAAATATTAATGCTACTCATTTGCATTTCAAATATTAAATACAGCATCAAATATGTATCAAAATGGTTATTATGTTCAACAATTTTTCAAGGTTTCTTTTCCTTCCTTTTGCTCCAAATTTCCATGAGGCTCCCTTCATCTCAGGGATATTCCATCTCCCCAGGATCCAAAGACCAATGCTTATGAATTCCTTCCAATATGTCAAATCTCAGTGTCAAATGAATAAATTAATGAACGAATAAAAATTATTTATTAAGCTCTTCTCTGATCTATATGGGATACTGCAATCAGGTAACAGACCTTGATGGCTGTGTCTCTCATTGCTGGAGCTATTGTCATTCTATTCTCTTCTCATGGCCTTCTTGGCATCTTCAGGAAACAAGGGAACAAATTCAGCTTTCAACAATACTTGCACATAGTGGATGCTCCACAAATATGTACTTAATGAAAGAATAAATAATAAAAATTGATTGGCTCATATAGACAAGGTCTTTTAAAAACTATTTTTGGAGGAGGAAAAAAAACTAAAGAAATTATTTTCTGCCCTACTTCACTATGAAACTAGATGGATAGAAGAGATGTTTGGCTATTTCTGGCTCACTTGCTGCTATTCTTCGACCTCAGACAACTCTCATTTTTTTCTTGGGCTCATTTCCCTCTGTGTGTGTGTGTGTGTGTGTGTGTGTGTGTGTGTGTGTGTGTAGCATAAGAGATGGTACTTGCTACCAGACTATCTTAGGTTTAAAAATGGATTTTCTGACAAAATGCATGGATAAATATAAGTTATGGAGACTTATTAGTTGCTGATTGCTTAGCTGCCTACAGTCATTGCTTTATAGAATGGTTTGGATATTAAAATTTAAACCCTTAGAAAGTTCAAAATGTAAAGTCGATTGAATTTTATATTTATATGTATAAGAGAGAATTTTGTCTAAACCGAGAAAGCAAAAGGAAGAATTGAGATAAATGTTCAGGTAAATAAAGCTTTGGCACATTGCACAGGATGCTGGATTAGAAATCAGAAGACCTGGATTCAGATCCCAGTTTGGTCACTTTTAGTGACTGAATGACCTTGGACAAGCCATTTTGTCCCTATGGGCCTTTGTTTCCTTATCTGTAAAATCAGAGGACTAGACTAGGTGACCTTCAATCTAGGATCCCTTCCAGTCATAGATCTCTGATGCAATGACCCCACGATTCCAGTACTTTCACCCAGCCCCTTGGTACCATGCTTCTGCCCTTGGATGCCCAACTGAAAAGCCTATGTACACCATCACTTCTGCTCACATCTTTTGTAACCTTGTTGGATCAGCTGGAGCACCCGATAGAATTCAAGCATTCCTCCCCACTCAACTGCCCTATGGGGTGATGAGGCATTAGGGAGGAAGAACTTATAATACAACTTATAATACATGCAGCTTATAATACAAACCATAATCAAAGGGCATGAATGCTGTGAGATCAAATGTGGAAGATGAATTTCTATCAATGAGAACAGATCAAGATAGGCTTCAGAGAGAAGGTGTGTGCTAAAGAAAGGTAAAATTCTAATAGGTAAGATGGGGTGAAGAGAACATTCTCACAGCCACAAGCAATCTCAAAGATCTGAGACAAGAAATCAATTAGTCAGCTTTGAGCACAATGACTGGCCTGTAAGTGCTTAGTAATTACAACTTGAATTGATAGAGTGACAAGAAATCACCTACAATGTGCCAGTCACTATGTTGGGCACTAATATTACAAAGACAAAAATGAAACAAGTTCCTCTGCATCAGCAGGGGAGAAAACAGGTATACATATAAAAGAGCAAAAACTTGGAAACAGGCAAAGGAGACTAAATGAGGCAGCAAGTAGTCTAGTTTGGCTGGAATATAGAGTAAGGGCAATGGAAAGAGGTGAGGAAATTTGGAGCATGTAAGCATCTTGAGTACAAGAACTTGTTTCATTTGGTAGGGAAATACAAAATATTTTCTCTCAAATAGATTCTTACTGTCTCTAGACATGGATGCCCCATCTTTGGTAATCTGGACATTCCCAGAGACCCATTAAATAAAGCCTGGGTCTCCCTATTTTACCCAATCTAGAAACAGTAAAGGATTACTGTTGGTCAGAGCAGAGTCTTTGACCTGCTTCAGTTGTGAACTAGATCTATTTTCTCCCCCCACTCCTCTTAAGTAAATTGATGGCTTTCCTATTCTCAGCTCCATATTAATACTGGATTTAGTGTAATCAGCTTAGAACTCCAGAGCTCTAGCTTCAGCCTCAAACCCTCCAGCAGGGATTACCGGTGACCCCAGAACATCTTCAAGAGAGGGAGTAACACTGATGCAGACAAGATTAAAAGAGAATCAATAAAGTGGGAAAAAAATCCATTCAAGGATTCTGATAAAGCCTCATTTCTAAAATATAGGGAGAATTGATTCAAATTTATAAGATTTCAAGCTATTCTCCAATTGATAAATGGTCAAAGGATATGAACAGACAATTTTCAGATGAAGAAATTGAAACTATTTCTAACCATGCAAAAAAAAAAAATCGCTATCGATCAGAGAAATGCAAATTAAGACAACTCTGGGATATCACAACACACCTCTCAGATTGGCTAAAATGACAGGAAAAGATAATGATGAATGTTGGAGGGGATGTGGGAAAACTGGGACACTGATACATTGTCAGTGAAGTTGTGAAGTGATCCAACCAATCTGGAGAACAATTTGGAACTATGCCCAAAGCGCTATCAAACTGTACTTACCCTTTGATTCAGCAATGTTTCTACTGGGATTATATCCCTAAGAGATCTTAAAGAAGGAGAAGGGACCCACATGTGCAAAAATGTTTGTGGCAGCCCTTTTTTGTGTAGCAAGAAACTGGAAACTGAATGAATGTCCATCAGTTAGAGAATGGCTGAATAAATTATGGTATATGAATGCTATGAAATATTATTGTTCTGAAAGAAATGATCAGCAAGATGATTTCAGAGAGGTCTGGAGAGACTTACATGAACTGATGCTGAGTGAAGTGAGTAGAACCAAGAGAACATTATACATGGCAACAGATTATACAATGATCAATTGATGGATGTGGCTCTTCTCAACAGTGAGATGACTTAGACCAATTCCAATTGTCTTGTGATAGAGAGAGCCTTCAGCACCCAGAAAGAGGGCTATGGTAACTGAGCATGGACCACAACATAATATTTTCACCTTTTTGTTGTTGCTTGCTTGCATTTTCTTTTCTTTCTCATTTTTTTTTCCTTTTTGATCTGATTTTTCTTGTGCAGCATAATAAATGTGGAAATATGTTTAGAATAGCACATGTTTAACATATATTGGATTACTTGCCGTCTAGGAAGGGGATGGGGGGATGTCACAGAAAAATTTGAAACACAAGGTTTTGCAAGGGTGAATGTTGAAAATTTGTTTTGAAATAAAAAGCTATATATGTTTTGAAAATAAAAACCTTTCATAATAAAAAGAGAGGGAGTTACAGAAATAAAGGGATTGAGGAAGAGTAGACTTGGCAAATTGTGGTAAAGAAATGTAATGACATAATATCCTATTATATATACATGAGTAGTATAAACACATCCACATATATGTGTATACATATATATGCACTGTGGAATAATGAGGAAATAGATGATTTCAAAAAGATACTGGAAGATTTATAGTAACTGATGCAGAGTAAAGTGATCAGTACTGAAGAATAATTTATATGGTAACTCAATATTATTTTTAAAAATTTATAAAGATTTGTATAAACTGAAGAAAAACTGGGAAAACAATTGGTACAATGACCCAAAACACAAACAATCCAATGCAATGTATAATTACAGAAGATTGATGATAAAGCAAACTTTATGCATCCTAATAGAAAGTGGATAGATTTAAGATACAACATGAGACATGTGTATGCCATATGTATGTCTGTGTTTGTGTGTGAATATACATGTATAATATACATATACATGTGTATAAACGTACAGATATGTACACAATTGGAAATATTTTTCTTGACTAAGCATATTTATTACAAGAAATATATTTTTCTTTTTCTTTCCCTAATATAGTGAGGAAAGGATCAGAGGAAGAGAATATAATTTCTATTAATTTTTTTAAAACCACAAGAATAGAGAGGTCAAGGTTGCTACAGATGTGGAATGTCAACATGCCCTTTCAGATGAGGTACTTGGACCATATTTGACATTTCTGCTCTAGACTAATATGTAAGACTTTATATTTTAGAGAAAAAAATCCATCTGAATTAATAAAAGTTTCTTTAGCTAAGAAATTAAATGAAAGCATGAATCCTGGTTCCAACATCATTACATATTATTTTCCCTTTATATCTCATGGGGTCCCATTCAACTGCCCTTCCTGTTTCTCATACAAAACACTCCATACCCTGTCTCCCTGCCTTTGTATTAGGTAGCCTGCCCTTACCTATAAGGCATATCTTTCCCTTCCCTCCCCCATTTCCTAGAATCTCCAGCCTCCCCAAGATTCAGTCCAAATGTCATGTCCCACATGAGACTTTCCTTATTCTTCCAACCATGAGTACTGCCATCCCACCAAAAAAAAAAAAAAAAATCTTATCTTGTATCTGTTGAATATTTTGAATATGCCTAAATATGTATAGATTGTTTTCTCCAGTAAATTATAAGCACTTTGAGGACAGGAGTTGTTTTCACTCTCACCTATGTTTCTTCAACATCTACTATATAACAGAACCTGGCATATAGTTTGTGATTGATAAATGCCTGTTGATTGGTTAACTAATTGATCGAGTTGGACTATTCTCATATTGTGGGATGATCTTCATTCTGTTCTTAACCCTAAAGGGGTAGAAAAGACAGTGATCTTCAGTCACTTCAATTGAATATTTGAGAAATAATCTTGGAACATGTGAACAGTTAGGATTCCTTGGCTCCATAATAACACTATGCCCAAACCAAATACTACCATCTTTTCAAGTTTCACTTCTGAGTGAATGATGAATCCACATTTATATCATCAGTGTTTACAGGATAGCAATGATTTGTTCTTAGATATTTTTCTCCATCCAGTAAAGCTCAAAATCCTATTACAGATTCACTTGTTTTTACCACTCCCCAATCTACTAAAAATCAAAAGTTTTTCCAATATACTTTTCATTGATTTTGTACTCTCTTGAAAGACTACATTGAAGTTTTTCATAATCACCTGCATGAATTTGAAATTTCTTTGAGTATGATATGAACTCAGCTCAACTTTTCATGAAAAAAATATCTAAGGTTTAGTGAACTGAAATCTCAACATGAGATCTTAGGTTACATTAAGAGAGGGAAAGGGTCCCCAGCTAAGGAGATGAAACTCCTGCTGGACCCCAAACCACTGTCTCTAAGGTATCATGTTGAGTTTGGGAGCCATGTTTTAGGAAAGAAATTGATAATTCTGAAGTAATCCAGATATTCCAGAGTAGAGTGACTTAGATTCACAAAGGGCCTTGAGTTCAAACTCTATGAGGATCAGCTGAAGCAACATGGAGAACAAAAGGCTAATAAATGAATAAAAATAGGAAACATCTTTTCAAGAATATCAATAACTAGGAGTTATACAATATTTTAAGGCATATAAAATTTAAAAATATTATCGCATTTATCTGCACAACCATCCTTGAAAATAAATATTGTTTCTATTCCTCTTTTACAACGGAGGAAATAAAACTGAGAAGTTAAATGGTTTGCCCGGGCTCACAGAGCTAATAAGTATATAAGTATTTCAAAGATTGCCATATGGACCTTGTCTCTTTCTCCAAATAGAAGAATTTGAAATTAGAAGTAAGGGTTACAAAGAGGCAGACCTAGGCTGAATGTCAGGAAAACTTCCCTGTGATTAGAGGTAATCCAAAATGGAAGTTGCCATGGGAGATAGTGACATTCTCCTCACGGGAGGCCTTCAATCAAAGACCAAATCAGTTGTAAGATCTGATGTAAAAGGAATTCTTATCTAGTTTGAACTGGAATAGTTGGCTTCTGAGATAATGCAGTTATGTGAAACATCCCAGAGAGCTGCCAAGATACCTATCCTTCAGAAAGAATCCAATCATTCAATACCCCCAACACATAAGCCCAATTTCACAATGACAGTGCGGAATAAAAGCAGTATGGAACTTTAGGAATTCCTCAGCCAGTTTCCCATCCATAAAATGTTAGTCCTGGAAGGGCCCTGAAGCCTGGACATCCAGGTGAAAACCAGAAAATCCAATCAATCATTCTGATGTTCTTTCTATATGACACCCAGCATCTGGACTTTTCCAAACAGTCATCCAGACATTTCCAAATATCCAGATGTTTGACATCCTGTAGATAGAGACCAAAATATTTAGATGATTGATTGAAATGTTTACTTTCCAATCCTTGGTTCTGGCACCACTCTGTGAGTACAGAATTCCCCACTTTCCAATTGTCCCACAACTTGTAATTCTGTCATCTGGGAACAAGAAGAGAAAGTCTAGCCTCTTTCCACATGTCAATCTTTCATATGCAGGAAAAAATCTACTGTGCTCCCACCCCAGGAGTCCCTTCCAAGCTAAATATCTCTAGACTGTTCAAACTGATATTCAAATGCATGTCTGTTTTTCCTCCTTGTACTCACCCTCACCAACTAAAGCAATGGGTGCTTGTTCAATTGGGGGGGGGGGGGAGAGAGATAAAAAGAGAGAGGGGAAAGGAGGGGAAGGGGAGAGAAGGGAGAGGAAGGGAGAGACAGAGACAGATAGACAGAGAGACAGAGAGACAGAGAGAGACAGAGAGACAGACACAGAGACACAGACAGAGAGAGAGAGAGAGGAGGAGGAGAAGGAAGAAGAGGAAAAAGAGGAGAAAGAAGGAGAAGAAGAAAAGAAGGAGGAGGAAGAGGAAGAAGAAGAGGAGAAAGCAACTTAAATCTAGTTCATGGCACTGTTTCATATTCAACAAAGCCTTTTCTATATTTAACATTTTTCCTACTTCTTGCCCTCACATCCAACTCAAAAGAGCATAAATTAGAATTGGGAGGGATATTGGAGGCCATCTAGTCCAACCCTAACATTTTACATCAGAGGAAAATGAATCCCAAAAAGTAGTGACTTCTCCAGTTCTTGTACAGATTTTAAATGGTGGAGCCAGAATTCAAATTCAAGTTATTTGGCTATAAATCCCAAGCCTTGAGATTCTTCTGTGCTTCAATCACTCTCTCTCTCTCTCTCTGTGACTGATCTTTCTTGTATGTAAAATGAAAGAATTAGGCTAGACGATTTCTAGACTTCATGATCCTATATCAATTTGTAAAGACTTCAGATGTCACTCCCACAGTTCTATCCTGATACAAAAATTCACTGAAAATGGAAGCCTGGGTTACGATGACCAAGGCAGAGAGGTTCTGGCCGTGGGCCTGATGGCGGTCTGGGTGTCTGTCTTCCAAGATCCAGGCTAGCAGTTTGGAGAGGCTCATCACCAGCTGGGTAACAGATGGCAAATGTTTTGGCTACAGAAATTCTTGAAGGCTGACTCCAAGTTCATAGAAGGGTTGCACTCTACATTGTTGGAAGAAATACACCAACTAAATCATAGGTATTCCCAATGTAAATGTATGTATGTTTATCTAAGTGTATGTGTTTATATACTAATAAATACATATACACATATATATCAATAAGTATAAATATCTAATCTATATCCATATATGAGTGAGGGTGTATATAGATTCTTAGATGAATAAATAAAGGTAAACAGAGGTAGATGTGTATATACAAACATAAACCTAGAATTATATATTCATAATAGTAATTATACATGTCCATTTTACATACATATATGTCTCTGTGTGTGTGTGTTTGAAACAATCAAGATTAAGAGGAGCTGGTGAAGGGGAGGGGGAATCAGTTCTCTCTTGAGAGCCTCTACCATGATCACAAGCCCCTACACCTCTTAGATCTATACCTTCATACTAAAATTTTAAATGGTAGAGCCAGAATTCAAACTTTACAGGAAGGAGTTATGGAGGGTGAAAGCATGAATCACAATAAAAGTAGACATTTCAGTATTATTCAAAAAGCACTTCTGATACATATTTGAACCTCACTAAATAATTCAATAAAGTTTGGACTGATGAAGACAAATTAAAAGAATCTTAAGGGGACAGATGATGTTAAGAATCCATCAAAAAACAGTAACTTAAATGTTGGCATTCTAAATTAGTCCAAATACTAATGAGTTACAATATTACTGCAGGTACTGAATCATATCAATTGATGTTCTCCCTAAAAATGATATGAGAAAACAAGAGAAAATAGTAAATGGAAAGATGTCTCAGAAACTCTCCTTGGATAAGCTGTTAAAGAAATTGGCAACATAGACCTTAATCTTATCCAAAGGCAAAAATGAATATCATTTCATGGGATTCTTTTTCATCTCATAATGCAGTGCTTGTAATGTATCTACAGAAAAAGATCACCATGTTTGGCCCAGAGATCCAATTGGGTATATACCCCAAGAGATAAAAGATCGAATGAAAGATTTCCTTGTATAATGCCTGTTTGTATGTGTATAAATACATACTTATATACAAATAGATGTATATGTACATACATGTATAATTAGAGGCACTTGCAATTGCAAAAACCTAAAACAAAGTGGAACCACTCAATTGAGAATGATAGAACAAACATGAAAGTAATGAAATAATTTACTATAAGAAATGATAACTATAACAAATTCAGAGAAGCCGGAGGTTTGTATGAAGAAGCGCAGAGTAAAATAAGCAGCATCAGAAGGATAACATGAACAGAAAAGATAACATAAATAGAAAGCATGTAGGCCTTTCAACCCACCTTGTTGCTGAACAAGAGAGATAGAGAGACAAAGAGACAGACAGAGAGCCCTCTCAATCTGCTGCCTTTGCAAATTAGAATGTGAGCTCTTTGAGAGGAAGGACTCCCTCATATTTCTATTTGTATTATATTTTTGGCATATAATTAGTACTTAATAGATTCTTTGTCATTCATTCATAAAAGAAGATGACTAATTCCTGCTGTGGGAATCAGTTTCAGATGACCTTTCTGTATACAATTAAGCTATCAATTTGTCAAAGCAAATATCAAAATCAATATCATATTAGAATTGAATAAAAATGAAAACATATGACATGCCATGTAATTAAAATAGCTCCAACTTAAACTTTTTAAAAGAGTCAGGAAGGCAAAATTGATAAAAATGGGGATTGGGGATCAAGAAGACCTGAATTTCAATCCAGTCTACAAATTACCATCATGAGCAAATCAGGCAATCTTCTTTTGTCTAAAATCAGGATGACATCTCAATGGTACCTATTTCATAATGTCACTGTAAACTTTAACTCAAATAACATTTTAATACTTTACAATTTTAAACTACTTTTTAAAGATTACTATTCTTATTACTTTAAAAAGCCCTTGAGAGTGAAAAATGAGCCATGGATAGAAAGAACAAATATTGAAAAGTCCATCATCATTACTTAGGGAAGTATAACCAATGTAAATCAATCATTACAATAAAGAAGCCAAAAGAAGGTAGAAAACCCCTCAATCAGTTGATACTTAGCTTCCTGCCAAAGGGAAAGATATGACAGCAAAAAATAATATCAGGGTATAATAGAAAATCTTTTTTAAAATTGTATGGAAGGTGGTGTGTATGTATTGGATAGAGCTATAGTGTATAGTTAGGAAAACAAGAGTTCAAGTACAACTCATCCACAGCAGCCGTTGTGACTTTAGACAAGTCACTTAATTTCTCAGTACCCCAAAACAACTCTCTAAAGTAGATTGTAAGGCAGTGTCTGAACTGTAGTAGGAAGATGGATAAAGGACATGGAGTTTCCATACTAGAAGTTCTTTATACTAATAGAATCAGTTTGGGATTAAAAATAAAAGGAAAAAATGAATAAAGATTATAAAATAGTGTCACTTTCACAAATGTTAAGCAATAGCAATGGAGGAGGGATCTTAGAAAAAATTTGGCAAGAGATTCAATTAAGTTGGATCATCTGAGAACATTTAAGGATGGATTTGGAAGGACTACCAAAAGATAAAAAATGAAAAAAGATTTGTCAAGATTTTTATAACAAACAATTTCTCCTTCCATGTCAGCAGAACCAATTCATTTGGATTGTAACTTCAGTCCTGAGGTTTGAAGTTTCAGTCCTATCTGTTTGAAGACATATCAATGACACTTAATAGGACAAAGATGTGAAAAGTAGTTTACCAGAAACAATTATACACACAGGAAGTCTTTTCTAAAAACAGCCAATTTTTATGGTGTTGAGAAATGAGTTATCAAGATATTTAAAGGAGGAGAGGAAGGCAAATGCTTAGAAAATATCACAGATGTTTTGATAAATGAAATAACATCAGTTAAAAAAAAGATCATGGTCATCCAATGTCAGTCAGCATTTATTAATGCATACTATAGGAATACTTGAGACACAAAGAAAGGCAAAAAAGAAAAAATTAGTCCTGCTTTCAAGGAGCTCACAGCCTAATTCAGGAGACAACAAACAGAGTAATGATGACCTTTCTGCTATCTGAGAACCTAAGTGGCTAAGCTCAGGGAGGCTCACCACTATGTTGGCTTCAGGTTAATGAGTTCTTAATCCATAGGAACTCATGAAGACCTTCTGCCAAGTCACATACAGGCTCTGCTCTGAGTCAGGGGAGAGAGGAACAACACTCTTTATATCAGAGGTCCTTGAATGATTAAAGTAGAAATAAAAAGTCAAACTTTACTTGTCTGAAAACAATTTTCTTCAGTGTGAGTCTGAGAGGGAGAGTTGTAGTGGAGATTAATGTGATCAGTGAACACAACCAAACCAGATAATTCTAGGTTAAAAAAGAAATAAGTCTATAGCCTTAGGAATCTGGATCTTGGGATGTAAGCAAAGCAGGTGACTGCGACATCAAAAGAACGAAATCCGCTCTTTGAACTATGCAGATGTGTCTATCTTGTCACTAGGGACTAGCCATTTCTCATACTATAATAAACCAATTTAAAATATCCCTTTCCCACAGATGTCTTAAATGTAAGGCTCAACTAAACTCATCTTGGGGACAGGAAAGAGAAGGGGGCAAGACCTGGGGTCAGGAGAGTTGGGTTTCCATCTCAACTCTCGCATTTATTCTATGAGTGTGAGAACATTGTTTAATCTTTCCTGGTCTCAATTTCCTCATCTGAGAAGATAAGGATAAAAAATATTTAAACTGTCTCATGGAATTATTATCTACGAATTAACAAACATTTTAAGCACCTTCTATGTGCCAGGCATGGTACCAGGGAAACATGAACAAAAAACAAACAGCCCCTGTCCTCTAGAAAATATTATGTTATTGGGAAACTACTTACTTTGTACATTTCTTCCTTTTTTCCTCTTCTTCCTCCTCCTCCTCCTTCTTCTTTTTTTCCTTCTTTCCTTCTTATTCTTCTTTTTCTTCTCCTTCCTCTTGTTTTTTTGTTCTCCTTCTCCTTCTTGTTCTCTTCTTCTTCTTCCTTTTCTTCTTCCTCTACCTTCTATTCTATTCTAGTGCTACCAAAACAAATGTTTGCTCAAACCTGGTTTTGATATGTGGACTTGTTTCACTTGACTGTATTTCTTACCAGGCACATTTTTAGAAACATAGAAGAAGTTCAAAGGTTATGATAGTTTAACCCCCCCCCAAAAAAAAAAAAGAGAAGAAGAAAACACCACCAAAGAAATATTTTCAAAATATCCAGGAGAGAGCAAAAGCAAATTCTGAAGGGCCAAAGATAAGCAAAGAAGTTCACAGTTTGATTTTCAAAATATATTTTAAACTGCTTTCAGAAGTTAAACATTCAAGAATGTAGACATTAATTCTATGGCATTTTTAATAGACTATTGTAAATTATCTTGCATTCACCACTGGGTTGGAACAAGATCTTTTTTTCCCAGAAAGTTACAATGAGTAATCACCTTTCTCCAGAGTGTATTGCTAATTTTGTTGACATGAAGTTAGTTTTACCAAATTAGTATTTTACCTTATCACAGACCATTTCACCCGAAAGGGATCTTAGGGATGATCTGACCTGGCACAGTCCTTTCATATATGGGGAAGCTCAAAATGAAAGAGATTGTCATGAATTGGAGCACTGCAAAGTAGTCAAAGAACTAGGTCCAAACAACTGGGTTTAGAGATTATATTGAGTAAAGAGACAAATCTTAGTTTCCCTCTCTTTTTCTAACCTCTAAACTTACTTTAAGAAGCTAGCCCACAAAAATTAAGTGATGATATGTTAAATAACTGTCTCAATGCATAAAACCACTGAAGTGTTTGAAAATCATGAAGGTTTTTATGGTAATAATTATCAAGTGATATAGAATATTAAAAGTCCTAGAACATTTGCTAGATAGGCTTGCGAGAAATCCTTCATAAAATGACCCAAGTTTGATAAGTAATGACAATAATGAATCAAAAATAACAATAATAACAACAGTTATTATTTCATTTTTAAAGTAGATGATGACTTTCCAACACCAGCATTTAGCAGGGTGATTTGTAGCTGCCCTAGCTCCAAAACACTGATCTTGGTACGTCATGACTGTGTCATCTTCCTGAATTGTTGAGCTCTTCATTACAGCAGCTCCCAGGAGATGAAATATTGATGGGAAAATGATGAGGATTTTATGAAACAACAAGCCATCAGAAGTCTGAACAGATTATATTTTAAAACAGAGGAACAGCATAATGTGCCTTTGTATTTATCATACCACTTTCCTTTCAGATAATTAGCATTTGTCATTCAAGTTTATTTGAAAAGGAAATCTGATTTTATAAAAAGATTGACAGAGTTAAATCAAAAGCCTTTAACAGGCACTTAATGAATTCCCCCTACTGATGTTTACATTCCGAGGCCATCTATTTGTAGATCATCTGTCACTCGTTTCCAGTGTGTTCCATTTCTTTCGGCAACGTTAGTTGCTGTGCTCCATGAATCAGGCAATTACACAATAACCTTTCCCAGAAGTGAAGCCAGCATCCATCGTTCCAATGACATGGATTTCAGGGCTAATCCACATTTTAAATTACAGCTGTCTCCAGTCAGGAAAGAAGGGGAGAGAAGCAGCTGGTGGACAAACCACCCACCACTAAAGCCAATTGAGGGATTTGTTTGGCTGTAATAGAATAGCTAATTTTTTTTTGAAGCCTCAAAGCAAGAGATTCATATTTTCACAAACTCAATGACACATAAAACAATGATACTTTTTATCACTTGACTTAAAAGGATGACTTTACTCAGGCTTAGGGTCTTTAGTGTCTTGAATTCTTCCTGACACAGAGAAATAATCCCTAATGAGTACTTGTAAGCTTGGTTCTGAAATGCTCTTCATTGGAAATGTTTTGTGTAGTTGTGTCAGAATAAATAATCTCCCACATCAACGTTTGGCTTCATTTGAATGGGTTTTCTCATGAACATAATTTTTTTTTTTTACTCCATCAGTGCATCTGTTTGCCCAGATTTCCCTTTGTTTTCTTATTTTTGTTCAGTCGTTTCAGTCATGTTCGAGTCTTTGTGACCCTATTTGGGCTTTTCTTGGCAAAAATACTAGAGTGAGTTGCCATTTTCTTCTCCAGTTCATTCTACAGGTGAGGAAACTGAAGTAAACAAAGTTTAGTGATTTGCCCAGAGTCACACAGCCAGGACACATCTGAGGCTGGATTTGAGTTCAGAAAAATGAGTCTTGCTGATTCCAAACATATGTATCACCTAGCTGGACCAAGTTTTCCTGGTTTAACTTCCCCATGTGAGGCAGTATGGACTTGGGTTCAAATCTTATCTCTGTCACCTAATGACTATGTGACTGTGGGTAAGCCATGTGATACCCAAAGGAGCCAGGCAACTCTTTGAGACTATGAATTACGAACAGCAGGATGATTTCAGAAAAGCCTGGAGAGACTTACACGAACTGGTGCTAAGTGAAGTGAGTAGAACCAGGAGATCATTATACATGGCAACAGCAAGATTATATGATGATCAATTCTGATGGACATGACTCTTTTCAACAATGAGATGATCCAGACCAGTTCCAATGATCTTGTGATGAAGAGAGCCATCTGCACTCAGACTGAGTGTGAATCATAACATGGTATTTTCACTTTTTTGTTGTTGTTTGCTTGCTTTTTGTTTTTTCTTTCTCATTTTTTTTTCCTTTTTTATCTTATTTCTCTTGTGCAGCATGATAATTGTGGAACTAAGTATAGAAGATTTGCACATGTTTAACATATATTGGATTACTTGCTGACTAGGGGAGGGGATGAGGGAAAGGGAGGGAGAAAAATTCGGAACACAAGGTTTTGCAAGGGTTAATGTTGAAAACTATTTTTGAATATATTTTGGAAATAAAAAGCTATTATTTTTTAAAAGATTATACGTTATAAGAGAGACAGTTCTTTAAGTAGGAAATGTTATACTGGAGAACAAAAATATAAAAGCACAAAGTATTAATATAAAATCATTTCAAATAACAAATGTCATGCATCAATTCTTAGAAAATTATTTTTAAAAATAATCTATGCAAATTACAAAGGAATTGCTGGTCTTTATGAATACAGGTTGTTTTCTACACTGGGCAATCCATACATCAATGAAATGACAGGTCTAAGAGAAGAAAAAACCTTACCTGGTAAAATCGAAGTAGAAATCAAAGTGGATGGTAAAGGGGACTTGCATTAGAAATCACTTCTGTCAAAACCACTGCTCTATCCAAAGAGGTTTGACTTCCTTCCAATACATGGTAATTTCCTTTAGAACAAGTGACAGGATTCCCAATTTATGTGTATCACTCATTAGTTAGTAGCTAAACTGTGGAAGACTCATTCACAAATCCATTCATTTAATGAGCATTTCCAGAGTACTTTTCCTGGGTGTTTCATATACAAAAACAAAAACAAAAAGTCCCTGCCCTCAAAGAGTTTCTATTCTTCTGAGACAATACAAATAATAAATAATTTGGGGCCAGACAGAGAAGGGAGCTGAGTCCTGATTAATGTGAATAATGAGTTCTTTGCTATAGTTAAATATATCAAAATTCACAGTATTCCAAATTATAACAATATTAAAAAATGGTCATTGTTGTTCATCCTTCATTCTCAAAGAAGTAATGAGCCATGAAACAAGGGGGATAAAGAATGACCTTCTGTAGGTGATAGCAACTGAATAGGAGCCTAAAACGGAGCTAGAAATTCTAAGGTGGGGAGAGGAAGAATTAGAACAAAGGTCTGGGCAAAAGGGATAAAGATGATGGCTGGGCTGGCCTGTATGGAGAACCAAAAGGGAGGCCATATGAAAAGAACATAGGGAAGTAATGGGGGAGGGAGACTGAATAGCTATAAATTGCCGAATGACCTCCACCTTTCGTATTGGAATTATCAGAAAAAGATAAAAATAGAGGATCCTAGAAAACTAAGTTCTCCCTCCTCCCTGGGCCAAAAATGTAGCTCATTGGTGCTCTCCTTCCTTAAAAAAAAAAAAAAAAAAAAAAAAAAAAAAAAAAGTCTATTCAGTGTATTGAGTAAAATAATTCTATGTCAAGAGGTTACTTAATAAGCTAACTTTCTCTTAGGCCCAATTGCTTTGATGCTCTGAGCTGGCAAGTCAGCCAGCATTCACTATTCTAGGTCAACAGACCACATATGAGCCAGGTTGAGAAAAAGTTTAGGATGAAGGAAGACAGTCATATTCCTTCAAGTCAGGGCAAAGGGACCTACATACAAAATGCTTCTACTCTGCTTGCTACACATTGGGGAGGGCTGAGGTGAAGGCAGGGGAGGAACATATCCAGAATCCCCCGTTTTCCCAAATCACCAGATGGTGATATCCCCAAATCCCCTGCTTTATTAGAAATGTCCAGTTTCTTAATAATAATAATAGCTCCCTTTTATAGCACTATATGGGTAGTATCTGGCTTAATCTTCACAATGACCCTGTGAAATGCTATTCATTTGATGATATTCAATAGATATGCTATTATCTATTACCTATATGAAAGGATTTGCCTGGGGTCAGAGAGCAAATAAGCAAATAAGCAAATAAGCAAATAGTGCAAGTGCACAATCTCTGGAATTAGAAGACCTTTGTCAGATCTCACTTCTGATGCTTCTTACCTATGTAATTTTATGTATTTATACACATTTTCTATTTATAAGCACACAATTTAAATAATTTACAATTTAATACTATATAATTTAAAACTATAAACTGTGATCTGGGCCCCAGTTCCATCAACCCCTCATGATGGGACTAATCCATATGACTTCTGGGGTCTCTGCCAATCCTATATCTTTGATCTTTAGCACTGAAGACAAGATCCCAATATTGATCTTTTTGATTTCATGTCCTGCATACTATCCATTAGTCCATATAGCCTCTTCTTGTGGATGATTCTAAGCTTAGTGGTCCCAAGGTGCCCCCTGTTTCTGTCACAGCTGGCCAACGTGTCAGAACTGGAGGTGATGACCAGGCAAATAGTCAGACAAAATAATCATTTTTCATCCATTAATTCAATTGACACTCTATCTGCCGCAGCATCATAGATGAATCGATTGGATATTAAACACACATTTAGCATGAAGAATAAATGTCACAGGGCTAGGATCTAAAAATTAAACATTCATCTTTGCAGTCCTTTTCCCTCACCAGTGGCAAGCATTCCACATTGTAGAATTCAGAAGCAGAGGCCCAGTGCTGGAGATGTTTCATCCGATGGAGACTATCTCCATTTGAACTCTATGGCTGATGTTTTTCCTCTTCTCTGTTCCCTCTCCTTTCCCTGTCTTCAGCCCAATCAAAGGTTTCATTAGTGACAAGGACTTGGAAGAGAAGTGAGAGCATTCACCCTGTATTTTTATAGACTTCACTAAGGAACAGAACATGACAGATGTCTTGGGTGGAAAAGAAACATTTGCAATTGTTTTTATCAATACCGTTCATGCCAGTAAAGAGAGATGCATCCCAATTTCCAAACACTGAGTGGTTATTTCAACTTATTAATGAACCTACGGGCCATGATTTGTTGTCAAAAACAATACCTTCTAAATATAAATCTAATCTAGAAGACATCCAAACCTTCTCCCTTCCCCCACTTTTACTTCCTTTGTTAGAAGAAGTAAAGGGGAGTTTTACTTTCAAAGCAGCAAGGCATGATGGAAATCAATTCAGTTCAATTAAATTACACAAACATTAATCTTGGAAACAATTTTGGGAGCAAACAACATAGAAATACCATTGAAAATAAACAGCATAGCTACAACATTGGAAACACCACCAGAAATAGATAAAATGGGAAGAAATGTTGGAAATTTCACTGAAAATAAATAATGTGGAAACAATATTGGAGACAAACATTAATTGATAGAGTGCTAGACTTGGAATCAGAGATTGTTGGTGTGAATTCTATTACTTTCTGCCTGTGTGACACTGGGAAAGTCAATCCCCTTCCTTTAAATTTAAATTTTACAAACTGTAAAATGAAGAAGTTGGACTAGATTATCTCCAAACTCCCATAATTTGTCCTAAATACAAATATGATGCTAATGGGAATTATTTCCATGTTCATGAAATTAAGTCAGTAGATTCTATCCTAATTCAATCACAGAAATATTTCCATGACAAATAAAGTAAATGATTTCCTCCCTACCCTTTTCTCCTTTTATGATATTCTTGAGTTATAATCAGAAGAAATTAATAAATTAATAAAACATTTAAATTATAGAACCAACCTTCACACATTAAAAAAAAAAAAAAAGATAGCAGATTCAAAGTATCTTGTGGTCATTCCCATTTAATCCTTGCTCATAAGCCCCCACAGATGGATTTCATTTTTTAGGTTAAACAGATGGAATGGTTCAAGAAAAAAAGACTTTAAATCTAACAACTTAGTAAGTGACAAGAGATATCTCTTATACTCAATGGGATACAATCCCATCAGTCACCAGACCCCCACATTTAGAAGAGGGATTCACATTGAGTTCATGTGTGATCAAAGAATATGTCTTGAGAACTCACACGTAAAGAACATGTGAGGCCAAGGAATACAAATATCAAAAGAAATCATTCCTCTGATTTGGCAGCTGGTGGTCTCTTCAAGTGTTTGTTTCATGCATCTTTCTACTGGATGTCTTGATTTTCTGGGGGACATCTCTTCTGAGCTATTGTTACTCTTGGCCAATCAACAGCAGTGGTACAATTTCTTCCTTATGTTCTTCAACCCTTTTCTGCCACCAGATTTTCTTCAGCTATATTTCTTCTTTCCCTGAAGAAAAAAGGTCTGGCAGCTCTTTAGTCTGGTAGCCCCTGGGGCTATCTCAGTTTTTGGAGTTTGGGGTTTTTAGAGTTGTTTGGTTATATATAATATATAATATATTATATTATAATATATATAATATATAATATAACATAATATACAATATAATATATAATAATATAACAACAACAACAAATATATATGTATATATATATATATTTGTTGTTGTTGTTGTTGTTGTTGTTGTTGTTGTTGTTGCTGTTGGGAGGATTGGTAAGAAAATCCCAAATCAACTACATGTAACCATCTAATAAGAGAAATCCTTATTCATTTTATAATCTATCTTTTGAACTCCTTTTCTGTTGCTGCCACTTTGGCTCCTTTAGTTTGAACTCTTATCAATGTTATAGTCCAAAATTTCCTTTAGCTCCTATGATATTCCCAGGTAACTACCTTGGATTCTTTCAGTCATCCCAAGAGCTAACAAAAGTGCAAAGGAAATGAGGAGAAATGGTATGAGAAGATTGCCCCTAATGTGTAAAACAATAAAATGTGGGGAAAAAAATCAGGGATTTACATGAGCTTTCTCCAAAACTCCTCTGAACATCTTTAAATAATGCCATAAAACAGAAAATGAGAATGACAAATTTGGAAGGAGATAGAGAAAATGATTCATTAATAAAATGTTGATGGAGCTGTGGACTTTTTCAACTATTCTATGGAGCTATGTCCAAAGGGTATAAAAGTATGCATACCCTTTCACCTAGCAGTGCCACTAGTAGGTCTCTATCCAAAGAGAAATAATAATTTAAAATATAGGGGGAAAGGACATATACATATGAAAATATTTATAGCAACTCTTTTTCTGGGGGTTAGGGAGTTAGAAATTGGGAAGATGACCATCAATTGGAGAATGACTGAACAAATTGTGCTGTGTGGTTGTGATGGAATACTATTGTGTCATAAGAACTGATAGGTAGGATGCTCTCAGAAAAATTTGTAAAGATTTATTTGAGCTGATGCAAATTGAAATGTATGGTGTATAAAGTAATAGTAATAATTATAAAATAATCAGGTGTGAATGACTTTACTATTCTTGGCAATACAATGATCCAAGACAACTTTAAAGGACTTATGATGAAAAAGGCTATCCATTCCCAGAAAGAAAAAAAAAAAAAACTGATGGTATCTGAATACAGACTGAAGCATTTTTTTTTTGTTTTATTCATTTTTCTTGAGGAGATTTTTTTGGCTGTTTTCTTTTACAACATGACTAATATGGAAATATGCTTTGCATGACTATACATATATAACCTATATCCAATTGTTTGCCTTTCCAATGAAGGGGGTTAGATGGGAGGAAGGGAGAGAATTTGGAGCTCAGAGTTTTAAAAACAAATGTTAAATTTTTTACATGAAATTGAGGAAAACAAAATACTAACTAATTTTTTTTAATATAATGAAACATGCAACCTATTATTTAAAGGAAAGAGCTAGGGGTGGGACCTACAATTCAATGAGATAGAAAACTCCCTCTAACAATGCAGATCATGAACCTGTCCTCAAATCATAGTCTTAGCAGAGTTGCCGCTGATAGACTCGATGGCTTGCCTAGAGCTAAACAGTCAGAATGTATCAGAGATGAAATGTGAATCCAAGTCTTCCTGGCTCTGAGGCCAGATCTCTACCACCCTGTTTCTCATTATCATCTATAACATAAGCTGACCTATGAATTTTATAATATGCATGATTTATTAAATTTCCTATGCTATAATTTGTCATAGAATATGAATCTTTTGATATTATTTAATCAAGAGAAACCTCCTATTTGCTAAACACTGTACTAAGCAATTTATAAATATTAGCTCTCTTTATATGTACTCATCTATACACACACACACACACACACACATACACGTGTGTGTGTGTGTGTGTGTGTGTGTGTGTGTGTGTGTGTGTATGAAAGGGAGGCTACTGGATCACTTTTTGGCCATAAAAAGGCTTTATCACTTCACTCAATCTTAAGAACACTTCTGGTAAAATTCAGTGCATGCTATTAGTTACTCAGTTATAGTCCCTAAACTTGTCTGGTGTAGCTTTAATTCTTTCAACACTCCCTTATGAGATGGAAATAGAACTTTGGTAAATATGAAGGAGACATTCAGCATGAGCAGGCTGGAATGACAATTTGCTGAGAGGGTCTTTCCAACATGTAGAAATATTCCTGGCAACAAATAAATATGGCCATACTTTACAACCTTGAGACATTTCATTTATTATATTTTTTTTCATCCTTTCCTAGGTAACATACTAAGGACATCTGGTAAAATGTAATTCCTCATCTTCTTATTTGCCAATGGTCTTAATAACAACAGAAGAACAGCTTGGGAAAGTTACCAGTGGTAGTAAAATGTTCATTTTCATCTCTCAGTGCTCTGCTATTCTTAAAAGTTCATCCTATAAAACTTGTCTCTGAGTGCAAATTATGAGCTCCACCTTTCTAAATCCTAAAGTAAGTGCTCAGTTTTTTCTCTCTCTTGCACATGTCTAGTGGGCTTAGATTACCTTGGGGCCATAAAGAAACATTCCTGGAATCATAACAGCTCCATCAGAGTACCCCCCCAAAAAAATCATATCCTAATCACAAATGGATTCATAAAGCAAATGGTAAGATTCTGTTTGTTGTTATTGTTCATTCAATTTAGTTCTATTTTCTTGGTAAAGATACTAGAGTGATTTGCCATTTCCTTCTCCAGCTCATTTTACAGATAAAGACACTGAGGCAAACAGGGTTGGGTAACTAACAAAGTATATTCAGTGACTAGGTTGAGTGGGAGGTTACAATATTAATCATTTTCATTTACATGATAGCCTAAAGGAATATGTGATTTTCCCAATTGTTTGGAAAGCAAATTTAAAAAGAAAGGGAGTAGTAATAGTATTATTATCATTGTTGTTGTTATATTGTATTATTGATAAGAAAACATCTTAATTTTTTTAAGTACAATATGAAGATATAAGGTCCATCACCCTAAGCCAACTACTGAAAAGTCAACATTTCTGTGCCATAGAAGAAGACGATGTTCAGTAGACATTCATTGAGCACATGATAAATGGATCAGAAACCTATGGAAATAGTTTGGGGATTACTTTTCCAAGCAATAATAAAGGTTGATAATAGGTATAGGTTATTGGATTTAATGAATGTAAATAAAAATGATACTAATAATGGAGCCCAAGACATGACTAAGAACCAAGAATAGATTCAAAAGGTTCTCCAAGGGCACTATCTGTATAAACTCAGCTAACAATATGTCAACAAAGGCATAGATTTGTACATGAAAAAGGACGGGTTTATGTGACAGGGCCAGGTCACTGCCACCAGAATTTACAGAGAAATTATGATTAAGGATCCCAGACTTAGTGATGGCTGTAGATAATTCAAGGAAATAGGCAGGCTATAAAACTATAGTACCTATTGAATACCTAACAGAACATGACCTGATAACCAGAATTAGACATCAGTGACTATTTTTCATGAACTGACAAGCAACAAATTACCATACTACAAACACAGACCTCAATGTCTCATGGACAGTTCAATCAATAAACTGTATTAGAACCAGCCATCATCACAGACCAGACCATTTCCCAAAACTGCTTGGACATAACATCAATTACTTAAGAACAATCTTTTTCATAGATCTTACCATCCCAAATACTCAACATCCCTAAGCTACATGGAACAAAAGCTTTCAAATGATAGCATGCAGGAAAAATTTAAATTATGTGAAAGCAGGATGGTATACATGTTGCCCTTATTATCCAGTCTCAGAGTTATATGCAGGATAGATTTACTATAGTGATCTACAAAGGATGACCTTAAATAGTAACACTTTTATTCTATCACAAAACCCCAGTTATTTTATCTACCTGTGCAAACAATACATAGAACACTAGAGATAAAAGGATAATAGTCGGTCCAGAATTGTTCTTATCTCAATCCCATTAAATAAAAAATAAGGAAAATAAGCAAATGATACTAATTTATTTACATAGTCCTTGAAGATATTCCAAGGGTTTTACATGCATGGTTTTATTTTATCTTTGCAACAACCCACTGAAGTAAGCATTATTGGTATAGTCTTTTTGTAAATGACAGAATTGAAGCTGAGAAGTAACTTGCCTTAAATAGTGTTATGGTAGGGGTATAAGACAGGATGCCACAATTGAGGAGAGACATTGGGCAAACTGGAGCATATAAGCATGTGACTAGGATGTCATGTCATTCAAAGATCAGTTGAAAAAAATAAGGGTGTCTTGACTAGAAAAAAAAAGAAGATTTCATGGGGATAGAATAGCTTTCTTACGGCATCTGAAAGATTGCCATGTGAAAGATGAAGATTTGTTCTACTTGGATTCAGAGGACAAAGCTAAAAACAATATGTGGAAATTGAAGAGAGGTAGATCTAGTGAATTTAGAATAAAGAAAAATACCTCCTATTCAGCAATACCCAAAAAGGAATGACCTGGCTTGAAAAAAATAGTATGTTCTCTCTCAAAGTCTTGAAATGGAAACTGGATGACCAATGTCAAAGTCATTATTCATAGGCTATTAGTCTAAATGGCTTCTAATGCCTCATTCTCTGGACCTTATATAGCCTTCTCTCTTTTAGAATCATGTGTTCTATAAAAATAACATTAATAATAAGTATTTAATAATTATACTCGAATCATCGTTACTTTAAAGTTCATATCAACTTTGCTTCCACATGAGCCCTTCTATCTGACCTTTGGTGCCTTTCAATAGTCAAGTCAACAAGTCAACAAGCATTATTACTGTATATTAGGCACACTGATAAACACTGGGAATATAAATGCAAACAGAATGCCCTTAAGGAATTTGCACATTATAATAGGTGAGGACAATGGGAAAGGGAAAATGAAGAGGAGGGGAGAGCAGGTACCCACACAAAGTGGAGAAAGAAATGGAGATTTAAGACTGAACCCGAGAGAGAAATGAAGGAGGAGGGATGACTGGAATGGACACTTGCTTAAAAAAAAAAAAAAATAGAACTGACCAATTAAAGAAAGAGATCACAGGACAGAGAGCTCTTCCAGTGTGAGAAGACTTTTGGGATGGAGTGATATTTAATTCATTATTAGATGTCTTTTCTCCCCAATTAGAGCTCTTTGAAAGCAGGGACCGTCTCTATTTTCTATTTGTATCCTCAGAGCTTAGCACAATGTTTGGCATATAATAAATGATTAATAAATAATTTTTGTCGTTAATTCATTCAATAAGGAAATTCATCACATTACACTATAGAGAGCTCAGTACCATAACTCAACCAAAGTGGCAGAAGATCAATTGAGTATCCTAAGCCCGCCCCTTATGTAATTTTCAAAAATGTCTCTAAGATTTATTTTCTAGCTGGAATATGAAAAAAGGTATCTTGAAAAATCCTCCCAAGTCATGAGCAATTGGGATACAGTGTGATCCAATAGAAAAAAACAGATTCTAGAATCAGAGCACCTCATTTGAATTCTAACTTTGACACCTACCATTTATGTTACTTGGGCAGGTCAACCAACCTTTTCAGGTATTAATTTCTTTCTTTTTCTTTTTCTCTTTATTTATTTTTTTTTTTTGCAAGGCAATTGGGGATAAGGGATTTGCCCAGGATCACACAGCTAGGAAATAATGTCTGAGGCCAAATTTGAGCTCAAGTCTTCTTGGCTCTAGGACCAGTGCTCCATCCATTTTGCCATCTGGCTACCCCAAAACATCAGTTTCTTCATTTAAAATAAGGGGTTTGGATTTAAGAGCCTCTGAGCTTCCTTTCTACTCTTAAGTCTATGCTCCTACAATTTGTAAATCCTCTCTAGTCTATAAATTGATGAATGGGGCTAAGCAACTGACATTGGGACAGAAGGCAACTGATTCATTCATTGAGTATTGATTAAATGCCTACCATATGTCAGTCACTGAAGACACAAAAGCAAAAACCTGAATCAATCCCTGATCCCAAGAAGCTTTCTTTCTAGAAGTAGAAAAATGGTATTTCCATTCAGCATCTCTTCTGCTCCTTCATGGCTACTCCTTAGAAAGGCTGTCAACAATAGATGCTTCTACTTTATCTCTTCTCATTTTCTTCTTAACCTTTTATAATCTGGCTCTGGACTTTCTCATTCTACTGAAATTACTTTCTCCAAAGTTACTAAGGATCTCTTAGTTGCCAAATCCAATAGCCAATTTTCTCAATCCTTATTTTCCTTGACCTTTTGCCTTTGACACTGTTAATCACTCTCTTTGATATTTTCTTTTCCCTTTTCTACTCACTGGATCCCTCCTTCTCAGTCTCTTTTGTTGGACCCTCTTCCCAATTATGCCCTCTAACCAAAGATGTCCCTCAAGATTTAGTCCTGTGCCCTTTTCATTTTATTTCTACTCCATTTGGTGATCTCATCAGCTCCTATAGTTCTACTATTTCTATGCTGATTCTCAAACTTATCTATCCTGCCCAACCTCTCTGCTGACCCCCAATCTCACATCTTTTAGACATTCTGAACTGGATGTATAAAACACAGCTTAAATTCAAATGTCCAAAATGTCCTTCCCTTCCCTGTTACCACAGAAAACAAGACCATCCTCTCTGGATCTCAGCCTCACAATGTAGGAATCAGCCTGGATTCTTCATAATCTCTCATCTATCACAAAAATATTACAAAACTTATATTTTTCACTTTGGTATCATCTCCTTTACTCTCCCTCTTCTCTCCTTGGTCACCACTACCACTCTAGTACAAGACTTCATCTAGACTCTTGCAATAGCCTTTCGGTAGGTCTGCCTTCCTCAAGTATCTCCCCATTCCAATTTATCTTCCATTCAGTCACCAAAGTGAATTTCCTAAAGTACAGATCTGATTATGTCACACAGCAAATTCTAGTGACTCTATTCCTTCCAGAATAAAATACAAAATCCCTCCTAACCCAGCCTCCTTCTCCCTTTCCAATGTAAGGAGATTCCCTAATACATACTCTTCAGTCCACTGACTGACCACCTGGATGTCCCATGAACAAGACATTCCATCTCTCAGATCCAGACATTTTTTCTGGCTATCCTCCATACCTGGAATGTTCACTCACCATCCCTGCCTGCTGGCTTCCCAGGTTTCTTTTAAGTCCCAACTAAAATTTCACCCTTTACAGGAAGTCTTTCCCAACCCTCTTAATTCTAGTGCTTTCCTTCTCTTATTTTCTTTTTATGATATAACCTTATATAACCTATATATAGCTTGATCTCCCCCATTAGAGTATGAGATTCTTATAGAGGGGAACTGCCTTTCCTCTAATTGTGTCCCCATGGCACATAGTAGGTGCTTAATGGATGTGTTTTGAATGACAAATAAGTAAAGAAAAATAAACATAAAATAATTTCATGGGGTACTGGCTATTGGGGAAATGTTAGGGAGAGGAGGTAGGCTAAGATTCAAGTTAAAAAATGATAATTTAGCTAAACCTTGGAGAAAACTAGGGACACTTCAAAGGAATGGAAGATCTACAGACAGGTATGGAATCAGGAGATGGAATGCCATGGATGAGAACCACAAGGAGGCTAGAACATAGAGGGCATGAACTGCAGTCAAGTGCCATAAGCCTGAAGTAGACTAGGATCCATTGTGAAGGGCTTTAAATGGCAAACAGAAGGCTGGGAAGTTGCATAACCGGCTCTTCGCCACTCTCATCTCCCAAATGATCACTAACCAAGCAAGTGCATATTAATAAAAGATTACTTGAAAAAATAAATAAAACCTGCCACTCACTAGATAGCATGTTACCCTCAGGAAATATGAGGTGAGCCCTAAGATATGTATTTTTCTACAGTAACATGACATAATGACAAGTTTTGAAATCTCTAAGTAGTGAAAGCAAGCATGGCGATGGCATCTAGCAATACTTTAATTTAGAGGACTTTAAACAGGAATGAATCTGTTTTTTTTTTTCAAATGTGTCTTTAGGGAAATCGTTAATTTCTCTGGGTTGATTTTCCTTTCTGACAAGATGTTATGCATCCATCATTTGCCAAATGCAGGGCTAGCTCTATGCAATCGCAAGTGAATCAGAGACTTAAGGTTTCCCATCCAACACCCCTGAACAGAGCTGCCCATCTGGGTTTAAATGGCTAGCCAAGTGGGCATTTGTGGTTCCCACCCAGGACCGCTCCCCTGCCACATGTGTTCCAAATTAACTCAGGCTCTTTGGATTGTTACAGTAGCCACTCTCAGAAGTGGTCCTGCCTTCACTGATCGTCTTCCCCACCAGGAGGAATTAAATAAACTTGTTCTTCTTTCTTCTGTCTCATAGACAAGGTGTGGGCTCACCTGGTTCTGAGTCCCCTTCCTGCTCTTGAAGTCTTAGCCCTGACTAGAGTTCCTAGTTCACACACCTGAATAGAGAAATTTAAAGAGAAATCAGATGGGAAAATGTAGGAGAGCTATGCAAAAAACAGACAGTGCTATGGAAAGACACATGTATACAGGTCCTCCCAGAAAGTGTAAGACCGTGAGGAAAGAAAGAATGAATGTCAGATGGGAACATGGAAAAGATGATGATGAACAGACAGAAGATGAGGGAAGAAGGAGCAGTCTGCCAGAAAGTCATTAGGTCCTATCATCTCTTTGAATATTCCAACTTATATAGACTATAACATGCATATATGAATATCTATGTATGTATATGTATATTTGTATTATATTTATATATTTATGCACATATGTATGTTTGTATTGTGTGTCTGTACAGGCACGTTTGTGTATATGTATTTGTCTATGTATGTATTTATTTGTGTGCTTGTATGTGTGTATATATCTGTATGTTTATGCACGTGTATGAGTGTGCACATGTGTCTGTGAATATATTTTTGTATGTGAATTTACATTGTGTATATATCTGTATATTTGTGTGTGTATTTATGTTTGTGTACATGTATGTGCATCTGCATATTTATTCATGTATATATGTTTGTGTATGTGTGTTTCTTAACTCTAGTAATTTATTACTCCTTTAGGAGCCATAGAATCATGAGATAATTGCTTTAGAAGTAGAAGTAATAGAGGTCACAGAGTAAAACCCTCTCATTTTATAGTTAAGAATAGGGTTAACTTTTTTGGGTCATCCAGATAAAAAATATCTAAGAGCAGGACATAAATCCAGCTCTTCCTGTCTCTGAGAATGGTACAGGAAGATTAGGGGAGTGAAATAGAATCAGAGGAGGAGGAAGTTTGAGGTTCTAGCAAACCTGAATCCTTTCCCCTTGGGATGGGCACTCTGGGCGGTACTGAAGGCCTGGGAAAAGTAGAGACCAACTAGAAAGCTAAGAGGAATTGTCTTCATTGTTCATCAACTCAGATATCAGCCTTTTAGTGGGGGGGAGAGAATGAAATAAAAATTGGCCTTTAATTGATTGTTTTGTAAGTCATGGGAAATCAAAGTCCTTAAAAAGTCCTAACAAACTAAATGTTGATATTCCCAGGAGACCCCTTGAATGAAGAACAGATCCATAGAGTTTTTCGATTGAGAAGTCTTCCATATTGTATTTGAGAAACTTCAGGCCATGAACCAAGGATTCCACTGTGGATCAGGGAAGTCACTAGGGGTCAGTCAATCAACAGTCAGTCAGCAAACCTTTGTTCCTAGGTATGGAGTCTGACACACCTAGAATTGTTGATCACTTTTTCCAGGGTTATCATGTCTACATTCCTTTGAGCCGAGTGATAGGGTTGGGCTTGGCTTTGGAAGGAGACTAGGCCCCTAGGTATTTGTTGACTGAGGGTGGTGAGTAGAATAGTGAATGGATCCAGAAAGGAGTGGGGGGGAGAGGAAGGGATTGTGATTAAAATTATTGAGTGACTACAGAAATAAGTACCATGAGTCAAAGGGTGAAGGGGTAGGTAAATGTAACTAGAAAGTGGGGAATCTGAGTGTGAGGGAGAATGACCACTTCAGAGAGTGAGGAGGGTGAACCTTGGTTATAGGAGACAGGATCAAAGCATCACAGAATTTCAGAGTTGGAAAGGTTCTCAGTAAGCAGTGCTTACTGCTCCCTTAACACTGTCCCTATTAATATTTTCCATAATTCCCCTTCTTTAGATCTCCTCTACTTAGTGGCAGCAGGGTAGCAGAGGAGGTAGAGAGTTGGGTCTAAAATTAGGAAGATCTGAATTCAAATCTATCCTCAGATATGTATTAGCTGTGTGACCTTGGGCATAAATTCACTTAAATTCTCTCAGCCTCAGTTTATTCAACTATAAAATAATAATAATACCATCTATCTTCTAGGGTTGTTATGAAGATCAAATGAGGTATTTGTTAAGTGCTTTGCATAGTATCTGATACATAGTAGATGCTTAATAAATACTTGTTTCTTTCTATCCATCTAGTTCAGACCAAGAAGAATTTCCATCACAATGTATCAGATGAATGTCTATACACCTTTTTCTTCAAAACTTCCACTGAGGGAGAATAACCCCCTCTCTAGGCACCCCATTCTACTTTGGGGCCAAATTCACTGAGATTGAATTCAATAGCCCCCAATTTTGGGACATTTTCCTGATGTCAAACCTAAATTTGTTTTTGTTTTTGTTTTTTGCAGTCTCTACCCATTACTCTTACTTTTATTTTCAGGGAACTCACAGAAAATGATTCATTCTTATTCAACATTGAGAAAAACCATCATGATTCCTCCCAACTTCTACTGTCCCTCACCCTTTTCTTATCTACAATAAACATCCCCTCTTCTTTTAACTAGTCCTCATTCTCACAGACTTAATGGCCTTCACCATTTTGGTTCCCATTTTCCAATCCATTTCCTTTCTAAAATATAATGCCCAGAACTGAATACAATATTATACATATGATCTATCCAGGGTGGGATAAAGGAAGATCACTTCTTTATTCCTAGAAACCACACATCCATGATCACATTAGCTTTCCTTGTCAATCATATCTTATCATTCTCTCGTCTTGGGGTGTAATCCACCAGAACCCCAGCATTATTAGACAATGCTAGCTAATCATTTTCCTTCCTGTTTTACTTTTGAAACCAATTCATTGATTTTAAGACTTCACATCTCTTTCTATTGAATTTCATCTTATTAGATCTAGCCTGCCAAGGCCTTTTTAGACTGTCAATATTTTAGCTCTCCCTCTCATCTGTGTCATCTGATAATTTTATAACCTATAGCTTTATCCAGCTTAATGACAAAAATGCTAAACAGCACAGGGACAAACTCAGATTTCTGGGGCCATGTCACTAGTGACCTTCTTCCTAATTGGAATGGATCCATTAATTAACACTCTGACACCCCAGTGGCTTGCACTGAGTCTATAGAGAATGGGGCTTGATCCTTGAGTTCTAAGAGTCTGTTTTCAAATATTATCCTAAAATTAGAACCATTGCAACCCTTGTGTTAGAGGCACATTCCTTCCTGACACACTGAGCCCAGTTACACTTTGCAGCCTTCTCATTCTCTGGCTCCATGCCCTATCCAGAGGATCTTGACCTTCAAGTCATTCCCTTAAGAGTAGTAACCATCTCCTTTTACAAGTACCCAGACTCTTAAGACTCAAAACAGAAAGTGCTTTATTCATAAATTAATGGAAGCAGGTAAGACTCACCTTCAAGCCCACCAAGAATCAAACCTTCCTGAAAAGACTCAGTAGCATAAAACACTGGGTAGGGCTCCAGTAGAAGGTCTGCTCCACATTGCTGTCCCCTGGTTTGTGTATATATGTTGCTTATTTCTAGTAGCTATCCTTTCTTTCTACTCTCTACTGGAATAATCACAAGTCACTGCCCCTCCCCATCACTGTTCCTTACTTCCATCTCCCACAGTTCCTCCTTCTTCAGCTTTCTTCAGGTCCCATCAGGTAGTAATTTCATTATTGGCTCCACACCCAATAGGGTTTCCTTGTTCTCCTCAGCTTTATAAATGGTATTTGTTTCTTTTCCTCAGGGAGCAGCTTCTTCTAACAAATCATTCATGTGGGCAGAAACTCTCAGAGTCTCTTGATAGCTCAGAAGCAACATTATCATTATTATTATTATTATTATTATTATGCCTTTTTAAAATCCCAGACCTCCCTCACTTATCTCTCTTAGAGATGATAAAAAGAACTTCTGCTTACACTTCACAAGTAGGTTTCTTTCTCTAACTTTCTGTATGTTCTTGGTGTCTTATTACTATTTGTCTCCACTTTATCCCAGGCCTCAAGGGCTATGTCTACTGTTTGTATCAGCACTTTCTAGCACATCTAGGATTTTATGGGGAATGCCCCATTCTTTCCCCAACTGTCACTCCATTCCTAGGCACCTCCCTATTCTTTCTTCCCTTCCCCAAGCTGCAGAAGATTATTCAAATAACCTGTTACTTCCTGTAGCATCTAGGAAAAAGCAGAAAAAGGGAAGAAACTCTTTCCAGCACCACCCAGGCACTCGTTAAAGAGATTTAGAATCCCTGAGACATTAACAATGGTAGCATCAACTGCTTCTGTCTGTAGAGCCCAATACTATTTATAATTGCCTCATAATCTGCAGGAATACACCTCAATCTTATAAGCTAAGCAAAGTTGTGGCTTATTCTGAGGATCAAGCCTTATAACCTACATTGGTCATCTATGTATCTAGGGGAAAAATAGGGACTACCCCCACAATAAACACCAGGAGCTGCTGAATAGCCTGCAGAAGCATCATCAAAGAGCAGAATTACATGTAGATACATGCATCCCTGAGTGTGGGTTGGGTGGGGTAATTAGTCTGGTGACTCATGAATCTGGGAAATGCCAGGCAAGAAAGCTAAAGTGATGGAAGGCTGCATGGAGAAATCTTGAAATCAAAAAGTGATTGTTCCAGTGCCCTTGACCTTCATCAGTCTCCTGTCATCAATTCTGTGTACCACAGTTAGGAAGGACACCAATAAGCTGGACAGGAGGATAGCCAAAATAGGGATCATAACCAGAATAATGACTAAGGATGTTGAGCTGAGAAAAGAAAAAAGCTGAGAAATAGGATATTTGTCTTCTGATATATTACGTGGTATTTTAAAATGTCCAGAGCACTTGACATGCATTATCATATTTCATCTTATTAATGCAAAGGAAGAGAAGCAATGTATCATAATGGATACACAGTTGGCCCCGGCGTCAGGGAAATCTGGCTTTAAATCCCATCTCTGACACATATGGACAATGGGACCTGCAGCAAGACTTTGTCATAAGCCCTGAGCACTCAGTGCAAGTTTTTAAGTCCAAAAGTTACAGAGAATTGCCAAACCTTCAGGCTTAAATCCTATGTTAAGGAGACTGAGCACTGACTAGGGGGCTGGAAATGGAATAAGGAAGACCTAGGTTATTATATTAGCAGAGGATAAATAAGACTTTTGGGGGCCAGAGACTCTCTTCTTGCTTATTTATATACCCCAAGTGCTTAGCACAATGCCTGGAATCTGGCAAATTCTTAATAAATGTATGATATCTTTTTAGAACATTCATTCTAAAGATGTTAAAATAGCTTCTCTTGGTATGTGTTTATGTGTGTGTGATTTTAATCATTTCAATCATGTCCAGCTCTTCATGACCCTATTTGGGGTTTTCTTGGCAGAGATATTGAAGTGTTTTGTCATTTCTCTATATCATTTTACAGATAAGGAAACTGAGGCAATATGGGTTAGGTGACTTGCTCAGGATCACACAGAGAATAAGTATCTGAGACCAGATTTAAAGCCAGCTCCTAATTTCAAGCTCAGCACTCTACGCACTACCTAGCTGTTCTAGTCTCCAACAATCCCAGAACATCCCTAGGGGACTGGGGCAAGATTTTCCCCAACCCATTAGAAAGGAAGACAAGGACAGATGTTCTTAGGTAAGATCAGTTAAAGGTGAGGCAAGCTGTAGAGTCAGGTAGCTCCCCATCTGCACCATATGGCAGTAGGTGAGACTGAAGACCTACTAGCAATCTTCTATCAGTGTCTGAGGTGGGGTGGGGATGGGGATACTAATATAAACTTGTAAAAAGTAATAATAATAATCCAGAGTTTACTCACACAGTGCTCAAGTAATACAACTTTATATCCCTACCTGAGCAGAAATGTCTGGCTGATTAAATGAATGAATGAATTTAAGGGCTTTTTTATGCCAGAGATTGTGTTAGAGAGAAATATAGAAAGCAAAGTACTCTCATTCTAATACAAAACAAATATATACATGTATAGACATGTATGTATTATATGTACATGTAAGTGTATATGTACAGATGAATGTGTGTGTGACCATAAAATAATGTTCCAGGTCTGATTCAGGCTAAATATTAGAATTCTCATCAATCAGAAGCTCTAGAACCCCAGAGTGAGAGAGAGGCTGTCTAATAAATGGGAGCTCACCACCTGCCCTGCCAAGGCTGTCCATTCTATTTTTCTTCTGTTGCTCAAAGGTTCTGCCAATAGAGCCCAAATCTAGGAGACTCCATTAGATTGCAATCCCTTCAGTAGAACCAGATGTGGGCTGGTAGAAGAGAGGGGAAGAGGGAGGAGTCATCTGTGGATTCGGTGGAAAACTGGCCACCAGGGGACAAAAGACTTCATCCACAGCTACTCATGAAGGCTCCTTAAGAAAGAAGGGGGGAGTAATCCATGTAGTCCCCAAACTAATTAAACCACTGTTCCCTGAAGTACATAACAGTAACCACACGTCCAAACACTTCAGCGCCTGTGAAGCATTGGAGTAGTGCCACAGAACTTTATAAAGATACTGTGAGTGCTATTAAAGCTGTCATGGCTCCCAGCTGCTCCACCTCGTCAGCAGCTATGGGGATACCCTCACCAACATTAGCCAGGAGAGGAGGGCTGGAAAAACCTCAGGGAATACTTTTACACAACTTCGTTTCCCTAGAGAATTAGCTAATTACTCCGAGGTAGCGTCAATGTCATGGCAGGAAGGGTCCTCCTAGAAAAGGAGTGCTGGACCCAGGGTCGAGAAACCTGCGTCTTGTTCCACTTCTGACCATAAGCGCCAAATGAATCTAGGCAAGTCATTGTCTTTTCTGGTCCTCGGTCCCTTCATTCTCTTTGTGAAGAGGCTGTTATAGTGTGCTGAATGTAGAGAGTAAGGATGGAACTAGGTAATCTCTAGGGGGTGTAGCTTGCTGGACTTGGAGTCAGAGTTGTTGTTCACTTGTGTCCAGCTCTTCATGGCCCCATTTGGGGTTTTCTTGGTAAATGGTTTGCCATTTCCTTATCCAAAAAAACCTGAGTTCCAATCTGCTGTCAGACATTTAAACCTGGAAAAGTCACTTAACCCATTTCTTTCCATTTTTTTTTATTGCTCTGTAATGTAGAGATAATAATCATAAAGTTGTTGTAAAGATCAAATAATATAACATGTGAAGTGTTTTGTACACCACAAACTGTTCTAAAAATGCTAATATGCTATTGTCTCCTAGGTCCTTTCCTTTTTTATTGTTTTAGAATTTTAGGACTCTGAATCCAAGATTCTGTGCCTACAGTCATCATTTGGGTGTGCCTGGAAATCTGGAGGATGGATAGGAGGGTTTGGGCAGAAGGGAGTGTGACCTCAAGAGCCAGTGACTTGCCAAAGCCAGGGACTCTCTGGATCTGGGCCACTCAGCTAGGGTTCAGAACTCCAGGAATGAGCTGACAAAGCGGTCATGCTGACAGCAGGGAACTGTTCTCCACCCCCTGCCCCCCCCTTTCAATGGCCCCACATCACCCCAGAATGAATGCTCAGAACAGGCTGAGTAAATAGGGGCCTGCTGAATAAGTCACTACTGTCACTGTGGTTAGAAAGAAGAAGGAAAGGAAAAGAGGGGAGGGAAATGGAAGGAAAAGGGAAAAGGGAAAGGAAAGAGAAAAGAGAAAGAAAGAAAGAAAGAAAGAAAGAAAGAAAGAAAGAAGAAAGAAAGAAAGAAAGAAAGAAAGAAAGAAAGAAAGAAAGAAAGAAAGAAAGAAAGAAAGAAAGAAAGAAAGAAAGAAAGAAAGAAAGAAAGAAAGAAAGAAAGAAAGAAGAAAGAAGAAAGAAAGAAGAGAGAGAGAGAGAGAGAGAGAGAGAGAGAGAAAGAAAGAAAGAAAGAAAGAAAGAAAGAAAGGAAGAAAGAAAGAAAGAAAGAAAGGAAGGAAGGAAGGAAGGAAGGAAAAGAGAAGGAAGGAAGGAAGGACGCAAGGAAGGAAGGAAGGAAACTTTTTTGATATGTTTAAGTTTTACATTGCAACCATTTTCAAGATGCCCCCACTTCCTGAAAAGTTTCATAATAAAGTAAAACTGTAAAGTAAAACTAAAAAATCTCAAAGTATATGCAACATTTCACATCTGTAGCATCCCCTCTCTGTTTAAAAAGAAAAAGTTTGCAGAAATCTACATTTCTTCCCACTCACTGAAAAAATAAAAATAAATTTCTTGTATGGTCAAGCAAAAACAGTCCTCAATGAGAGAGAGAGGAAAAAGGGAGAGTGGATGTATATAACTATTTATCTATATATCTATAAATTTATAATTCTTTGGCTTCAATAATCCATTACTTCTCTATAATTACAGTTCTTGGAAATAAGAATGGTCATCATACTGACCATAGCTTTTACATTTTTCAAAGCTATCTTTATCATGTTGTTACTGTATAAATTATTCTCCTGGTTTGGCTCACTTCAATCTTCACTCATTTATAGAAGTCTTCAAAATTGTTCATTTTCATAATATTTTGATGTTATAAATTTTTCTTCAGGACCCAACTACTTCATTCTGCATCAGTTTTTATAAGTCTTTTGGCATCTTTTTGAAGTTCTCTATTTCCTCCTTTCTCATACTCCATCCTATTCAGCCAAAATCGGACAGCAGCATGTCTTTTTATTGATCTCTTTGATTGTTGGGCCAGACAGAGGACCCTCTCTCAGAGTTTAGCAAACCAATAAGATGACAACTCAGGAAGACTTCATTTTAAATCCCTGCCTTAAACACTTAACTGTCTGATCCTACTCAAATCACTTAATTTTTCTGACCTTTAGTTTCTTTGTAAAATGAGAAGGCTGCTCTGCTTGGCCTCTAAGGTTTCTTCCAGATCTAGATCCATGATCCTATAATTTGATTATCTTCCAATACAATTATGGTACCATCAGAGTAGGCAATATTCCATATCCTTAATATCTATCTAGAAGAAAGAATTATGTTGCATTACCTGCTCTGCAGGACCAGAGTTCATCAGTCTCCCTAGTTGACCATGATTCCTAAACTGTAAGAGTTGGAAGGAACCTCCAGGAAACCTACTTTAGTTCAACCCCATTCCCACACTCATTTTACAGAGGAGGAAAACTGAGGCGAGTGATGGGAAATTACCCAAGTAACTTATACAAGATCTCACAAATAGTGAGAAATTTGACCAGGATTGGACCGCTCACTACCCAGTCTAGTGTTTGTTCCATCACAACAATGTTTTCAGGATCTGAAGGGCAACAATATGCAAATCCCATGAGAAGACAAGGGGTAGACCCCTTCGCTCATAGTCCCTTTCCCTCATGCTCACTCCTGCTTTTCATCTCTTACTTTGTATATAATAACCAAATCCATGTGTGCTTTGTTTCTGGAAGGGAAATGACAATTAACTGTTCCATGACTTCTTTACCTATTCTTATCTAAGACTCTCTCCAACTAGGGGGTCTTAACCATTTATATGGTGGGCACCTTTGATAGTCTGATGTTACCTGTTGTTTCCCTCTCTGATTAATGCTTTCAAATGCATAAGATAAAATACACAGGATTAAAAGAAATCAACATTTTTCATCACAAGATTTTTTAAAAGAAGTTCACGGATCTCAGGTCAAGATCCCCTGCCCTTGATGAAAACTCTCTTCCCTGGGCCCATTTCTCCTATAAATAACATTTATATAGAGAGAGAAAATCTTCCCCTCTTATAATATAAACTTGAAGAGGGTAAAAATTGTCATGTTTTGTATTTGTGTCCCTAACACTCAGTGCATTGCTTGGCACATAGAGCTTTATCAATTTATCAGTTACTTGTTCATTCATTTTTAAATGTTTGTTGAATTAAATTGAATTGCTTCTGGGTTACTCTTATTGTTATTATCATGGTTAACATTAGCCCCTCACAATTATTGATCACCTTAGCTGAGTACTCTACTCCAAGGCTTCAATCTGGCCTACAGATGAGAGTACCTTGCTCAAAGTTTTGCCAATGGATCAAAAAACCCAAGCAGACCTTAGTGATCTAGAAGAGTTTTTATTATAGAGAAAGCAGTGGATGGCGCTTTGTCTGAGCTCCAGTCAAGGTAATTTATTTATTTACTTATTAGTTTTGGAGATTTATTTTTATGAGATTTTGATTTCCATCTTTTTTCTCTCTTCCTCTCCATACCCCTTCCCAAGATGGCAACCAATCTGATATAAGTTTTACATACACATTCATATTTAACATATTTCCACATTAGTCATGTTGTGAAAGAAAAATCGGGGGTGGGGGAAGGAAAAACCATAAAAGAGAAAAAAATAACAAAAGTGAAAATAGTATGCTTCAATCTGCATTCAATCTCCATAATTCTTCCTGGAGATGGTGGATAACATTTTCCATCACTAAACTAGATTAGAATTGTCTTAATCATTGTATTGCTGGGAAGAGCAAAGTCTATCAAAGTTGAGCATCCACACAATGTTGCTCACTTCATTCAGCACTAGTTCAAATAAATATGTCTAGGTTTGTTTTGTTTTTTTTTCTGAAATCCACCTGTTGATTGTTTCTTATAGAACAATAGTATTTCATTACCTTCATATACCACAAATTGTTCAGCCATTCCCTGATTGATGGACATTCTCTCAGTTTCCAGTTCTTTGCCACCACAAAGAAAGCTTTTTTTGTGCATGAGTCCTTTCTCACTTTTTATAACCTCTTTGTGATACAGACCTACTAGAAGTAATTTTTTAAGAACATTGCCAAGTTGACCGCAGTATGGCTGGATTTTTTAGATATGATGATTCTTGAGGACCATCTCCTAAGTCATAAGAAATGGTGGTGATCTGAAGCATGAAGCGGAGTACACCTTGCCTTGAAGGTACAATTGCTGAACAGAGATGAGTAGAATCAAGTGTCATTGCAAATGCATAAATGAAGCAGGGAAGCAATATAAACAATGATTAAACCAATGAAAATAACAATTAAACAATGGAAACTGAATGATTCAAAACTGTAATAACCAAGCCTGGCCCTATAAAAGAGATATGAGAAAGCACATCCCCCTCTCTTCATGGCAGAAATAGGGATGGAGTGCAGAATAAAAGTCAGACTATTGTAATATATTCATTTATTCCACTTATTTTTCCCCCTCTATTTTGTTCTTTTAAGTGACAGTTCTCTGTCACTTTCTGAAAGAAAAAGGATACAGATTGAACTGTAGGTAATTTAAAGACAAAAGGGATTCAATTTTTTTGAAGATCTGAACTTGGAGCCTGAGGACCTGGATTCAAGTGTTGCCTTAGCAATTCATTTACCTCTGGAGTCTTACTTTCTGAGGCTATAAAATCGAGATAATAAAATCTGTACTTACTATCTCCCTGGGTGGTCAAGAGATGAGCACTTTGAAAAACCATAAAACTCCTCCAAAATATGCTCTTTTAATGTGATGATTGTTAGCAGACAGCAAGGAGTAAGAATAGACCCTGTGATTGGGGCCTGGGGGATTGGGAAAGTTACATGGGGGTGGGGTGGAGGGGAGAACCAGGCAGATGCCCAAAGAGAAATGTGGCCTACCTCAATCTGGCCTGCCGCCAGACCTAAATTTAAGGACTCCAAACCAAAGAAGGAATAGACCTTCAATAGGTCAGTGGAGATTTCAATCAGAACACCGAAAAAATCAGCAGGGGGGAAGGGAAGAAGAAGAAGGGGAGAGGGGGAAGGGGGAAAGCTGGAGGCCCGTGGCCATGGCAGGCCAAAACATTTACCCAGGGAACTGAAAACTTTCTGGAACAAATAAACCAGATTAAATGCCTTGAAGTGGAAATGTTAACCAACCATGTTTAGTTCAGAGTACAGCTGTGTCCCAGTGAGTCAGGATCTTGGCGCAGAAAAACATGTCTGTGGAAGATAGAGAAGGATTATAGTGTTTTTTCCTAAATTCAAGCAGTGGCGTCCTGCCATGTCTTTGAGATTATATGTGAAGTTAAGAAAGTATGATTATTGAAGGATTTTAAAAGAAGAATTGGGTTGGATTCTTCTAAGGGGAGAGGAGGGAAGAGTTTGTAATGCAATCTTGCAAGATGAGAGCCTCTGATTGATGCAGATAAAAGTCTCAATTCAAATGACCTTATGGTCTGAGTATGATGGCATGTGAAAATAATCATTGCTTAACATTTAGCAAATCTAGGCCAACCCAACAAACACTTATTCAGTGTCTCCTGTGTGCTGGACACTCTGCTAGGTGCTAGGTTTGCAAAACCAAAACGATCTGTGCCTTAGATTGAGGGGACATGTATTCTATTGAGAATATAAAGAGATCCGTATATACATAATAATTTGGGGAAGGACACCAAGTGTGAGGATCAGGAAAGGCAGATGAATTGAACCTTAAAAGAAGGTTGGGATTCAAAGAGGCAGAAGGAAGGAGAAAGAGATTTTGGAAGGATGGGGGCACAATCAGCCTGGGCCAGGACAAGAAAGGGAGGAAGATGCTCTGAGTTTAGGGAAGAGTAAGGACCACTTTTTTGCACATACGTACATAAAGAGTAGCAAAACTGATTTAGCAGACCTAAGTCAATTTGGCCTGGATACTTCCTAGCTATATAATCCTAGGGAAGGGAAGTCACTTCACCTCCAGTCTGTGTCAGTTTTGAGCATAATTTGAGAATAACAAAGTAAAAGTACTTAGCACAGGGCCTGACTGACACATAGTAGGCACTTTATGAACACTTGTTTACTTCCTTTTAAGACTTCCTTCATTCCAGTGAAATGGTTGACGTAGTACATACACACATAGCAGTTGAAATGCTCTGAAATCCAGAGGATTTTGATTTGTGAAGTTTCTCACAGCCAAACCCAACATTTTGCAAATGAATAAATGATGGCCTATGCAAAGAGCATGGACTCTTAGTGAGGGAGAAGTTCAAAGGCTATAGATGAAATCTGGGAAGGAATTCTAGAAAGCTTTCTGCAGGAAGTAAACCTGGAGCTGGGCTTGAAGGATAAGCTAAAATTTAGGTAGAAAGGAACATGGGATGGATAAAGAAGTAAAAAGTTATAAATCATAAGACTGTATCTAGAGACAGAAATGGGAGGATCTCATTCAAGAAGGAGACTCTTAGGAAACAATTCTCTGCTTGTGAATTTAAGCACCAAATTTTTAGTTTCGTTCACCCATAGTCAGAATTCTTTTCTCCCCCAATTTTTAAACATTTGTATTTGAAGTTTTGAGTTCCAAATTCTATCCCTTCCTCCCTGAGACAGTAAGTTATACATGTGCAACTATGTAAAACATTTCCAACTCTAGACTCATATAAAAGAACAAAATGAAATAAAGTGAAAATTAGCATTCTTTGGTCTGTATTCAATCAATACCAGTTCTTTCTCTGGAAATAGATGGTATACTTCATCATTAATCCTTTGGGATTATTTTGGATCATTGTGTTTCTGAGAATAGTTGAGTCATTCCCATTTCTTCATCAAACAATATTGCTGATACTATGGATAGCATTCTCTGGTTCTGGTCATTTCATTCTACATTAGTTCATGTAAGCCTTTCTGGATTTTTCTGAAATCATCCTGCTTGTCATTTCTTAAGAATAGCACAATAATATTCCATTAGAATTATATATCAAAACTTGTTTAGCCCTTTTCCAATTGATTTCCCTTTGATTTCTAAGGGGAGAGGAGGGAAGAGTTTGTAATACAATCTTGCAAGATGAGAAGATCTTAGCAACCACAAGAAGATTTATAAATATATATATACAAATAGGTCTTTTTCCCTTTAAAAAAAATTTGACGTCTTTGGGACATAGATCTAGTAGTAGCTGGATCAAAGGGTAAGCACAGCTTTATAGCCCTTTGGGCACAGTGCTCTCCCCAATCATAGAACAATTGTGTCTCACTCTTACAACTCTTACCTGAGGCAAATACTAGGGAGCAAAAAGGAAGAGGAAGATGCTGTTTGGAATACAGTTTTGGGGGAAGGAGGAATCGAAGGAAGTACGCCCTAGGGCTCCAGAAGTTTCTGTAATGCTGAAAGCTGGTAAGGAAAAGGTGTGTGGGAATCTAGCCACTCCTAGATGAAGAAGAAGAAAGGTTAAGCTCCTGGGATGATACCATCAAAGAAGTGGATTCAGATGAGAGTAATTGTGCTTCCACTACAAGGATGGTATCATTGGGAACTCTGTGAAACAAGCACCTTTGGGAGCAACAAAAGTGCTATTATCATCCTATAAAATTTCACCCAGAGGGAGAGCCTTAGTGGCCCTGTCCTAGTTTTAGCATTCCACTTACAAACCAATAGACATTTTCACATAATTGCCATCTCAATATAATGCCCACTAGAAATGACCAAAGGTTCAAGCTAGTAACTAAGTCTCTGTATCTATCGGGCTATCCAAGGAACCCTTCAGGGAGATCACTGCTTGACCATCACTGGAAGAAGTCACCAATATGTAGAAATTTGTTCCTCTGAACACATTTAAAATTACTTCATGACAAAGCAGTCACTGTGATTTTTTATAAAGACTGATAAAAAATGATAAATACACAGAACTTCTAGATCATTGGAGCTAGATCCAGCTTATGTATCCACAGATGAAAAAAGTTAGAATGTGACAGCTGTTTGATAGGATATGAAAAGAATCAGAAGTCTTTGTTTAGCTCTTAACAAGAAAGACATCTCCACTCAGATTGGTTTCCTTGGAGGAAGAAATGGGGAAGAAATAAATACCCATCTTTCCAAGCCTTTGAGATGTCTGCTTCAGGATTTTTTTTTGGAAAAAGTGAAGCCATTCAGTCCCAAAGTTATTCAAATTTGGCATCATTCTTTCTGAAATTCTATTTGCTGCTTTGTTCCTTGGTTTGGATCCTTGGCTGCCTCTTAGAATCCCAGACTTCCTTGAAAATTCACCTCAAATGCCACTTTGTATAAGAAGCCTTTCTTCCTCTTCCCTATTTGGACTGCCCTCCTTCCCAAAGTTACCTCTTATACACTTGGTATGTGTCCTACACATACTCATATGTGTATGTTCCTTGATGGAGTGTAAGTTCCTTGAGGGCAGGAATTATTTGATTTCTTCCCCCAGTCCCTAGCACATTGATTAGCATAGAACAAATTCGTATTGATTGATTTGTTTGTAAAATAAGTAACAAGTATTTTTTCCTCCCCATTTTATAGTTAAGAAAACTGATATTTAGAGAGTTGAAGGTCACATAGCTAAGAGGAGATGGAACCTGGATTCAAACTCAGATTTTCTCCATGTTGATTCCTTGTTCTGTCCACTATTAGAGGAGTCACTTCAATTAACAGGATAAGAGAATCCTAACAGCTCTAGAGTAGGAAGGGATTGTTGAAACCCTCTTGTTCACCATCATCCCTCATCTTAAAAGAAAGAAAACTGAGTCCCAGATGTCAAAGTCACACAATAAGTGAAAGCCAGGAGTAGTCTTGGAAGTCAGGACTGGTGATTACAAGATCTCATGTGGGAGCTCAACCATGCTCAGCTCCCTCTCAGACTTCACAATCCCCAGCAGCCTTGGCCCTATGAGGAAACCCTCTCCTGCCTTCACTCTTACCTTCCAGCTCCCCTTGATGCATTGTATTCCCCCAGGAGAATGTTAGCTCCTTGAGGATAGTGACTGTCTTGTCTGCTTATATGTGTATTACCAACACAGTTCAGTGACTGGCACATAATAAGCTCATAATAAATGCTCTATCCACTTCTCTGAATGTCAGTCTATGATTCATAGAAAGTGGAAAAGAAGAGGAAGAAGGAGAAGGAAAAAGAGAAGAAGATAAAGAAGATGAGGAGGAGGAGAAAGAAGATGGAGGAGGAGAAAAAGAGGAAGAAGAGGAAGAGAGGAGGAGGAAAAGGAAGAGGAAGAGAAATAATAAGTCAAAGAGATAAAAAGAAAGAGGAAGAAGAAAGAAAAAGAAAGAATAAGGAGAAGAAGAGGAGAAAGGGAAGAGAGAAAGAGACAGAGAAACAGAAAGGAAGAGAGAGAGAGAGAGAGAGAGAGAGAGAGAGAGAGAGAGAGGAAGAGAAGAGAAAGAGAAGAGAAGAGAAGAGAAGAGAAGAGAAGAGAAGAGAAGAGAAGAGAAGAGAAGAGAAGAGAAGAGAAGAGAAGAGAAGAGAAGAGAGAAGAGAAAAGAGAAGAGAAGAGAAAGAAGAGTTTTAAAATTTGCAAAGTACTTTCCATGCATTATCTGAATCTCCAAATAGCCCTATGAAGTGTTTATATCAGGTGCCTTTGTTTCTTTTTATAGATGAGGATTGTGCGAGACATAGAAGCTAAATAATTAGCCCAAGGACGCTGAGGCAAGATTTGCCCTCAGATCCTCCTGATTCCAAATATCACCTTCCATCCACTATATAAAGATGTCAAACACAAGATCCATAGATCAAAACACCCACAAAACTCCCAAGTGTCTCCCCAATCTGATTGTAATATAATTGGGAAAGTTTAACAAAATAAATAAAAATTCAACTTTAATAGATAACGTTAATCTGTGGTTTTTCTAAGTCACTCGTTTCTGTTTTGAGATGGTGGAGCCCATTGTGCACACCATCTTGCCTCTCTCTGACAGTGTCCAACATCTGTACTCGTTTAAGGTCTGTCCTTTGAGCTTCTGCCCTCGAGCCTCTCATTCAAGCCCTCTCCCTGCTCAGACGCAGATCCTGAAGCCCAGAGTAGCTAAGCCTTCCCCAGTGTCACACAGCGGCAAGCTGGGGAAATGTGACTGGAACAAAGCGCTACTTCCGCGCCCTTCAAGCAGCCAAGTGCACTCAGGCTCAGGGGGGATTCTGCTGAGCTCGGAGCAGTCCTTGGCGGCCGCTCGGGCCTCGGGAACCCCGTCCCCCGGGGCAGAGCCGGCCTGTGAAACAAGGCCTCCCCAACTTGTTGCCAAGAACCCGGATGATTATCGGCTGGGTCAGGAAGTAAGCGCCGGCCTTGTGCCACAGCCAGCCATGGCAAACTCGCACAGAGATGGTCACACTGAATGGAAAAAATGGTCCTGCTTCCTATACCTCTCTGGCTTTGGAGAACCCATGCCATTTCACTTTAAAACCTATGAATCACGGGAAGTTTTCTTTCTTCTTGTTGTGTGCAGTGTCACAGAAGGGGAAGAACTCTGCATTGGGGGTTCTAGAATGCCCCATGGGAGTCCCTGATTATCAGTGTGACTTGAATGGATCCGGCGGTTTGCTCGTCACCTTCCTTATTCTGCTGTGAGCTGGCGGTTTCTTTGGTTCCCACCATGACCAGCACAGTCATCGCCTCTTAGGAACTGTTTCATTAATGCTTCTTGTCCGGCCGGTGGGATCTTGGTTGATCTTCACACAAGACCCTCCATCTCCCGTCTCTGTCCTTGGTACTGGGAGAGCCTTGTTTCCTCCAAGCTGCCCTTTGGCAAAACCCTTTTCTGATGTTTCCAGCGGCTAGGCATCCAGTCCGATTTAAATTACTTTCTATTTTATATCCATTTACATAGGTACGTATTCTCTCACAAATAAAATATAATCAGGCTTATAAAACAAAATAGGCGGCTCAATGGATAGAGGACTGAGCTTGGAGTTAGGAAGACAGAAAATCAAACATGGCCTTAGACATTTACTGGCTGCATAAGTCACTTCCCTTCTGTCTGCCTCAGTTCTTTAACTGTAAAATGGTTGTTATGAGGCACACGGTTGTTATGAGGATTTAATGAGATTATATTTGTAAAGTGGTTAACATAGTGCCTGACACATAGTAGCTGATGTATACATGCTTATTTTCTTCCCTTTCTTGAGCAAACACGCTGTTTTCTTTTTGTCATTGAATGCTCAGACCTTAGCAAAGCATCCAGAATATGGCAGGAGCCGAATAAATGCTTGTCGATTGGCTATATGTCAGTGACTGGACTTGAACCCAGATTCTGCTACAGCCATAGGAAGGCTAGGCTTCCTATCTCCTGGACACTACTGCATTTCTTGTGCAAATAATTGTATTGTTCTCCCATGGAAAGACCTAAAGAACATAAACATGTGGACCTGCCTGATGTAACCTTAGATAAAAATTGTGAAAAGAGAGGACAAGAAGAAAAGACTCTCTAGAAATGGGGTCACTGAAAGGCACAAAAAATGGCAGCTGGAATTGCAAGAGTCTGTGTTAATCCTAGCTCAGTTACCTGTTGACTCATTACATGAGATCCTTGAACTCACTGAATGGAGAAAAATACAATCTTCCCCCTCCCAATATAATCAGTTTCTTTTGTAATCCAACATAAATTCTGCTTTTAAAAACTTCATTCTGAGGAGTCCTTGACTTTACCATACTGCCAAATTGGTTTTGTGTGATACATATGAGGTAGAGGTACTAGTGAGAAAGTAAGTGGGAAAAGTCAGAGAATGAGGGACTTCATGTTTCCTTCTCCAGAAATCCAATCATCCCTGTTTTCTAAAAAAGGAGACTTTAACGTGTGGTCTCAGTGGGTACTTTCAGGTAAGATGCTATGATTCTAGATCACTGGATGACCTTGGGAGTGGACCTTGTACTCCCCACAATGTGCAACAAAAGTGTTAGAATCAAAGGCCTAGTTTTTTGTTTTGTTTTGTTTTGTTTTTTTTTTTTACTCCAGTAAACAGACAAGGCTAATTTAGGTGTTGATTTTCCCTCCTCAGATTTTTTCCACTCTCAGATCAATGCTATAATTTATTCAGTATTGTGTACCTGTGTGGCTGTGTCATGTGATGATGTGGCTGCAGTTTTTTTAGTTTTCGGTGTCATTTAATATGGTAGTTACATATTGTACAAATTCTGCTAAAGATATATCAAAATACCTTTATTTTCATGAGTGAAAGAAAGAAACTGTAGGAAACTAACCTGCAATGACAGAGTAAATTGGTCAGCTAAGCCTTCTTCCCCAAAATTCTCCCTTCCCTCCTCCCTCCTATATAATTCCTAAAACTGGTTCTTCATGAAATCACTCCACCTCTACTTTAAATAACTCCAGCTACAAAGATTTCTTTGAGTCTCCCATAGAAATGCTCCACTGTTAGAAAGTTTTTCTTGTTTAAACAGAATTTTTCTCAATTTTGAAATGATGTATTTCTCACCCTCTCTGCTAAGGATCGGACCTCAATTATTTTTTGATGGCACATTCACCTCTCTATGACTTTTATTTCAAAAAAGTTCCCTAAATAATTGACCTTTTGTTACTGGTGATATGTTCACAATCTTGAGGCATTCGCCACTTTTAAAATTATGCAAATGGGTCAAATGAGGTTATATATGTCATAGACTTTGCAAGTGACTGTTATTGTTGTTATTAATAGTATTACTATCCTCTTGGGTGAGAAATGTCTGTGTGAACCATGATATCCCTCATTCTTTGACTTTTTTCACTTATTTTCTCACTAGTATTTCTACCTCATTTGTGTCACACAAAACTACTTTGGCAATCTAGAGAAATTAAGGATCCCTTCTCAAAATGAGATTTTTAAAAGCAGAAATTAGAATGTCTTGGATTACAAAAGAAAGTGATTATATTGGGAGGAAGAAGATTGTATTTTTCCCCATTCTGTGAGTTCAAGGATCTTTTGAAATCTACCCACAGATTTCTTAGGGATCTTTGTTCCCCAGGGTTAAGCATTTTTTGCCACAATTAGACACAACATGCACAGTGACAGAGGTTGAAATAAATAATTTCCCCTCTAAAGTCTATGAGATTTTTTGTTACATTGCCTTTCTTGCCTGTTCATTTCTATCAACAAGAAGAGTATTTTCTTAGCACTCTGTACATCGACAAAGAGTGAATATGGATGTCAGAACTGCCTTTCCCTTCCTTGATTGAAACTCTCTGTGAGCACACCCTCAAGCTCAGGAGCTTTTCCAGGCTTAATGGCTCAGTCCAAGGGAGGGACATCTTGAATTCTGACAGGCGTATATCTAAACCCATCTGGCAGATTCTACTAGGAAAGGCACACTCCTTTTGGTTCTGTTGAGCTTCATTAAAACTATTGATTCCCCCTATTAAAAGAACAGGCTGTAAAGACATGTTTGGGTTCAGAGTAAGACCATAATTTCCATTACTTCATTTAACTCCATTGTCTTTAGATGATGGATATATTTCTTTATTTACTGATTATAACCTGGCTCTCTGACTTACATAAATATATACTTACTTGGGTCTTATTTAAAATTGTCTCCAAATTTCTTGGAACTTGGAATTTTAACAAATGGATTTTAAGATTTTTTCAATCAAACAAGAACAAACGATTTTGAAATGTGGTCTTGGGAGATTTAATAAAGCTATCACATGAAGGGAGAAAAAGGAAAAAGGGTCGCTTATGTAACCTTAGAAGATAATATAATATAGTTAGTCAACAAATATTTATTAAGCACTTATTTGTGTCTCAGCACTGTTCTAAGCAGTAGAAACATAAAGAAATGTAAAGGCAGTCTCTGCTGTGAAAGAGATTTACTAGGAGGGGTAACGTAGAGAATTATGTAGAGAAATAAGCCATTGTTTGGGGTGGGGGGAAGGTTAAGTGGAAATAACATTGACCTTGGAATCAAAGACTCTAAGATTTGAATCTCATCTCAAGCCATAGTATAGTGTCTATAATGCTAGGCCTGAGACAGGAACTGTTTAAATTCCCCCTGAGATGATCCCAGTTTTCTCACCTCTAAAATGAAGTGGGATGCCCCAGATTGTATCTAAGTTCTCTTCTAGCTCCAAATGTATGAATCTATGAATTTTGCAACTCATAAGCTTTCAAAGATCTTGAGATAGAGAATGGGAAATGAACTTACAAGGAATCAAGGTCCAGAGAAAGGGATATGAAAACTGAGATTCAAACCCAGATCCACTGTGATAATAATATTTCTACTGAACTTTAAGGCTTACCAAGAGCTTTATTAATATTACTGATCTTCACAACAGTCCCAAAATGTAGGAGCTATTCTGATCTTTTTGTTTGTTTTACAGATAAGAAAACTGAGGCAGAAAGGTTACGGGATTTGTTAGAGGCCATATTTGAACTCAGGTCTTCCTGATTCCAGGCTCAGTGTTCTGCCTAAATCTGTCTCTTCCCGTAGTACAATATCACATGTTAACATAGCCATTTCAGGGAAAGAACTAGGAATAAAATGGCCCAAAGCATGAGGATAGCAAGAAGGGTCATGGGAAAAGAATCAGTGCAGTGACCACATCAGGAAGATAAAAGCCCAGATGGGGCAGCCAAGCATGGATACATCTGTTTGACAAGCAAATGGGAGGGAGTGGGGAGGGCGGAATGATGAGTGCATTTTTGTCCATTAGCGTCACGGCAATCACCAAAACTCAGAGCTGGAAGAGACCTTAAGGACCATGCAGTCCAACCCACCCTGAAATAAAAATCCCCTCTTCAATACAACTGACAAATAAATAACCATTCAGACTTTTTCGAACTTCTGGTAACTTAACAAAAAAATTTTCTCTTTCTTCAGACAGCTTCCTATAGCAGATTCATGACCCTCTTAAAAAATCAGTTAGTTCAGATTTGGAAGCCATGTTAGAGGACATTAGTCTATTCCATATATAAAAAACAATCCCCTTTACATCATGCTCAAGAGACAGGACAATCTTTTCTTAAAGCCTTCTTTCTGCTACTGAGAGTACCCCATTCACTGGGGTTGCTCCAATGGTTAAAAAGTCTCTATCTTTGCCCATCAGTTGGAGGATGGCTGAATAAATTGTGGTATATAAACGTAATGGAATATTATTGTTCTATAAGAAATGATCGGTAGGATGATTTCAGAAAGGCCTGGAGAGACTTATATGAACTGATGCTAAGTGAAATGAGCAGAACCAGGAGATCATTGTACACAGTAACAAGATTATGTGATGATCAACTGTGATGGACTTGACCCTTTTCAACAAGGAAGTGTTTCAGGCAATTCCAATAAACTTATTTGCATCCAGAGAGAAGATTAGAGGGGAATGAATGTGGATCAAAACATAATATTTTCACCTTTGTTGCTGTTGTTACTATTGTTTGCTTGCTAGTTTTTTCTCTCATTTTTCCCCTTTTGAGCTGATTTTTTTTTTGTGCAGCATGATAAATGTGGAAACATGTTTAGAACAATTGCACGTGTTTAATATATATTGGATTACTTGCTGTCTAGGGGAGGAAGGGAAAGGAGGGTGGGAGAAAAATTTGGAACACAAAGTTTTGCAAAAGAAAATGTTGAAAACTATATTTGTATGTATTTTGAAAAATAAAAAGCTATTTTTAAAAAAAAGAAGTCACTAAACATTTTCTCATGATGAAAAATAAATAGTTCAGTGTTCTGTATCATTGTGTACAGTCTCATTGGGCCAGTTTGCTCATCTATAAAATGGGAATATCTATTTTCCAATAATCTCCACCCCATGCTGCTTCCACTAAAGCCAGCATATACCCATGCCTTTCCCTTAGGCAACCACTGAGATTCTGGGCTTACACTTTGTCTTGTCCAGAACCAACTTATCACACCACGACTTGGCTATTCTCATACCACACAACATGGCAAAGAGGTTTGGCAAACTTGGACAAATTCTATCTTGATAGTTACTTGCCATTGTTAAGGCCTGTTCAATTGTAACTAGTTTCCATTTGATTCAAACTCCTAATTCTAATTATAGGCCAATGTAATTTTACTTCTGGACCTATGTAAATTAAAAAGTGGATTTTGCTTTAAATAGGCTTTGTGCTAACCCATAAGATGCTCCTGTGGGTTGAGAATGTAATACAGCTGTTGAAGAGAGATCTACATGCAGACAAGGAGCTATTGTTATTTTTGGCTGAAAAAGAAAGATGAAAGAAAGAAAGAAAGAAAGAAAGAAAGAAAGAAAGAAAGAAGAAAGAAAGAAAGAAAGAAAGAAAGAAAGAAAGAGAAAGAAAGAAAGAAAGAAAGAAGAAAGAAAGAAAGAGAAAGAAAGAAAGAAAGAAAGAAAGAAAGAAAGAAAGAAAGAAAGAAGAAAGAAAGAAAGAAAGAAAAAGAAAGAAAGAAAGAAAGAAAGAAAGAAAGAAAGAAAGAAAGAAAGAAAGAAAGAAAGAAAGAAAGAAAATCCTTTGTGGCAGCCCAAAATTGAAAACAAAATAGATGTCATCAGTGGAAGAATAGTCAAACAATTGGAATCAATGTAATGGCATATTAATATGCTGTTAGAAGTAATGAAATGGGGCAGTTAGGTGAATAGAGCACCAGCCCGAATAGGAGAACCTGAGTTCAAATCAGAAGAGAAGAAAAGAAGAACAAGAACAAGAACAAGAAGAACAAGAACAAGAACAAGAACAAGAACAGCAAGAACAACAAGAACAAGAACAAAAAGAACAAGAAGAAAGAAAAAGATGAAAGAAAGAAAAAAGAGAAGATGAAAGACGAGAAGAAAGAAAGAAAGAAAAAGAAGAGAAGACAAAAGAAGAAAAGAAGACAAAAGAAAGAAGATGAAAGAAAGAAAAAAGAGAAGATGAAAGAAAGAAAGAAAAAAGAGAAGATGAAAGAAAGAAAGAAAAGAAGGAAGGAAAAAAAGGGAGGGAGGAAAGAAAGGAAGGAAGGGAAGGAGGGAGGGAGGGAGGGAGGCAGGGAAGGAAGGAGGAGGAAGGAAAGGAAGGAAGAAAAAAGAAAGAAAGAAAAAAGAAAAGGAGGAGAAAAGGAGAAGAAGAAGAGGAGGAGGAGGAGAGGAGGAGGAGGAGGAGGAGGAGAAGAGGGAGAAGAGATACAAGGAGACAAATGAACTTACATGGAATGAAAGAGCAGAACCCTATATAACAGAAGGCATTCATAAAGGAATTTTTCTTAAAAGAAACTGCAGTAAATTTTCTCTTATATGATTTTCTATATTAGTGGCTTTCACAGATTAAGATTTTCCAGAGACATAAATTCAGATTATGAAATAGGAAGGGCGTGGGTGTTTATAAATGTCCCTATGGGCCACACTTCCTCTTTGGAGCTATTTCTCAAGAAAAAAATTAAATTTATCACTTCCTTATTTTTTTTTCTCCCTCTCTATTCATGCTCTTACACATGCTACTGATGCTGACAAACCATAGGCTGATTAAAGAATCCTAGACCCAAAGCTACAGACCATCTTAAGCCAAACTCCTCATCTTAAAGATATAGAGAATTGAGAGGAACTGACCCAACATCACAAATAGAATAGAGCCATAATGTGAATCTAGGTACTTGGCAGTTAAAAAAGATAATCAGAGAAAGCCCAAGGTAAACCAAGAGAAATGGGATGATATCTGCCGAGGCACAAGAAGCAATCTGCAGAAACTACAAATAGCTGAAGCCTAGATTTAGGGGAAAACCATTGCTTTATTACAAATAAAGGTCACGACATGAGTGGCAGGCAAAAATCTCTCGGAGCTGATGAGACGTTAACCATTTCACTTAGTAATCGTGATTTCCAATGATTGAAAAGGATGGGCCACAGAAATAAAGAAATGGTAGCACACATGGAAAGGAATAGACTCTGAGGGCAGAAATCTCCCCCCTACTCCCTTGTTGCTCAGGATGCCTACCTAATTAGTCCAGACATCCTCTGCCAGAATGTGGAGAGAGAAAAAAATCAGTAGTCTAAATATACCCCTGCCCAAGTGGAAATGAGTTGTGCTGTCTTTCTGGTCTTTCAAAGTTGTCATGGCAAAGGTCCCCAATCTAAAGCATTGGACTTAGTACAGCACCAGTTCCTAAATGACAAGAATGCTTTTTTTTTTTTTTTTTTTTTTGCAATGCTCTCTTAAGGTTTACAAAGTTTCTTACTCACACCATGCTTGTGATCCAACTAGTGAAAGGATTGCTGCCAACTATCTATGCAACCTTGGATAAATCACTTAAGCTGTCCAAGATTAGCTACAACCTTAGGATCAAAGGAGCCTAACTCTTATTTCTCTGAGCCTCTGTTTCCCTAGTTGGAAAATGAGGATGTTGGATAAGATTATCTCTGGAGTCCCTTCCAGTTCAAGACCTAAGATGTCAATTTTCTAGATGAGTAAAGTATAGAAGATTAATAAGGGATTTGCCCAAAACCACATAGCTAGAAAATGTTCAAATCGTCAAATTCCCACCACCATTCCACTCTGTCATACTTTGTTCCATGGATCTCAAATGCCACATTCCAGGTGAAGAGTAGTTTCATTAAAAAAAAAAAAAAAAAAAAAACTTTCAGGCTTATTGTATTTTTCTTCTAAAATATCCAATATAAAAGGATACAAGTATCCTTATATTTGTAGCAACTTTTGAATGCAATAATAAGCTCGATTTATTTGCACATCCTCCATTTTCACCTTCTATCCAGATTTGCCAGCCCAGCTTTTATGAGTTTATGTATTCCCTTTGGGGACTTCCTAATAAATGAGATCATGGATCCATTTGAGAATCTGAGTATAAGTTCCATCAATGTAATTCAAATCCCCAAAGTGACTGAACTAGTTAATCTGGAAAAAGCAATTCTAAGTAGTTTTGTTGTTTTGTCTGTTTTCCCAAAACCAGAGATAATGTGACATTATCCTTAACAGAAGAGAGATGTTGCTATTAGTCCTCAAAGTATGCTGACACTTCTTGATTTTGAATGGCCATTAAAAACTTGGCCTAGATTATTTAATCACTTTTTGACTAGATTGCCTTAATCTAGACTTTTTCTCCTCAAACTTTACTATTCAGGAGGTATTTTAAGTCCTGGAACCCTTTCCTAAATCTTTGTAAATTTCTGACAGGGACTTGGGACTCTAGGATATCAAAGGCTCCTTCCTCCTCTTCAGATCTGGGAAGTCAAAATTTGTATTCAGATCTTGTATTCAGCAGAACACTGGTTCCTAAGTGAAAAGAATCTGAGGACTTTAGTAGTCTGCAGACTAAATATAAATCAATCATGTGACATGCGCTGCAAAAATCCATGCTAAGATATACCTAAGACAGTGTATTCAGAATAATAGAACTGAGTTCCACTGGATTCTTTCTTGACCAGAACATGTATGGAGTATTGAGATCACTCCTGAGATCACACATTAGGAATGGCATTGACAAACTCAAATTGGCTCAGGGAAGGGTGACTAAGCTTGGAAAAGTCTTTCTTGAATTCCATGGTGTATGAGAATCCATTAAATATATAAATAATGACAAAAGAAACAACAAATAAAGAAAGAAGGTTCAAACTGGAGAAGGAAAAAAATTAAGACTGTGCTTGATAACTATTCCCTAGTATTTTTGAAAGATTGTCATGTGAAAGTGGGACGTGGGATGTTTGTCTTGATTGTGGAAGGAAGAACCAGAAGCAAGAGATAGTTGTTGCAAAGAGCCATATTTATCATCAACAACTCAACAAGCATTTATTAAACACAAACAGGGTGTTCTACACTCTTTCTTAACAATTAGATTTGTCTAGATGGAATAAGCTCCTTCAGGAAGTGGTAAGTTCTTTCTCACTCACCAAAGGATTTCAGGCAAAAGTTGGTTGACTGGAACCATAGAACACAGATTTAGAGTTAGAAGAAACCTTAAAGGTCATTGGATTCACCTCCTTCTTTTTTACAAGTAAGGAAACTGAGAACTTTTATGTGTCCAAGATTATGCAATAATAATTGGCAGAGTCAAGATTTTAATCTAGATGTTCTGACTCCAAATCTGTATGTGAATCTTCTTTTCCCTAGACTGTACTTAATATTTTAAGACATATTGTAGAAGGGGTTCTTGGTCAAGTATAGTTGAAGTAGATAATTTCTGAGCTCAATTCCAGCTCTGAGCTTCTATAGTCTGTGATTCTGTGTTCTATAACTTATGTTGCTCATATGTAGTACAATAGAAAATTATCAATCACTCCAGAGGAAAGATTGAGATGGATCTTGGAGAAGGGAGAGTATCTTCCAGATACATAGACAGATGGATGGATAGATAAAGAGATAGAGAGATAGATAAAAACATAGATGCCTAGGCAAAGCTTCATGGAGGTTGGATGCTTACGGAATAGAGGTATGGCCACATGAAGTGACCACATTTCTCTGAGCCTCAGTCAGGACTGAGATTTCTAAGATTTCAGTGGCTTTGAAGGTGTGTTCCACTGTCATAAACTACAGTAGAAAACCAAAGACAATTTCCATTCTCTCTCTACTTCATTTTATAAAAATTTCTCATTCTTACCAGAATCTTACCATCATCCCTCTGCTTCCAGGAAAATCCTATCCATTCTCCAAGATCCATCTCAAACTCTTCTTATTCTATTAAGTCTTCCTCCATTTCTGTAGCCTACTTGAAGCTTTCTCTTTTCTGACCTCATGCATTTATTGCTAGACCTACATGATTTAACATTTGCCCATTTAAGTCTTTACATGTTCTTTAGTAGTTTCTTGGGTGCAAACCTCATCTCCCCAAGTTTTTCAGCAACTTGAATGCAAAAAAAAAAAAAACTTGAATTGCAATTCTAGAGTAACCAACATAGCACCAAGCACAGGACCTTTCTTATAGGAAAAGGGGATTGGAAACAAGAATTTATTAAGTGCCTACTATGTGCTCAGCTCTTCACAAATATTGTCTCATTTATAATGTAGAAAACTGAATTCTGAAGAATGAATTTAATCACCCTCAGAGATCCCAGATACTTCATGGCAAAGCTTCATAGGGCTCAAACCCATGTTTCCATGTCCATTATTTCTTCAGTTATACCATACTTTCTCCACTATATTTAAGGATAATTGTCTGCAGTCTTTCTTTCTGCACTTAAATGGGCTGAAGCTCTATCCAGAAATGGGTACATTCTACATAGAATCTGTTACACCCATAAGAATTCCCATGAACTCATTTCATAAGCCCTGTGCAAAATAAAAAAAAAAAAACCAGATTTCAAAGAGCAACAACACAATCTTCTGACTCTGTATTAGCTGGATGGGCTTGGGAACAAAATCATTCAGTCTGCAATAATCAGTATAACAGAGGTTTATAACTATGAGCTGAAAATATTTTTACAGCTGTTACAGTTCTCAGTTCTTTCACAGCTTAATTTGCTACCTTTGTGATTTTAACAAATGAAAAGATTATGTGTTCAGTCTGTAATAATTGGCTACATGCTCACACCAACTTCCCAAAGATTTGCTGTTTTTCATAAATCACAACAGGCCATGACCTGGAAAATTCAATTTCCAATGGTAAAAGTCCCCCAACTAAGTTAGAGGATGGTGACAAACTAATGGGATCTACAACAGTCTGTTTTGAGTATTGGATTGACCTGTAAGTGTTCCAGATATTGCTTGATGAAAATGGGTTTTATTATTTTCCATTAGAGCTGGCTATAGCAACATGAACTGCTGGTACACCAGGGAAATAAAAGCATTTCCTTCTTCTAGAACACATCTGCTATGTAAACAAAGCCCCCCCCCCCCCCCCCGCCCCTTCCATCTTCTTTCCACCTTCCCCCTTCAGTTTTCTGAGCAACATAAAGAACAGCGAACAAATCCATTGTGAATGAGGGTATTGACCAAGAACCTAATCAAACTATGATGCTATCCCATTGAGCTGAGGCTCAATTTGGCTGAAGCACTGGGGGACTTGGGGAAAAGAGTCAGGAAGTGTGATGGACCATTACAGATCATTGTTAGAAGTGTTGGCAATGTAATGATTATCTAAACCTGGATCCTTATTATTTGCTTGCACCAGCAGTGAGTTTTCCCCATTTTTTGTTATCGTTCAGTTATTTTCAGTCACGTCCTATTCTTCATTACTCTATTTGGGATTTTCTTGGCAAAGATATTAGAGTGGTTTGCTTTTTTTTTTCTCAGTTGTAAAATGAGTTTACAACTCTTTTTTTTTCACAACTGAGTAAACTGAGAAAAACAAGGTGAAGTGACTTGCTTAGAGTGACCTAGCTAGTAAGTGTCTGAGGTCAGATTTGAACTCAGAGAAATGAGTTTTCCTGATTCCAGGTCGAGTGCTCTGTGACTCTACCTAGTGGCCCTTGTACTATTGCTCAGTACTATTGAGTTTCCAATTCTTGAAATCCTAATTTCCTCCAAGAGTCAGTTCTTAGTATGACTTCTTACATTTAAATCTTCCCCAATTCTGCCAGGTGGTAGAGTTTCTAACCCATCATCATAGAATTCCTTAGCAGCAAAGTTGTATATATTTTGCATTTGTTTATATATATGTATGTGTGTGTATGTGTGTGTACATATGTATATATATATTCCCCTGTCCAATAAAAAGCAGGCTTCTTGAGCTTAGAGACTGTTTTATTCCTGTCTTTCTCACATGACACAATTCCTAGTACACTGTATATGCTTAATAAATCTTTTTATTGAGTGTTTCATTCCCTTCATGCCCTGTGACTGATACAAAAAATCTAGGACCTTAGAATCATAATATCATTGCATCATGGGATTTTGAGCCAGAAGTCACTTCAAAAACTATTTTAATGATATGACACCACATCTAGTGCTCTGGACTCCACACCCTGCTGCCTCCTAAACTAATGAGGAGGAAGTTACAAGCCATTCTTTTTCTTTAAGGCCAAAGATTAAGAAGGTACAATCACTTTAAGGAAGGCTGTGTTTCACATGCATTAACACAATTAAACTTGTGTTTATTTTGAATCATTTTGAAAATGTCCATTTAACAAGTCAATTCAAGATTTATAAAACACCAAGTCTTCCAGGCATTCTGGGGCAGGGTCAAGTGACAATATGGTGCAGGTATGATAAAGAATGTGATTCAATTAACTACTTAACTAACAAATATTTATTAAGTGCTACTTACTAGGGAGAAGGTTCTGTTAGATTCTGAAAGGGATACAGAGAGCCTGAAACTTCCTTCCTTCAGGAAGTTAGTATTCTAGATAGAGAAATGACAGAGAAGTACAAAATGATAATTCCCAATACAAGGTCATATTGATAAATGTCAAATGGATTGTGTGAATGGGTTACAGAGATGTCAGAGAAGAGTAACTCCTCTATTCAAACAGTTAGTCAGGGGTGCTCCAAAGAGAAGGAGGAATTTAAGCTGATATGTGAAAGATAGGTAGAAAAAAAGGAATGGAGGAAGGTATGGCAGATCAAAGAAATGAAGTCAGGGAAATGTGAAAGTAAGAAAATACAAGAAAATGTTCAGGAAAAATACTGAGAAATCAGAAGGGAATTCATTGAAGTTCCAGGAAATTAGATTAAAAACAAAAGCTTTATCATGGAGTCAAAGCATCTCAAAGTTAGAATGGACTTTGGAAGCTATCTAATCCAATTCATAAAAGAAAAAGTATTATCTGCATGGCTTTTTGGATCAATAGTCATCCAGTCTCTACTTAAAGACTTCTAGTAAGGGAGTACTCCTTACCTCCTAAGGCAGTCCATTATATTATTGAATAATGCTCATTGTTAGAAGAGTTTCCTTATATGTGTGATGGCTAAATCATCTTCCTCCTTACACAGGAGACCCTCAGAAAAACTTCTTCAGGTTTAAGACACTCTGTGAATCCACACTGACTCCAAAACCATAGCCCAAGAGTCTCCACTGATGTATTTACTTTAATCAATCTGGTAGTACAATTAGTTCAAAGTAAAGGCACTTGATTAAGTACAATAGTAAGTAAAATATCAATAAAACATTTCCCCCTAAACCTGAGATATGGTGTCCCAAAAACATATGTATCATCAGAAAGAAAATGCACAGAGATGATAAATTGTACACCCTTAATGGATATGTGTGTACAGGTGTAATCATGATGGCACAACATATATTTTAAATGCTACAAAGCCTCTGATATTCAAGTGATATCATCATTCTACATTCTGCTCCTTTCTTCTGGAGATCCAATTTAATCTCCTATGAATTCTCTATATGAACCCTTTAGTCCATTCAAATTCCTCTGTCCCATCTTTGCTGAACATGTCAAGTTTTCTTGCTTCCATATGCCTTCTCTGCACTAAATGGGTTGCTCAGCTACTCTATGATCACTATTGAATTCATGGTTGCTGCTGGATTGGGTTGTGTTTGCTAGATGTTGCTAAACATTTCTTATCAAAATATTAGTTTCTGGGCTTCATCTTCTCAAAACTTCATGATAGCCAGTTTATCTTCCATCTTCCAAAAAGTTATTTATCCCTAAAAAACAAAGACTGAGAGCATTAGCCAGAGGTTATGAGCCATCACAGTCCATCTTAACATACTGTAAGAAAAACGAAAGCCAAAATAATTGCTCCAGTCAACAATTAAATCTTTTCCTGAACTTGTGTGTATCCAGGGCTAAATTACAGTCTTTTGACCTAGATAACATCTAATTTAGGATGGGAAATTTCCAAAATCTTCTTTTAACTTGGCAAGCAAATGAATTTAAGCCAGAACAAAAGTTAATTTAAAGTAAAAAGGTCATTTTCTATTACCCTCTCATTATATATTCTTGCCTGTATTATATGTGTTTGTGTATCTGTCATTGACAAGATCTCTTGAGTTTGGCATTATATTTTGTTTAACTAAAGTTCATTTTGCCACAAGAACACCCTTTAAATATTTGAAGACAATCAGGGATTTCAACAACTCAAGTGAAAATACAGCCAAAGTCTAATACTATATTAAATATTGATGGTTTCATACTTATTTTTCCTACTCTAGCTTAAATGGGAAAAACTCATTCTGTATAAGGGACAGCCATCATTCCATAATTACAATGATACTGCTGAGAGGGCTAGAGTTGAAAGCTTTTTGTTCTAGTCCTGATTTTTGTCAGTGGTCTTGGGTAATTCATTTGATTTCACTTTCTACATCTGTCCCCAGTTCCCCAAACTAATAGTTAAAACTAACTGAATTTAGGGAGCACTAAACTAAGATTTTTGTTAACATTTTCTCTAATCAATCAGTTTTTACTGTTCCAGTTTAGTTTCAAAGATGCTTCTGCTCATGGAGCATATTTCTAGTTTAGAGAGAATGCATCTTGACAGACACCTTTCCCCCTCCAGTGATATAATCTCATTTCCCACATAATGACTTCATCTCAAAAGTGAATCCCACCCTCGACAAGAAGGGCAGCCAGATTCTTCTGATGAGGAAATAGGAGTCTGGCATATAGGAAATGGCTAGGAAATGGAAGTATGCAATACAAAGCAGAAAGTGACAAGAAAGACGTCCCTTCTATCATCACTGATATTCCAGCGAAGAATCTCTAACACAAAAATGTCATTGCAGTCTTCTATTTTCTTATAAAGCATCATGTTGAAATGTGTGGATAAAACTAAGCCATCTAGACTTGATAGTGGAGAGAAGAATAATATATTTGGGAACTGGGGTCATAAAAAAATAAACGGTAGAAATAAAACTTTAAAATTTTAAAAATAAAGACAGTAGCTAGAAATAGATGCTCTGGGAAGACTTATTTTAAATGGAGGGAGGGACACTCAAGAACACAACATTATTTTTTAAGTTATAATTGCAATTTAAGACCACAGAAAAATCTTCAAGATTTTAACCAATTAACAAGGGAAAATTCCCTTCCCTGTCCTATAAATGAAAGTGTTTGTTTTTACATTTAAAACAAAATAATCTAGGCCGAGTAAATATAATAAAGATGACAATATTCCCTAAACTAATCTATTTATTTAGTGCTATACCAATCAGACTTCCAAGAAAATATTTTAATGATCTAGAAAAAATAACAACAAAATGCATATGTAACAATAAAAGGTCGAGAATCTCAAGGGAATTAATGAAAAAAAAAATCAAATGAAGCTGGCCTAGCTGTACCTGATCTAAAATTATATTATAAAGCAGCAGTCACCAAAACCACTTGGTATTGGCTAAGAAATAGATTAATTGATCAGTGGAATAGGTTAGGTTCACAAGACAGAATAGTCAACTATAGCAATCTAGTGTTTGACAAACCCAAAGATCCTAACTTTTGGGATAAGATTTCATTATTTGATTAAAAACTGCTGGGATAACTGGAAATTAGTACGGCAGAAATTAGGCATGGACCCACACTTAATACCGTTTACCAAGATAAGATCAAAATGGGTCCATAATCTAGGCATAAAGAATGAGATTATAAATAAATTAGAGGAACATAGGATAGTTTATCTCTCAGACTTGTGGAGAAGAAAGAAATTTGTGACCAAAAATGAACTAGAGACCATTACTGATCACAAAATAGAAAATTTTGATTATATCAAATTAAAAAGCCTTTGTACAAACAAAACTAATGCAAACAAAATTAGAAGGGAAGCAACAAACTGGGAAAACATCTTCACAGTTAAAGGTTCTGATAAAGGCCTCATTTCCAAAATATATAGAGAATTGACTCTAATTTATAAGAAATCAAGCCATTCTCCAATTGATAAATGGTCAAAGGATATGAGCAGACAAATTTCAGATGATGAAATTGAAACTCATTACCACTCATATGAAAGTGTTCCAAATCATTATTGATCAGAGAAATGTAAATTAAGACAACTCTGAGATGCCACTACACACCTGTCAGATTGGCTAAGATTTCAGGAAAAAATAATGATGAATGTTGGAGGAGATGTGAGAAAACTGGGACACTGATGCATTGTTGGTGGAGTTGTGAACGAATCCAACCATTCTGGAGAGCAATCTGGAATTATGCCCAAAAAGTTATCAAACTGTGCATACCCTTTGATCCAGCAGTGTTTCTATTGGGCTTATATCCCAAAGAGGTGCTAAAGAAGGGAAAGGGACCTGTATGTGCCAAAATGTTTGTGGCAGTCCTGTTTGTAGTGGCTAGAAACTGGAAAATGAATGGATGCCCATCAATTGGAGAATGGCTGGGTAAATTGTGGCATATGAATGTTATGGAATATTATTGTTCTGTAAAGAATGACCAGCGGGATGAATACAGAGAAGCTTGGAGAGACCTACATGAACTGATGCTAAGTGAAATGAGCAGAACCAGAAGATCATTATATACCTCAACGATACTGTTTGAGGATGTATTCTGGTGGAAGTGGATTTCTTTGACAAGGAGACTTAACTCAGTTTCTATTGATCAAGGATGGACAGAACAGCTACACCCAAAGAAAGAACACTGGGCAATGTATGTAAACTATTTACATTTTTGTTTTTCTTCCCGGGTTATTTATACCTTCTGAATCCAATTCTCTCTGTGCAACAAGAGAACTGTTCAGTTCTACACACATATATTGTATCTAGGATATACTGCAACATATCTAACATATATAGGACTGCTTGCCATCTAGGGGAGGAGGTGGAGGGAGGGAGGGGAAAAATTGGAACAGAAGCAAGTGCAAAGGATAATGTTGTAAAAAATTACCCTGGCATGGGTTCTATCAATAAAAAGTTATTATTTTAAAAAAAACTTTAATCGGGAAAAAAAAATCATCTACAACTTAGCAGTATGAAACAGCAGACAAAGGATCAAAGGATCATATATATGGAGCTGGAAGGGATCTTAGAACTCCTCTACTACAGAAATTCTTAACCCAGAGTCTGTAAACTTGGCTTTTTAAAAAATATTGTAACAACTCTATTTCAATATATTTTGGTTTTCTTTGTGGTAATAAGCATGGCTAATATTTCCACAGTTCTTCAATGTTTATAAAGTACTTTATTTCTTCATTTGATCCTTACAACAATTCTTTATTACTTCATTTGATTCTTTCAACAACTCTGGGAGGCAAGTGCTTTTATTATCCCCATTTTACAAATAAAGAAATTGAGGAAGACAGAGACAAAATGGATTATCCAAGATCACACAACTAGTCAATGTATATTTAGTCAGTACAATACTATCTGTTTTATTTTGGGCATTTAAAATAAGGTTTCATTAGGCTGTCTTGGGGTCCATGCATGTTAAAAAAAAAAAAAAAAAGTTAAGAACCATTGATCTAATTCCACGCACTCATTTTTAAAATGAAGAAAATGAGACCCAGGGAAGTTAATCACTTTACTCAAGGTCACACAATAATAAAAGGCAGACTCAAGATTCAAACCTAAACTCCAAAGCTAATGATCTTTTCCTCTTCCTCTCTTAAAGGCTCATGTGAAAATCAAGAAGATTTGGATTCAAATGTGGCCTCTTATACTATTTATGTGATCATCGAGAAAGTAAAATAAGCAATCAGGACCTGGAGGTCGCTCTGCAAAAATACAAATTAAAAATGAGCTGCCCATCTACACCAGTAGAAGATGTTTCCAGACCAGTTCTCCCACACTGCTGAATAAAGTGTGTGGAGGGAAATAAAGGTGCAGTAACAGCCAAAAAAAAAAAATAATAATAATAATAACCTCCCTATCAAAGGGGATTTAAAAAAAAAGTTATTCCTATGCATAATGACAAATGACTTGATTCTACTGATGTATATTTTTACAAAGCATGAAGTTTTCAATATCCATGAACCAGTGGGACCCATTCAACAGGAAGAATTCCTGCCTGCAGCCAGTGATGAGTGCAGAGCACCCAGCAGCTGGAACGCCATTGTTTGTATCCAGCACATCATTGCTCTCCAAGCAGAAGGGTATGAAAAATGGGAAATATCAAAACCTCATCTGATTCCAAAGGCACATGCTTCATGAAGGAAGGAGTGGAGTACTCTGAGAGTTAAGCCAATGAAGGAAATTAGATTCCATTACTGGAGAAATATTGTGATAGATGGAGGAAACCAATGGAAGTCTCCAAGATGTACAATAAAGTTTCACATCAATCTTTGGAAAGGCAGACGTTTTATAATTTTTATTTTAATCATCTTAATGTTACCCCAGGTTTTTTTTTAATACCTTATTGGCTTTTTAAACTCATGGAGAAAATCTGTAACAACAAAAATGGAATCATATCCTAGTTAGTTTCTGGCAAAACAGCAGTGTGGGGTCTTTCCCCACCCCGCTTCGATGCACTCATCTGATGCCAAAGGAAATTTTTCAAGCTGGCCTCTTTCATCTCTCTCCTGGATTGAAGATAAATGATCTTGGGTTTCTTTTAGACTTGCATAAATCACAAAAGCAATTCACTAGGAGAGCCGCCTGTGGCAAGTGCTTCTACCAGAACCAAAAGGATGGTGGAAAATATCTCCTTTGCTTACACAAGGCATGACAGAGCCTGAGTTATCCAAATACCACCTTCACTTTCTTTCTGCATACAAGGCAAGGCATGTGAGACAAAAGGGAAAGCTGACAAGAACATGACTGGATAATCTCTCCTGTGGTATGGTAAGGACTGGCGTCTCTAGGACTCCAGCAATCACAGCATAAACTACTTCCACTCCTTTTGATCTGAAGAAAACACATCCAGAGACTAAGCTGTTTCTAACAAGATACCCGGTCAGCTCATCTTGCTGTAAAAGCAAGTAAAATCAGTACCACAGTCAATTTCCTCATTAAGGGATGCAACAGAGCTACAGGCGTTAGTGTTCACTTTCGGACATCCTTCACTCTTCCCAATTTCTAGCAACAGGACATAGATATGGAAGCATAATGGTTGACCATGTCTTGATGTTAAGAAGCTAAATTCCATACAGAATTGTAAATGAAGGACTATGCATTTATTATGCACCTACTTTGTGCCAAGCACTATACTAAATATGAAAACAAAGGCATCTCTACCTTCAGGTAAGTCTTCAAAATGAGGATATAAGAATAAATGCTTTGGAGGGATTGATATACGACCAATTTCTTCCTGTATTTGGTGAAACAAGTCAACTCTAAAGTCCCTTAAAATTCTCAGTTTCTGTGATATTCTAATGAGAGAATGAACACATATAGGGGAAGGTCATCCTAAAAGACTCTTTTGGTTGAGTAAATTACAGGGTAAAAGGAGGATATATTGAGATTCTTTCCAGAAAAAATGCAGAGTTGATTTAATTGTGCTTCCAGAAATAGAAAAGGGGAAAATAGCAGCTGACAAAGGAAGAGATGACCAGACAGTAAAGTAAAGCAGCCCTGGAGCTGAACCAAGAAGTTAGTGGCAAATGAAGCAATGACCAGGAGCTCTCCTCCGTCCCCAAGTGAAAAATTCTAGAAATTAAAAGTTTAAGTCCTCCAGGGCAGAGTTTCAGATCCAGTGTCTTGGTGGTTAATAAGAAAACCAGGGACTGAGAGGTTAGGACAAGAGGTATGGATGATGGTGATAGAGACCACAGGAGACCACAAGGACTCTATAGAGAAGGTCAGCTTTAGGGTAGGAGGAAGGGGAGGGAGAGCAGCAAGTAGGAAGAGATTCACATGGGATACAGCCTCCTGAGGGAGGGGAGAAAAAACATCCATCTGGTAGTTTCCTTCTTTTTTGATAATTAAGTGCTAATCTAAATCCTTTGTATATTCCTAATTTTGGTTCCTTAAAGTAAAATTCCAGTTGTTCCACCTTAGTTATACCTCATATATTTATGAAATTCAGTTCCAAATTTAACCATCTTTCTTACATCCTAGCCAACACAATCTGATCTTGAAAGCCTGGCTACCATTAGGAGCCTACCTCCTTGCCTGCCTCTTGCCTGCCTCTACCCTACCTCTGCCCCCATTTCCAATCCAATCTGCATAATGTCTGTCTATTCGAGAACCGATTAGGTGGGTGGAGGGAACAATCTATAACTTTAAGGAGCTCACAGTTTAATGGGGGAGGCAACCTACAAACATATAAGACATATATATAATATTTATACAAATAAAATAGAAAATAATCTGAGAAAATTAAAATGCCTATAGTACCTACTTATTATTATGAGATTTGAGTGAGATAGTGTCTGTAAAGCCCAATAAAAATGCTAAAGTTCCATCATCGTTGTCGCTGGTATCATCATCATTTATTACTATTTTCTTTTTCTTTTCTTAAATTTTTAATTTTTTCTTTTTTTCACCATCTTTTTCCTCCTTGCTTTTATCTCTCAGAATTATTCTCTGTCTCTCTCTTATCTCTCCTCTCTCATATACCATCCCTATCTGCCCCTTTTTCTATCTTTCTCTGTAATTTTGTTTCTGTCTCTTTCTGTGTCTCTCTTCTATTTCTGTCTTTGTCTCTCTGCCTCTCTCTCTGCCTCAACATTCATTTCTTCTTCTTTCTCTCCCTCATTTTTCCCTTCCTTTCCTCTTGCCCTTTCTCTCCTCTTCCCCTTCCTCTTCCCTTCTTCTCCCATTTGTATCTCATCTCTCCTTTTCCCTTTATCTCCCCTTTCTTTTTCTGCTCTTTTTCCTCTTCCTCTCTCCCTTTTATCCCCCTTCTCCTTGCTCTTCACTCCTTTCCCTTTTTCTTTTTTTCTTTCCTTCTGTTCCTCATCCTTTCTTCCTCTCTTTTTCTTCCTTCTCATAGGAATCAAAAGCAAAATCTATTGAAATAGTCACAATAAATATCATCTTAAAGAACTTCCAGACCTGTCATATCAACCAAGCAGTTGGGGTAAGGGCTGAATAAATCTCTGAATTGAAATTAATCTCCAAACCTATCACAACAATGAATCAGGACAAATATCTTTCCAAAGAGGATTCACTACCTGAAGCAGTCTTCATAGAAATTTGAAAAAGGCCCTGGTCACAAGCTAATCAATTTCACCCACTCTGTGTGTGTCTCGTACTTTTTTATTTCTCCAATCTATTTATAAAAGGCCAAATGGCATAGGAACTATCTTTATTATGAAAGAAAAGCTCATGATTCTTAATTTTTGAGGAAATCTAATTTTATTACTTGCAAATATATACAGTAGCTCAACTAGGCAAATAAAGTGTTTCCAAGTAGAAAGCCTACTTAATGAAAGGTTCAGAATGATTATAATTTGCATGTTGTTTGTATATAAATGAGTGTTAATGTGATTAGCATATTATTTGTATGAAAATGGACTCTGAAATAATTTGCTCTTTGGAGTAGTTAAACATTCCCCTTGCAATTCTATTCACACAATTAATTTGTTTAGTAGTTTAGTTCCCCTTCCCATCATAGAGAGTTCAAAGGAAAATTGCCTTCCAATCCATGTCCAAATTGTCACAAATTCTGAATTCATGCAGTTGAATTAATGAGCCTCTACTACATATATCATCTTCAGTAATATTAATAATTAAAAGAATCACATCTTTTCTCTCAGATTCAACAAATATATATGAAATAGCTATGATGAAGAGAGTACTTTTCTGCCTTTTGCTAAATCAGAACATTGAAAAAGTACTTATTGGATTTGGAATCAACAAACAAGGGTTCAGAGTCCCAAGTCTATCACTTCCTCCTACTTGTATGATGATGGACAAATCACAACCTCTGTTGCCCTCAGTTTCCTGAAATAGAAAATGAAGGGGTTAGATTAGAAAATTTTCTCATGTCATTTCCCATTCTAATTTTATATTCATCTGATTCTTAAGAATTTCTCTCTGTCCTGATGCCATATTCTTGCATGTGACAATTCACTGTAGAATTATCTTGTGGCCCCATGCAGACATCCTCTCTGATATACATCTATGTCAGACATTTAAGTCTAAAATAAGTTTTGAGTGGTCTGATGGAATCCAAGGTAGAAGTAAACAATAAGGACAATCAATAGCTCTGCTATTTCATCACTGGATGAAAAGTGCAAAAGGACTACAGTCTTCAGAAACAGAAGGAGTCAGTCAGTCAATTGATTATCTTTTTTTATTAAGATATATACTCTGCTAAATGCTGGAAACATAAACGTTTGGGAGAGAATCTCTGTCCTCAAGCAGCTCATCGTCTCATAGAGGAGTTCACATAATTTCATGTCTCCAACTATAGCATGAAAAGGGTGATGGTGGTAACAAAGACAAAGATGAAAATATCCTGGAGAATCCACCTAGTATAGTCTCAATTCTACTCCCAGCAAAAACCATGAGACTCATTGAAAAAGAAACAGAAAGTTGGTGGGTCTTCGATTTGTAAACTTAGTCCTTAGACACTGGCAGCTCATCTTTCACATTATCTTTCCTCTAAGCCATAACTTGGGACACTGTTCCACAGTGTTCTTCCCAAGATATATTGACTAAATATAAAACTAGCTCATTAACTTTTAGGAATATTTTTTTCTCAGAATCCTGTGTGCAGTGTGCAAATTAATTAAGCTATAATCCTATAAACCAACCATACTGAGCATGTAGCAGCTGAAGAGCCTTTATGTCATCCAGAAGGCAGAGAGCAACCAAATAATTAACCATATTTTCCTTATTAAAAGGCACATAAAAATGTTATAATAAAATAACGATACATTCCTCCAAATGGCTAAATGAAGGTTACAACCTGATTATCTCTTTTTTTTTTAAGGACTCACTGGGAAATCTATAATTAATATCAAATTTACAGGGGCTGGAGCCTTGCTAGCCTGGCTCTTTAGCTTTCTGAGTCAATGGAAATTCTTATGTCCTGAGTTTTTAAACCATGAAATGACTAAAGATTGCAACAGTACAAAATTCTGATCATGTTGTTTCCCCTGTTCAGGATCTGTCAATGATTCCCTATTGCTCCTGGGTTATATTGCAGATTCTTCAGGTTGGCTGAATAGCTTCTATAATCTGACTCCAATCTACTTTTCCAGGTTTCCTGACCATTCCTTCCCTTCTCATCCTCTATGCTCCCACACAACTGTCCAACCTATTTGCTCTTCTCCAAAGGCAGCATTCAACTTCCACCATATATGTAAGCATAATTTATGCTCCGTGTTTGAAATATTCTTGCTATTCAGTTCCATCTCTTAGAATTTATTAAAGTCTCATCTCCTCTACCACCCCCTATACAAAGATTTTCCTGATTTATCTGCTCTCCATTTGTTCATGGCTTCTTCCCCCTTAAATTGTCCCAGGCAGTGGGCTAAGTCCTGAAGGTAGGAAAAGAAGCAAAACAGTCTCTACCCTCATGGAGCTTACAGTCTGGGAGATGGGAGGAACGTCAGGTAACACACAGATGGAATAAATAGGAAATTTAAAAAAAAAAAAAGAGGGAAAACACCAGAATTAAAAGGAGCTGGGCAATATATCCCACTTGCAATATGTATTGCAGAATAAAAAGCAGCATGATGCAGTAATTAGAAGTTCTGTTCTTGAAGTTAAGAAAAGCTGGGTTTGAGTACTGTCTCAGACAAAACAAGCTGTATGACCATGAGCAATGGTTCTCTATCCTCCAACAACTCTTTAGCATCATCAGTTACTTATGAGTTAAAACAATGGGTAATGGGAGTTCTTAAGCCAACAAAATCACAGACTGAAACAAAAACATCCAACCCCAACATGAATGAAAAGGATGACGGTCAATTCAGTGCTTCAAAAAATTAGTGTTTATAGATATGTGTGTATATGCATATATATAATGGATTGTACTTAAGTCTACATACTTAACAGAAATTCATTTTTTTAGAACCCTATAACCATAAGTTATAAAGTTAAAATAATTGTATTATGAATTTATCTTTGAATTTCCCAAGTTTTTCATTTCAGAGTTGAAATATAATGATCAATGGACAGCTGGGTGCTGCAAAGAATAAAGTACTTGTACTGGAGACAAGAGAAACTGAGTTCAAATTTGAACTCATATTTACTAGTTGTATGATCCCGGGCAAATCACTTACCTCTGATTGCCTCACGTAATGATTGGGGTGATAGTTTCATTTACTTAATCAAAAGAAAGTCCAGTGGCTCTCTACTGCCTCCAGGATAAAATTGAAAATTCTCTACTTGACGTTTGAAGTCCTTTCTCCACAATCTGATTACTGCATACCTTTCTTATCTTTATTTAATATCACTCCCCTCCACATACTCTCCATTCCAATCAAAAGAGCCTGATAACTATTGTTCCTTATACATTCCAAGCCATCTTCTACCCTATTTGCACAGAGGAAATATATTCCCTTCTACCACTTCCTTCTAGAATGCCTGGGATCCTTCAAAGCCCAGATCAGGTGCCATCTTTTTTTTTTTTATTGTATTTATTTTATTGTAATTATCATAACACAATACAATAAAAAAAGGTTGCACATGAAACTGCAAATTTGCCATGTACAACTTACTATTCCTCCAAATATACAACAGTTTCATGTAAATTACTTTTCCCCCTTTATTCTTCCCACTCTCTCCCTAAAAATGGTCACTATTAAACATGAATAGATCTATAGAGAGAGAGATAGAGAGAGAGGTATATATAAGCATAGAAAGATATAAAAATATAAAGGTATACAGATATAGATATTAGAAATATATACTGCATTAGACACAAATAGCTCTATGTATGTGTATATATATATATATATATATACATATATATATGTAAGATATATAGATGTAGATATATAGGTATACATTAAGTATATAGGTATTGGACAGAAATATATGTGTGTGTGTGTGTGTGTGTGTGTGTGTATACTTCTATCATTTCTCTGGGTGCTCTATACAAGACCTTTCCTGATTCCTCCAGATAACCTTTTTTCATTCATGTTATTATAAATTGTTTCATTTCTATGACTGCTTTTATAATTAGCAATTGTGGTCTGGGACCATTTTGCAAATAGAATAATTTTTAAAATCAAAAATAAACCACATTATGATCATTTATGCTTTGTAAATCAGCAAAGATTACAAATCAGATCTTGATTTATTTTATTGATTGTCTAGACTTAAGAAATTTATGGAGTAAATATTAATTGTGCAAATTAAAGAGTCATTTGTCCTTTTTTGTTTTCAAAAGATCTGATTGTTAAACATTGACTAGCATACCCTGATTCCAGGACTTAATCAAAACTATGGATTGTTTTTGCTTCCCCTTTTGTTACTTTAATTCATTGAGCATTTACTAAATATCTATTGTGATCAGGTACTGTTGGGTGCTGGTGACACCCAGAAAAAATGGAATTCCTCCCCTTTAAGAGCTTATACACTCTATAGAGCTTCCTACTCAATCAAATTTGTGAGTTAGGATGACCGAGTTAATTAGTTATCCTTGGCCACAAAAGCATCAGTCCTATTGCCCTTCATTCCTGTACCTTCAATATTAGCCAACTGCATTCCTCAAGAAGGCTTTGGCTGTTGGGCATCTCTAATAAGAGTTCAACCATCTGGAATGAAGCCTCCCTGAAAAGTTCTGGAGGAAACCCTGGAGTCCAAAGGGATTCTGGGACCACCCTCATGCTTTAAATTTATCCCAACATGTTTCCGGGTTCCTCTTTAACAATTTAAACAACCAAGGCAATTCCCCTGTTACTGGCTCTTCACTTCCCCCTCAAGATGTTCTTTATTATTAAATATCAGCATAATTAACATTTATCGGGCACATGGTGGAACCAAGACAAAACGATAATTTCATTCACCCACAGGACTGGGGATCCAAATATTTAGATCATAAACAGTGTGGCTTGGGGGGGACACTTTAATTTTGTAATAAGAAATTTGTGGGAAATGTCAGCAGTTGATTTTATGATCAGCATAGCAGTAAATTACTCCATCATGAATGCTGGAATAGGCAGGCTGGCTGGCCTGTCCTCCAGTCACATGAAAGGTGAAAACTCTTCTTCCTTATTGCTGATTTAATGGAATACACAGTTTAGCTCCTCAAACAAAATGGGTTTTTATTAGAGAAAATTTGAGTGAACACAGAGTCATTTCTGGTGCCGACTGATAAATCCAAGCCAGCCTTCTGTATAGACCCAAATCTAGCTTCTTCAAACCCAAAAAGGACTTTAAGCATTCATCTTGGAAGGGACTAGACCTGGGATATAGTAGTATAGAAAAATGCCATTCCAGATTTAGGTCAGCACCTTTTCAGCAGTTTAGTGTCTTTAAAAGTTGCCTGAAATCTTGAAAGGTAAGCATCTTATTCAGTGATACAATCAGTCTGTATCACAGGTAAAACTTCACATTTATTGAATGGAATCCAACTTAAAAAAATAATAATAATAACTTACCAACCCTTGTGAAAGCTCGTATGTATTCAGCCATTTGTTTTTCCCATGAAAACTTTCCTTGGATAAAAATGGCTACGGAATAAGAAAGTCAATCAGAGACTCTCTAAAGTAATTCTTTGTAGTATATAAGATCAAAAGAAGTCTGTATCAAGTGGGCTTGGCTGAAACTTTTCTGTCCATATGGCTTTTATCCTTGGAAGACATAACCTAAAATGTGCACAGAGTACTTCACATTGAAAATGCTTGTTCCTCTTTCATGAAAGATGCCTTCAAATGGTGATAATATGACAAGGGGAAACTCATACTTTTCAAATTTTTGCCCTGCTTAACAAAAGTGCTAAATTTGTGGGAGGAAGTTTGATTTGAAATCCATTTTTTCCACTTAGGCTCATAGATTCATAAACTTAGCCCTCAAATCTACTGCCTCCTTTACAAATGGATAACTTAAAATCCAAGATAGATTAAGGAGCCTTGTCAAAAGTCATACAGCTAATAAAGGAAGAAGAAGCTGATCTCTAGCTGCCTCACATCACACAGTCCCATTCTATGGCGACAAAAGTTTTCAAAAAGATTAAAAGTTTTAATTATCATTTCAGATCTTCTCTAAGATTGGGGGGAGGGGGGATGAAGGGAAATCAATTCAATTCCACATTTACTAAGCATTTCCTATGTACAAGGTGATAGAGACAGCTAATAGGCAGTCACATAGTCCAAGAAACCAATGCAGAAAAGCAATCTCCAGACCTAATCCAAGGTTCTATCATTTTAATAAAGACCACTTCAGGGATTTTGCTCTGGATTTTGGTGATTCTGGGAGGAAGGAGCAAAAAAACACCATGCTTAAATGCAGTAGGCCTGTTAGATAAATTTTCAGGAAGTTAACCCACTGATTCAGTCAGTTAACAGGCATTTTAATGCTAAAGTTATTTTATTATTAACAAAGGGAAAGGGGTTCCTACTTAACTCAGGAACTGCACCTCTCATTTCCCCCTTTTGCTGCACATTTTCTGTGTATTGTCCATTGTCAACATCAGGAGCTAGAGGAGATGTGCTTTGTTATCTCTCTTTCAATCCAATATTCTATTCATGTAAACCAATTATTCCACTGAAAAGTGATCCCCATCCCTCAGTCTATTGATAAAATAACAAACTCACACTGCTGTGCAGTAAATATTGCATATGTCAACAGGGTTATAAAAGGGCTGGAGTTCTTCCCTTGGCATTAGCTAGAGTCCATCAGATTCAAGTTTCCTCTTCCATTTTGTTGCAGTGCTGTGGATGGAGGGCCAGATTTCTACATCAGTCTTTAAAAACACACCCACGCTATTGGCAAAGCATCTCCCTTAGCAAGGGCCTTTAGACACCATTAGCCATTTTACTTGGGGGAAAAAAAGCCCATATTCTGCTAAGAGAAAGTTTTTGCCATGTAAGTTTCCTACAGACACCAAAAAACACATTCTCCAAACTTACCGGAAGATGTTTATATAAAAATGACTTTATATCTGAGCCCTTTTGATCAGAAAGTAAACAATAATAGTATGAAAGAGATCATATATTTAAAAGGGACTTTAGGGATTTTCTAAGATCAGACATTTCGAGGTAAAAGGACCTTTGGAAGCTGTGTAGTCCAACATCCCCTCCCACCCTGAGTTTGACAGATGAGGAAAATGAAGACCAGATTGTAGGAGTGATTAATCCAAGGTCATACAAGGAGTAAGGGCAAAACTTGGACTTGCACCTACGCCCTTTGTCTATAATTCTTGTACTTTTCCAGATGGTGGTGCGGGAGATTGAGCATTGGGCAGGGACCCAGGAAGGTCTGGAATCTTTTCTCCTTTACTAGATGCATGGGGTTTACTGGTTAGACTTCTTTCTCAAAGACCAGGCTTTAAACCAAACCAATCTGATTCTCATTGGTCCTAGGCCAAGCCCCATTTGGTCACTGTTGGGTCCAGATTGACTCAGATTGAATGTAAACAGTAATCTTTTCTGCTTTGGTCAGAAACCCTGAGGGTCTTCTCCTTCTCAGATTCTTTTATTCATTCATTTATTTGTTTATTTAGATTTTTTTTTTTTGGACTAGATGAAAGAGGAGATTCTTTGCCTCAACTTCTACCTAGCCTTAATCACTGAATGGGTGCAGCCTCAGTCACTTATCTGAGATCTGTTAAAGATTTTAACTAAAAAGACCAAGGTCTCCCATTGCATCCAGGGCCATTTTCAGTCTTCCTAATCTATATCTGGTCTCTAGACCCAGATGGCACTGGAGGGGAAAATGAGGCAGCCTCATTCACTTAAATCCAATTCACTTGCATGTCATGGTATTACTTCTCTGATGTCATGGGCCTCTTCAAAAACAAAGAATAAACAATAACAACAATGATCTGGGCAAGACAGCTTCAGTTTTCTCATCTGCAAGTGAGGATAATAATAATAAAACCTATTTTTACATGGTTGTGAGAAGCAAAAGAGAAGTCCTAAACTTTTCCAACCTTAAAGTGCTTATAAATGGTAGGTGATAGTATTTTTCCACATTATTTTCCCAAAATTAAAAACACAAAAAGAACTTGGGGATCACCTAGGTTAAGGAAAGGTGACCTGACTCAAATCACCAAGGTAACAAAGTCAGGATTTGAATTCAGATCTACTGGCTCTTAACCCAACAATCTTTTTAATTACTTCATAAAGCCTTTCCATCTGTGATGTTCTTGAAAAGGGTTGAGCATTCCAAGGATCTCATGATTTGTAACCATGGACCTTCTCTGGCCTTTATTGGTGTTTGGAGAGCTGACCAACGGCAGTCTATGGTGATGACTGGTTTTGATATTGAATGTTCATAATGTGTTTCCATTGCCTCATGGGAGTAGAATAGGGGCTCTTATTCTGGAATTCATGAATTTGGTCAATGTTGCGGGGTTTTTTTAATATTATGATCCATATTTCAATATAATTGGTTTACTTTGTAATAGTATACATTTTATGTTACGGATTTTCTTAATCTGAGAAATTCATAAGACTTCCACAAGTCTTTCCACAAATCCACTTCTACTTTCACAAGACTTCCAAGAGGGTCCATAGCACAAAAAAGTTTAATATCCTTTAGAGTAAACTTATAAAATTATTGGGTCATAGTTAATACAGCTAGAAAAGACCCTTAGAGTGCATCAAGTGCAACCTCGATATTTTGCAGATAATGAAATTAAGACCTAAAGAGATGAAGTGTTTTGCTCAAGATCATACATCTTGTTTAAGTGTCAGCAATGAAATGCAGCTCTCCCTACCCATCATCTACCCTTCTACATCTTTATATAGCTTCACCAAGATGATCTGGAGGAAAATAGAGCCAACCCAGATCTAAGCAGGGTTGGAAGAATATTAGAGGTGGAATGACCCACAGCTCATTCTGACTGTAGAACTTGTGACACAAGTTTCCTTGTAATTCAGGATTCTGAGGAGATTTTCATGGAAAAATGATTTTTTTTCATGCAAGAGAATATAAAATTCTCAGATGATGAATGCTATAACTACCATGTCTGAAGTCTTAGACTTATACTTAAGTAAGGCTATTGCTGTTCTAACTTCTTTTATAGGCAAACCTTTTTGGCTTGGATAAAAGAGGAGTGGTCTTCTGCTAGGTGAGAACAGGAAACCCCTAGAGAGCTGTGGACATCTTGGGGGTCTGAGGAAGGCACTGAGTTAGTAGAAGTGGGCTTACAGTGGGGAGACAGACCTCAGTGATGGTCATCAGCAACAAATGTAACAGGGAGCAAACATTATGGACAAAGTTTGATGGTAAATGGAGTGGGAACATTTAACAGTAACCTTGACAAGTGATGATCTTAGGACAAATATCTCTAGAGGCAAATGCCAGGCAAAGATGGCCTGGAAGGATACTTTCCTTAAAAGATATAACCCCTTTCAGGCTATCAAACTGTGTATACCCTTTGATCCAGCAGTGTCTCTATTGGGTCTGTATCCCAAAGAGATAACAAAGGGAAAAGGACCCACATGTGCAAAAATGTTTGTAGTTGCCCTTTTTGTAGTGATAAAGAACTGGAAACTGAATGGATGCTGAATTAGTTGTGATATATGAATATAATAGATTACTATTGTTCTATGAGAAACAATCAGCAGGATGATTTCAGAAAGGCCTAGAGAGACTTATATGAACTGATGCTAAGTGAAGTAAGTAGAACCAAGAGAGCATTGTACTCAGTAACAACAAGATTATATAATGATCAATTATGATGGACATGGCTCTTTTCTTTTTTTTTTTTTTATTTAATTTTATTTAATAATAACTTTGTATTGACAGAATCCATGCCAGGATAATTTTTACACAGCATTATCCCTTGCAATCACTTATGTTTCGTTTTTTCCCCTCCCTCCCTCCTCCCCCCCCCAAGATGGCAAGCAGTCCTATATATGTTAAATATGTTGCAGTATGTCCTAGATACAATACATATTTGCAGAACCGAACAGTTCTCCCGCTGCACAGGGAGAATTGGATTCAGAAGGTAAAAATAACTCGGGAAGAAAATCAAAAATCAAATAGTTCACATTCATTTCCCAGTATTCCTTCTTTGGGTGACATGGCTCTTTTCAACAATGAGGTAATTCAGGCCAGTTCCAATGGACTTGTGATGGAGAGAGCCATCTGCACCCAAAGACAGCTGTAAGGACTGAGTGTGCATCAAAGCGTAGTATTTTCACCTTTTTGTTGTTGTTTGTTTGCCTTTTGTTTTCTTTCTCATTTTTTTCCTTTTTGATCTGACTTTTGTTGGGCAGCACAATAATTGTGGAAATTTGTTTAGAAGAAATGCACATGTTTAACATGTATTGGATTACTTACTGTCTAAGGGAAGGGGTGGGAGAAGGGAGAGAGAAAAATATTTGAAACACAAGGTTTTGCAGGGATGAATGTTGAAAACTATCTATGCATGTATTTTGAAAATAAAAAGATAAAAAAATTTAAAAGATATAACCCCTTTTAGGGATATTTCTAATATGACCATGAAAAGATTCACCTTTTGGAGCATAGATGCTCATATATGTCAGTTTCCTTACTTCAACATTTCCAATTGATTCTTGCAATTTTATTAGCTAGAAAGGACATGTAATGATAACAAATTATATTATTTGTTAGTTATAAGTTGCTTTTTGATTTCTGGGTGTATGTGTATGTGTGCTTCTTAACATTATATCTGGTACATTTCTAATAGCTTATTCTTATTAACAATTACCAGGCATCAGGCACCAATAAGTTGAATTTCTGGTTGAGGACCTGAGGCAGTAGAAATGTGCCACTTCCATAAGGCCCAGAATTCTCTGACATCCTCCATATTACAATCAATTTCACCTGTCCACCCATTCCTCTTAGGAATGGGGCTTTCTAAGCACTGAGAAAGATTATTCGTTAGTCTTCTAACTGAAGTCATTAAAACTGCATTCACTGTGCCATCAAACTAGGAGAGTAATTTTAAGAGTCTGCTCAAGAGAAGATTGTCCTATAACTCCTGCTAAATCTATGAGATCTGATGCAACAAAATGTGGTCAATCCCAGGAGTAGAACTATTCTAACTCATCATTATTAAGCAATTGATCAGCTCATTGCACTCTTTGATTTGGAATTACATGATTGATATTTGTCTGACTACTGAGATCAATTTACCCAGATAGTCATTAATAGGGGAAGGTGGAGGGGGAAGGGAAGAGGAACAAGATATAACTAATTATCTGCATCAACTTCTTGTTTCTTAAATCCACTCTATAAAGTAAAGAGAATTCACTGTGGTTAGAAGAGATTGGGTATTGGTTTCAGGATATGTAAAATGAGAGGTTCATTTTAAATAACTTCCTACGTCACATTCTGTTCTGATAGTCTGTAATTCTAGTATAACTATAGGCTAGGGTTCAATGGGGGAGAGGGAACCTTCTAAAAAAATCACTCAAGTCATTTCACTTATTTTTTACTTACATTTTACCAAATTTCCCTGAGAAACTCAGACTAAAGCATAAAAACTTACATTAACAATATATAAAAGGTAAAAGAAAAACTTTCATTTGGTCTACACAGAAAAAAATGCAGAAAACACAAAAAATTCATAGAAGATTATAAACAATGCAGAAAAAGGAAGAGTTTATAACAAAGCACTATGCTCCCCTTGAGTGAGTTCCTTTTTGCGCCAAAATGAATTACGTAATTGCTTCTACTCCAGCCCCAATGGTTTGGAGGCCCCTCAGAAGGGAGATGACCTTAAAGTTTCTGGAAAAAAGTTACTTTCTATCCCAGGGATCTATTTTAATATCTAACCTGTTAGAATGATTTTAGACACTCACAGAGAGAGAAGTGAACTGGAGATTGCTAGGGAGCCAGCCTTTCATGTTCTAGGGAGTACCTCCTACCTGAGAGACCTCTGGTCTTCTAGCACTACCTTCAAGTGTTATTCATCCCCTTAGAGGAGAATGAACTTTGGGTCTCTGGAGAGACAAGCTCCTTCCCATAGGATTTACACTAACCAAATTGCTTTCAGCAGGAGGGCTAAAGTCAGGTTTTGTTTGACCCCATGAGAATGCAGTCTCTTCATGTTCCATTGTCTCTAGTTCTATGGGCTCAACCCTCAGCCCAAGGAGTCCTGACATTCCTCAAAAGTATCCAGAAGGATGAAGCTCCCACCACCAAGTAGCCCCCATGGCTGCCATCTCTCAGGCTGAAAGGTAGTCAATACCTCTTCATGATCAAATCTGTAGAGGAAGAGTTTTAGGAAGGGGGGAATCATCCGGAAGGACAAATTCATTCACACACACACACACACACACACACACACACACACTCATATAGAGTAGAGATCCAAGTGTGTTCTCGATGTGTTCTGATTTGTCTTCACCCCTCTATAGATATCCCAGCTGAACCTGGTGAGTCAATCTGTTTTGTCTGATCCCTTTCAGGAGGTTGTGCATCTCAAATCTGATCATTGTAACAGCCAGCACTCTGGGAGAGCCATGCCAATCAAGAAGATATTACCAGTATTAACTCCTTTCTCTCTCTCTCTCTCTCTCTCTCTCTCTCTCTCTCTCTCTCTCTCTCTCTCTCTCTCTCTCTCTCTCCCTCTTTCTGTGTGTGTGTGTGTGGTGTGCGTGTGTGGTGTGTGTGTGTGTCTGTGTGTGTGTGTGTGTGTGTGTGTCTCTCTCTCTGTCTCTCTCTGTCTCTCTCTGTCTCTCTCTTTCTCTCTTTCTCTCTTTCTCTCTCTCTCTCTGCCTCTCTCTCTCTCTATCTCTGTGTCTCTGTCTCTGTCTTTTTGTGTGTCTCCCTCTCTGTCTCTCTCTCTCTGTGTCTCTCTGTCTCTCTCTCTCTCTCTCTCTCTCTCTCTCTCTCTCACACACACACACACACAGAGAGAGAGAGAGAGAGAGAGAGAGAGAGAGAGAGAGAGAGAGAGAAAACAAGACCTCTAGAGATAGAGACAGAGAGAGACAGCAAGAATGAGAGACAGAAAGAGACAAAGACAAAGACAGAGACAGAAACAGAGAGAAAGACAGAGACAGAACAGAGAGAAAGAGAGAGAGAGAGAGAGAGAGAGAGAGAGAGAGAGAGAGAGAGAGAGAGAGAGAGAGAGAGAGAGAGAGAGAGAGAGAGAGAGAGAGAGAGAGAGAGAGAGAGAGAGAGAGAGGAGAGAGAGAGAGAAAGAGAGAGAGAGAGAGAGAGAGAGAGAGACTTTCCTCAGCTACTACTTCCAGATTACTAGGCTACTTAACTTAGCCTCTTCAGAATTATGACTGCCAAAAGGAACAAAGAAAAGGAGAATACAGATAGTCTATTAAGTTCATGAGCTCTGCAGGCAGAAGAATGAAATTGGATACTTGAATCAGGCCCTAACAGAGGAAAAGCAAGTTTAGTAGAGTAGAATTTGTTCTCATAAAATGAAAGGAAAAAAGCAAAGGAACCTGAGGGGGTGGAATGGGGGTAGCAAAAGAGAAAGACAAGGGAATTGAGGGGGAAGGATGATTGAATTTCTGAGTAGCCTAGATTTCCAAAAAGGCTGGAGTAGAATTGAAAAATATTTTTAATTGAAATGTATAGTCAAGAAAATAACATGCATGTATATAAACCATTTTCCTGATAAGTTTGTGAAGTCAGAGGTGCAAGTATAACTAATCTTATATTACTAATAAGGAACTGAGACTCTAGGGATGGAGCCATTTATACAAGGTCACTAAGGGCCTGAGATGGATTTGAACACAGATCTCTCCACTCCAATTCCAATGTTCCATCAGCTATTTCAATTTCCCTCAGAAAATGTAGGAAAAAGAGGAAAGGAGTCCAATCAATTGTCAGATAAATATGGGTTACAGAGCAATTAGAGAAGGAAATCAGCTAGGATTTGTAGAAATCCAGGAATAATGTCATAAAGATCTGGGCCTGGGGGTGGACATACAATGGAAAGAGAGAGGAAGAGAACCACAGATTCAGAGCCAGAATCAGAACTTCTGGTTCCACCCTTTCATTTTTATAAATGAGGCTAGGAGAGGTGAAGTTCATTACCTGGAATATAGTAGGTACTTATTGACTGCTTGGCAATTGATTGATTGAGGCAACTTGCCACCCAGGCCAGGGTTTCTGACTTTGAATCGAGTGCTCTTTCTACTCTCCATTGGGCATGCAAAGGGGCAAAAGAAGAAACGGAACTGAAAATGGCGCTCCCTCTGTGTCCTCAAGCCCACTTGAGCCTTAGAACCTGAGGTACCAAGAGAATAGCAGGGCTATAGCAATGATGAGGAAAAAGGGGCCAAAAGCAGAATATGTGGGGAGGAAGAAAATTAAATCTGGTTCAACAAATTCCAGTGACCAGTTTTCTCCATCCAACCTAAGTCTGAAGTCTTATTGTCTCAATAATTAAAATAGAGAAAGAGTATCTGGTGCCTTTACCAAGATGCTATAAAGATTAATTAGTTAATATAGCTGTACTAGGATGTGGATTATGGAATTACTCTCTTTATGAAATGCACCATCCACTCTCCAGAATGGGAGGAAAGGGAGAAGAGTGTGATAAGGCAAAAGGCATTATCTCTAAGGAGATTAAAAATTCAACGGAACCCAAAATTAAGAGAAAGGGACCTAATTTTATCAGCTAAATCAAGCTACCCATCTTCACTGGCCTTGGATGTCTGTGGTTTTGTTGGACTGCAAACTGGGTATGAGTCAGCAGTGGAAGGGGAGCTAACGTGGCTGCAATCCGAGAGGCACGGTTTCCAGGAATAGGGAGGTGGCCCTCCCTCCCTACGCCGCTGTCATTGGACCTGATCCGCAGTATTGTAGTCTTCAGTTATAGACACATTTTGGAAAGGATTTCAGGAACTTAGAGGTCCTGAAAGGGAGGGCAAGAAGAATGACAAGGGATTTGAGTCTTTAGTGGATAGAAAGCTAGATCTGGAGCTCAAATCTAGTCTTAATCACTATATGACTTTAGTCAAATCACTTCACCTTCTGTGCCTCAGTTTCCACAGCTGTAAAATGAGCTAGATAAGAAAATGACAAAACACTGCACTATCACGGTCAAGAAAACCTTAACGGGGGTCAAGAAGAGTTGACTAAGCAACAAGAGAGAACAGGACTCAAGGGAGTTGGGGCAGATGTTTTCAAGTATCTAAAGGACTGTAACATAAAAAAGGACATAGTTTAGTTCTGAGGAACCCAGAGCACTACCAGAGATAAAGGATGGAAATCACAATGTTTTATGCATCAAATTCTAGCAGAGCATCTCTTCACAACAATAAGTGCAATAGTTCAACAACAAATAAATAACCATACACAAACTGCACACAAATAATTCAGCATACATTTATTAAGTATCTATTGTCCGCAGGACATATTTTCTTTCCTTTTGTAATTCATTGTCTTAATCATTTTCTCTACTGTCTCTTCTACCATGTCTGCTCTGGGATTATTTATTAATACAAATGCATTCCTGTTACCATAGATTCATAAATGGGGAAACTGAGGCCCAGAGAGGTTCAGGAATTTGGAGACAGTGAGCACCTAAAGCAAGCTTCCCACAAAGGTCCTCCTAACTTCAAACCCAATTTTCCATCCACTGTATCTTGACAACATGATGTCATTAATCCTTTTGAAACTTCACCAAATGATTCAGGTCAATTCCAAAAGACTTGCAATGGAGAGAACCATCTGCATCCGGAGAGAAGTATGAGGACTGAATGTGGATCACAACATAGTATTTTCACCTTTTGTTGATGATGTTTGCTTGCTTGTTTTTTCCTTTCTCAATTTTTCCCCTTTGATTTGATTTTTCTTGCACAGCATGATAAATGAGGAAATATGTTTCAAAGAATTGCACTTGTTTAACATATATTGGATTGCTTGCTGTCTACAGGAGGCAGGAGAAGAGAAGGGAGGGAGATAAATTTGTAACAAAAATTGTAACACAAGAATGAATATTGAAATTATCTTTGCATGTATTTTTGGATAATAAAAGGTTATTATTAAAAAAGAAAGAAACATCACCAAAAACTTAAGTAGGACATTGAAATCAGAATTTCATCCCAAAGCACTGGCATTCAGGGAACACAAAAACATTAAATAATTTTTAGGTTTTATTTCTAAAATTTATGGGGGGGGTTTCTTATTTTGAGGTCCAAATTCTCTTTCTCCTTCTTGTCCCTTTCTCATTCATTAAGGCAAGTAGTATGATATCAAAATAATTTTTTGAAAGTGATTCCATTTTAAAATTAGTTATGAGGGCAGAAACTAAGTATAGGCCAATATCTCATACCATTTGCAAAATTTGAGTAAATAATTTAAATATAAAGGGTGATATAAGTAAATGAGGGAAATGTGGGAAATTTTACCTGTCATATCTATGAATAATAGAAAAATTTATGACTATATACATGAGATAGTATTACAGGATATAAAATAGATCATTTTTGTTATATTAAATTAAAAAGGGGTTGTACATCTAAAACTAATACAGCCATAATTGGAAGGAGAAAAGGAAATTGGAGTAAATTTTTACAGCAAGTGTCTCTGATAAAGGTCTCATTTCTCAAATATATAGAGAATTGAAACAACTTTACACACACCAAAAAAATAAATAAATAAATAAATAAAGATTTAAAAAACCACTTCCCAGTTGATAAATGGTCAAATAATGCAAACAGTTTTCAGAAAGAAAAATTAAAGCTATCAACCATCACATGAAAAAAATGCTCTAATTGCTATTGATTAAAGAAATAAAAATTAAAACAACTCTAAGATATCACCTAATAATGTCAGATTGACTAACATGACAAAAAAGGAAAATGCTAAAAGCTGGAGGGGATGTGGAAAAATAGGGACACTGATGTGCTCTTGATGGTGTTGTAAATTTGTCCAGCCATACTGGAGAGCAATTAGTAGCTATACCAAAAGGAATACCGTGACCTTTTTACCTAGCAATACCTCTATTCGATACCACTCTAAGTTCCCAAGAGACCAAAAAAAGGAGGGGGGAGATGCAATAAGTACAGAATATTTAAAGCAGCTCTTTTTGTGATGGCAAAGAATTGAAAGCTGAGAGGATGCTCATCAACCTGGGAATGGCTGAACAAGTTGTAGTATATGATTACACTGGGATACTATTGATGAGCAATATGTTTTCAGAAAAAAAAAAAAAAACCTAGGAAGTCTTATATGCATTGCTGCAAAGTGAAATGAGTAGAACTAGGAAAACATTGTTCACAATAACAGAAATGTAAGGATGATCAACTGTGAAAGATTTAGCTATTCTGATCAAGACAATGAGCTAAGATTATTCTAAAGGACCTATGATGAAAAATGTCATCCACCTCCAGAAAAAAAACTGATGAACCAGAGTTCAGATTGAAGCTTACTTTTATCACTTTCTTTATTTTTCTTGTTTTGTGTGTGTGTGTGTGTGTGTGTGTGTGTTCTCTTTTGCAACACAGCTCATAAAGAAATATGTTTTTCATGACTTAACATATATAATTGATATATTACTTGCTTTTTCAAATGGTGGGGAGAAGAGGGAGGGAAAGAATTTGGAACTCAAAACTTTTAAAAATAAATGTTAAAAAATTGATGTAATTGGAAAATATTTAATGAAACTTGTAAAAAGTGTTTGCTTGTACTCCTCCAGTACTGAAGAAATAATTCAGGTTAGCCCCTAAGTAGTAGGAGTAAAAAGTTAAAACGAGAAGCTACTATATGTCCTACTCCATCCCCTCATGAATACGGCACTAATGGGTATTTCCTTGACCACTTACTCTGCTCTCCCTGTCCCAAATAGTTCCAGAATCCAGATCTCCATATTCTATACAATGAATCTCTTTAAAGGCCAAGATTCTTAATTTTTGTCTTTCGTCCTCAATCCTTAGCACAGTGAATGGCCCATGCTGACTTCAACTAAATGATTGTTGATTCACTAATCACTAGCCCAGTTAAGAGACTGAATACAAGATCTTTACCATCTTATGTCCAACTCTTCCCACATCCATTCTTACGACTTCATTAATTACAAAAATGATCTGAAGGTACATTCTGTGGTACTTGACATCATATTCTTTGTCTCCAGAAAAAAAAATTTATCTTCTTCCCCCTAAATATAATATATAGCAATTATTTGAACTTAAAAGAAATACAACCCAACTCAAAAAAACTAAAAATTGCATTTTTGTAGAGGAAGTTAAAATTTCCTTTTTCAAAAGCATGTCTTCTTCCCAAGGTCCCAATCTCCTTTTTGCTAAAATGTCTGTCTGGGCAATGCATCTTGTTTAAAGTTAACTGTTCCATAATTCTATCTTTCCTTGAAAATAAGTCATGAAAGGCTGACTCTATTTATTTCTTCTCTCCTCGGGATATGGGCCACAGGAGGTCAATGTGACATGTTTGAAGTGTATGTGGCAAGGAGTAAGGTGCAGAGCTCTGGAAAGGTAGGAAGGGGGGAGGTTATGAAGGGCTTTGAACACCAAACAGAGCATTTTGTATTTGATTCTGAAGGCAACGGGGAGCCACTGAAGTTTATTGAGTAGTGGAGGGATGGTAAGACCTCCTCTTTAAAAAAATCACTTTGATGGTTGAGTGATTTTCTACTTCAAGATGGCAAAACTATCCCTTTATTGTCCAGATGAGCCAATGACACAGTAATCTTCAAAAGGAAATGACTCATGTTCTGGATCTTCCCCTCTCCCCATCTGGGTGTGGTTCCAGGATTGTTCAAACTCCTCCTTGAAGGGTGGAGAAGAGGGCTGATGTCCTTCTTCCACTCCTACTGCCCGTTGGCAATGAGTCCCTGGCACCTAAAGCACATGTCCTTCCTGGCAGAGTCTGAGACTGAACCTGAGAGGTCTAGATCCCTTCATGTTTCATGGGATTCTTTGTTGGATTTTCAGAGACGAAACAGTGAGCCCAAAAGGAATGTGTTCAATCTTGGGGGCTACCTTATGAGTTGAAGAAGTCCACAGCTTCCTGACCCTCAGTCAGGCCCAAGGATTCTCTCTATTTCTGCTACAACATTGCTTAAAGGAGAAAATAACATTGGACAAAGAAAAATCTGGCGTGGTTTGCCAGAAGATATGGACCCAGAAGCTATTACTTGGGCAGTGAAATTTAACAAAATTTATTAAATTGTAAATCTTGGCTTCCTGAGAGAGTCTGAAGAAAATAAAGTATAAAGAAAGTTTTATATCTGTTACAAGGGTTTTGTTTTCTAGTTCTATTAATGGGGGAATGGGTCCCACATCCATACCGAGGTCCTATTGTTGTAAAGACTGTCACTGTGTCACTCCAAAGAAGGCAGAATAAATATTTCTAGCCTCCTCTCCCCCAACTCTTCTTCAAGAGACACTTTAATTCTTGCCAGAGGAGGAAGCAAGATATTTAAGTCAGAGGTCACCACTCTGCTTTCCTCAGAGATACAGAGAACCAGGTTAGGAATATATTCTATCTACTCCTTTAAATATGGGGATATCATCGGGTTCCATAAATTTTTATCATTTTGTCACTTCTTGGGGCCAAGGGAACCCCAAGTGCTAAAGCCAAGGCTTGATCCCTTTCCCACCAAATACCAGTTCACAATGAACACACATAGCAAATGGCTAAGAAACCTAGTTATCTAAATCATAGCAAAACAGAAAGGAGAGGCAATATACATAGGAGAATGCACACCATCATAGAGTAAAGAAGCTTTCCCATTGGGAATTAGATAGCAATTCAACCACGGGAGGGGATCCTGGATCTCATCCAAGAAGAAACTCCCCAAAGTCTCTAGAATAACAGGTTAGAAATAGGGACATGGTGAACCAACTCCTCTCTTGTCTTCCCAATCTTTTTTTTTTCCTTCAGAAACCAGAAGTAGAGGTGGGTGGGGGTGGTCTCTAACATCTCTCAAGAAGTTGGAAGCCAGAAGCACCAAAGAAACTCCATGTTTGAATAAGACTTGAATCTTGGTGAATCCTCAAGAAAGAAGGAGATGGAGCAAAAAATAATTTTCTTAAATTAAAAAAAAAATAATTAATTTATAATAACAGTAGTTATATGGTACTATTTCCTGTTTTAAGTCTCTCAATATATGCTTAAATCTTTTTTGCTCAGTATTTTTTTTTCCATGGCAAAAGCAAGAGCTGTCCCATGTTTGATCTAGAATGTGAACATAATATTTCTAAGCCTCCATTGGGAAGAACTTAGGCAGGATCCAAAAAGTAAGCTTTAAATAGCTTTTCCAAAAATTCTAAGTATATAGGACCAAATATGAAGAAATGACCCTAAGTCCTCCTCATCCAAGCCCAGGTTCCTTCAGACTGAATTTGGTCTTTGTCCACCTGAGTCCAGAACAGAGGAGTCACTTAAAAGAGGAAAAAGACAAAATGCCATTCCTCCCAAGACCCAGAGTGCTTGTAAATATAGAGAAAGTACAGTGACAAGAACATCCATGGCATAATGAGAAAATATAAACACGCATAAAAAGGGACATTCAAAACACGTGTACATCCTATGTGACAATGAAAAGATAGTGTCCAGGTAGCATTGTGAAATGGATGTTTTTGTACACAAGTGTCTCTCTCTCATGTCTCTCTTTTTCTGTCTCTGTCTCTATCTCTTTCTATCTGTGTGTGTGTCTTTCTCTGTGTATCTGTCTCTCTCTCTCTCTTCTCTCTCTCTCTCTCTCTCTCTCTCTCTCTCTCTCTCTCTCTCTCTCTCTCTCTCTCTCTCTCTCTCTCTCTCTCTCTCTCTCCAAATTTAACTTTCCATAACTCAAGAACTCTAAGACTCCTTGCCAAAGCACAATAAGCTAGTAGCTTATGCCAATCCTTTGTATCTCTGAAAGACTTTACAGCTGAATTTTAACTGGCCTGTTATTCAAGTGTGAGCTATTAGCCATTAATTTGTTCCAATTCCCAGAGGTTAAATAAAAAAATAAATAAATTGAAAACTGGCCTGCCACATACCGCCTAGCTACACTTGACATCATTCTACCTCTTTGATATAGATATAATCATTTGTCTTCTTCCCCCTAAATATAATATATGGCAGTTATTGGAACTGAAAAGAAATAAGGCCCAACTTATGAAAACTATAAGTTGCATTTTGCAGGAGAAATGAGTTAACATTTCCTTTTTCAAAAGCATATCTTCTTCCCAATGTCCCAGTCTCCTCTTTGCTCAAATGTCAGTCTGGGCACTGCATCTTATTTAAAGTTAAGAGTGTTCCATAATTCTGTCTTTCCTTGAAGACGAGATAAACAGTCATGAAAGACTGGCCCTATTTATTTCTTCTCTCCTCGGGATGTGGGCCACAGTGCCAACAAGAGGAATCTGCCTTAGGAAAATGTGACTCCCCTCTCCAGAAGGGTCATAAATATGTTGTAAGTTAATGCTGAAATAATTACTTGCTTTGGACATCTTTTTTAATTAGAGCTGAAAGAGTTTAGGAAAAAAATAAAAACCACCTGGCAAGAAAGCTTACTTTGAAAGCTGAATTAGAATCAAATGAGAAGTAATTAGGGTGGCTGGAAATAATAAAAAGCAATAGATACCAGACTCACATCTTCAACAGAACACAACAAACAAAAAAGGAACTGCACGACGTGGAATCTTAATATGGTGCCAGTCCATGAAATTTCTCCTTTTTCCTTTCTGTTCTCTCCCTCCTCCTCCTCCTTGTTCTCTTTTTTCTCCTCTTCTAGTCTGCTCCTCCCATCCTCTCAATTTCTTTTTTATCTCTTTTCTCATTCATTCCCCTATCTCCTCATTAGCCTTCTCACTAACCTTCTCTTTTCCATCTTTCCTGTTTTCTCACCTCTCCTCTCTAACTTTCCCCTTCCCTTCTCTCTTCCTTTGCTTTTTTTCTTTTCCTCTCTCTCTGTCTCCCTGGAACCCTGATGACACATATAAAATACTTGAAATATTTAAATCCACAATAGGAGCTAACATCTTTTATTTATATCCTTAATGCGGAGGAAGTTTAACACAGAAATGAATTTTTGCAGAATACTTGAAAGGAAGAGTAGACTGTAGAGGACTCAATGCTGTCATTCCAATGAATAGCTGTGTATCTTAATTTATATAACTTTTTTTTGTTTTTGTTGTTATTGTGATTGTTCAGTCCAATCTGCCTGCCTCTGTGACCTCATTTGGGGTTTTCTTGGCAATGACACTGTAGTGGTTTGCCATTTCCTTCTCCAACTTATTTTATAAATGAGGAAACTGAAGCAAAATAGAATTAAGTGACTTGCCCAGGGTCACACAGCTAGGAAGAGTCTGAGACCAGATTTGAATTCAGATCTTCCTAACTCAGACCCTATATTCTATCTACTGTATGAGCTTGCTACCCCTTTTTCTTGTTGATATTCTTTAAAATAGAGACAGAGACAGATGGATGGATGGATAGATGGATGGATGGATGGATAGATGGATGGATGGATGGATATGGAATGTGTGCAAACTATGTTTGAGGGTTCAAAATACAAATCCTAACTGATAGAATCAGTAATCTGGAGCTGAAAGGAAGTTCAGTGACTAACTAATCCCAACTCCTCATTTTACAATGAGGAAACTGTTAAATAAATGACCTGTGATTATCCCCTAGGTCCTTCAACTCCAAATAAAGTACATTTTGCATTACCTATTGATTTGGCAACTAGGATGCTGACTTGGTTCAATATTGCCCACTCTTATTATTTGAACTTTAGATAAACTACATGGAAGATGGGGAGTCCCAATGAGACTTCCTGCTTCCTATGACAGGACCTGAAAGCCCCTTAATAACCACCTATAGTGTGTGGAAGTCAGTGCCCTTGGTTACTAAGAGATTGGGGATAAAAGTAAGATTCCCCACTGACCAGATGCTGACCAGATGAGGAGGGTGCATGAAGTCTGTTCTTTCTCTCTGTGTTTTGGGCCCACCATACTATATTAGTATTGCCATATTTTTTCTGCCCTTTCTCCCACTCCAATTAGAAAAATGACTCTTACATATGGTATTATGTAAAAAAGAAGTTATAGTTATAAAGGTTGAGGCAACTCTGTTCATCTACATGAATCCTGCACACCAGACCGCTGGTCTACCTACTAGAGTTGGTAGTCCATATTTCTTGTGATGTCAATCTCAAAAGGACAGAAAGATCATCTAGACCACATATTCTACAGATGAAGAAACTGAGGTCCAGGTAATTTAAGTGCCTTGCCCAAAGTCACCTAGGTAATAAAAAGAGGCAGGATTTACATCTGGATCCCCTGACAACAAGCATTCCTTCTTATCACTGTAATACCCATACATATATGCTAGGTAGACCCAAAAAACAAGAAATGAATAGGGCACAGAACTGAACAACAAAAGAGGAACGGGCTGTATTGCATTTAGAAATTTGCAGAGTCCTTTAATTTAATGATTCCAAGCTTTTCTCAGAAACAAAGTCTCATCTTAAAAAAAAAAAAAAAAAACAGCATTTTTAATCATTAATACCACATGGCTATGAATCACAGGGACAGAGACTGAACCTATGATTTTATTTCTATAGGAAATTCTTTAATGAGGAAACTCCCTTCTCCAACATAGGTAGGAATCTTCCCTGAAAATTAGAATCATAGGGAGATTCCTAAAGAATGAAAAAGTTGAGGAATCTCCCAGTCATACAATGAGAATGTGTTTTCAAAGACAGGTTTTAAACTGAAGTCTTCCTGTTTCCAGGCTAGCTCTCTATTCACCATCTCTCCAAAGAGCCCACAAAGTACAAAAACATTTCCATTGTCTAAAATGTAGAGATTTTTGCACAAGTAAAATTGACAACTGCCATCCAAAAAAAAAAAAAAATAGAAATCAAATCGTGGGTCTTCCCAGGGGCAATGGAGTATATATAATGGATAAATATATAATATAGATAGATAGAAAGAAAGAAAGAAAGAAAGAAAGAAAGAAAGAAAGAAAGAAAGAAAGAAAGAAAGAAAGAAAGAAAGAAAGAAAGAAATAGATAAATAAATAACAGTATCTACTCCATTGCTGACTAGGTAGATGACTCATGGGTATGTAATATTCCATATAGTTTCAGATTTTTCCAATGTATTGACATATTCCACTGATTTCTTTCTCTCTTCTTCTTCTTTTTCTTTTATTCTTTAATTTTATTGTTGTTGTATGAAATGGTTTCCTGGGAGAGGAGGAAGGGAAGAACACAGAGAGAAATGTAGGCAATACAAATTAAAAATTTAGGAAAAGATTTATAAAGTAATAATAGCTCTTTTGATTTCAGCACTTAGTACTATGACTGGTACATAGTATGTGCTTACTAAATGTTTGTTAACTTATAGGTAATAATAATAATAGTAGTAGTAGTATTGTGCTTTTAAGTTTTGCAAAATACCACGAATGTAATTCATTTTCTCTTGATGATACTTCTGGATCTTCTCCCCATTTTACAGATGGAAAAATTGAGGCAGACAGTTGAAATGACTTGTTCAGAATCACACATCCAGTAAATCTATGAGATTGGATTTACATTCTGGTCTTCTTGACTCCAAACTCAGAGTTCTATCCATTATGTCATCTAGATGCCTTTGCTTCCTAAGCAGATGCCTGTACCATCTCTTTGGTGTTTAGCATATGTTGCTTTAAATTGTTTAATTAAGCATTTATGAGTTACTATCTAAACTCCACTACTAAACAACAAAGTCCCATAGGGCAGGGATCAAAATTATAGAAGTTTAGTGTGGGAAGGGACTTCAACAGCCATTTAAAACAATTGGAACCTGAAAAGGAATCCACACTAGTCAGTCAGTCAATAAGCATTGATTAAATGCCTACTATATTCCAGGCACTGTACCAAATACCTCTCACTTACAAAGAATAACAAGTGCCCCTGCCCTTGGGGAGCTCACAATCTAATGGAGCAGAGAATAATCAAATAAATCTGGGCAAACAAGCTATGTACAGGACAGTGGAGATCATCAACAGAAAGAAGGCACTAGAATTAAAAGAGATTTAAAAAGGAAAGGCTTCCTGTAAAAGATGTGATTTTTTCTGGAGCTTGAACTCAGGAAGACCAGCATCTCTGTATTGAAAAGACCTTCATTTGTTATCTCATTTGATCAATGGATCAGGTTCCATTATATCTCTATTATACAGATGAGAAAACCAAGATTGAATGAACTTAGGTGATTTTCTATCTTTATATCCCTCCCTGTTGCTAACATAGCATATCACATGATACTTGATGATCCAAAGCCTGTATTGTTTGATTGATTAGCATATTTAAAAATAATAGCAATGGATGTGGCAATGTGGAGGTCAAAGGAAGAGCAACAGGAAGGAGGAAGTCTTGAAGCATTTAATGAGATTGATTTTTGAGACCAGAAAGCAAAGGCAAGGACATTCCCATGCCCTTTTACAGTATCTTTTATTGTTGAATCACTTTGATTATACTTCATAGGTACACACACACACACACACACATCTCAACATACCAAAAAATGATTTCAGTGAGAAATTATATCAATTGAAAATGTTTCTGTTGACATCCATAAGGGGGTGGGATGATAACAATGAAAGAGGCATAAGGACAGAAAGGGAGAGAGAACATGAGAGGCAAGAGATTTAGAAATAAGTCTATACAGACATGAAAAGTGAACCCTATGCAAATAGTGGGAGTGTGATAAATTCATATGCATT